>NC_071391.1:50761254-51074462 GCF_022682495.2 Desmodus rotundus
CCAAAAAGACACTCACATGGCCCTAGACCAAGACTTGGTGACTGGGGATTTGAAGGGGAGCTCATCGATGACGGTGTTGTTTCTCAGGTCGAGTGGTGTTGGCTTTGCTGGGACAGGAATAGAAAGTCGAGTTATCAGCCATTAACGCCACACATACATACTTACATGTAACACAGCTGTACTTATAAATGCCTTCACATTCATCCAGTTTCACATGGGGAAACTGAGGCTCAGCACGTTTATGTAACCTTCGCCCACACTGACAGGCCTTCAAGACATGTCTTCAGATTCCAAATTACCTATTCTTTGCATTGTCTATATGGTAATCATATTTTCAGAATCCAAAATGAGGACAGAGTCTGACAGCAGAGTATTCTCCCCAGGTTTGGGACTATACAGGAAAATAAGAGATGACATTTGAATTGGAAAATGCCACCATGGCCACTTTCTGCTGCTCCTGGGCCAGGGCTCTGGAACCCAAAGTGGAGGGAGGCGAAGGCCACAAGACCATGTAGGCTTCCATTCAAATGCTAAGACTTGAATTCCCTGTTGGCCAAAGCAATTGGGCTTATCTCTGCCAAAGGTCACTCTACTTCTCCCTTTGAATCCCTGCCACTGATCCAGAGCCAGTAGTGTGAGGTAGAGACAGCCTGGACCTTGAACTTGAACTTCCTGGTCTAGATGCCGGGGACACAGATCTAACTTCATTGAACATTTGCTGTGGGCCAGAATCAATGTCCTAGATGCTTTTCTTCTAAACAAACCTGGGAGGCAGGAATTACTATTTCCATCTCACAGATACAAAAACCGAAGCTCTGAGAATTAAAATGATTTGCCCAAAGGCACACCTAGGAAATCCTATATAAGGATTCCAACCCACATTTACATGGTTTGAATGCTCAAGCCCTCCTAGAAGATACATCATAATGTATCTTTTAATAGATGACTTTGTTAGTCCCGCCCTACTCTACCCTAGATCATACTAACCCTTTTCCCTTGAACAGCACTTTATACCATGAAGTACTTCCACACATACTGTCTAGGCCCCTCGATTCCTCTGGGAGGTATGTATTATATTTCCTATCTCGCAAATGAAGAACAAGGCTCAGAGACACTCGAAGATTTGTCTGCACTCACAGGTCAGCAGGTGGCAGAGAGGAAACCTGCATCTGTTCTGCCCTGACTCCTGCACTCCTCTGCCCATCGGGCTCCTACAGCGGCCAGTCTGTAAGGTGCTAGACCACTGGGATGAATTTGGAGGGTTTGTGTATGTGGGTGTGTGACTTCGGGGTGGGTCAGGCCCCAGAGGCTACCACTTCCTTGCAAGTAAAGGTCAGGACCCACTTGATTGGTAAGTGAATGCAAACAGTCTCTGGCCATCGTCCAGAGATGGGACAAGGAAAGGGTGGACTTACCTTTCCGGTCTGGTTTGAGGTTGCGGTTGACAGGGGGTGGCTGGATCTCACTTCCTCGGCTGGGGCCTCGGTGCATAGGGAGGGCTGTAGAGGGGTAGCCAAGTGGGTCAAAGTGATGGGGCCCTGGGCTCATGGGGATGTAGACGCTCTGGGAATTATCACCTGCTCGCTCCAGCAGGGTGGAGGAACCTGGATTCATGGGCACGTAGTTGTCTTCAGAATTGCTGCTATCCGATCGGCCTATAAGTGTTTTCCCTGGCTAGGAAGGAGAGAGAAAGACATACAGCTGTCACTAGCAAGAAGAAACAAGGGGCGTGGTGAGAATTTATATACGAGGGAAGAAAAGTCATAACTGAGTGAGCTGCACTGTGAAGCTACAAGGTAAACCCTGGGAAAACCCAGTAAGAAAGCAGGGGAGACAGGAAGAAATGAGGTCTATGGGTCCCTTCTAGCTTCCATGGCCCCTCGGGACTCACTTAGAACTTTTGATAAATCTTTGGTATGAAGTATCATCGGTGGCTGGGCCCATGAGGCTTTCCAGATGCCTAAGGTCAAGGGTAGCACAGGCCACGGGCTGCAGAGGTTTGGTTTGAACCCACCTTCCACCTCAGGTGTGGACTCACCATTGGGAGGTCAGTGTCTCAGGCCCTAAGCCAAGCAGGAGCCTATTAGAAGCTCTGGACCTGGCTGGTGAGGCTGGGCCAGTCGTGCTTCCCCAGTCCAGCCTTTGGTGCGACCACCAAGCTGCAGTCAGAGCTGCCACAGAACGTACGACGCAGCAACCCTGACTACAGACTTCCTTCGACTCTTGCCCTGTGTGTTCAGACGCACAACTAAGTTGCTTCTGCTTTGGTTACCTAACTTGCAGTCTTTTCCATGCACCTAAAGTCAGGCTGAGTCTGCTTAGCCGGGGCCTGACACCTTGCAGAACTGTGGTCAGCCCTGTCTAGAAGGCAGCCTGGGACCTTGCACTCCAACCATGATTCTGCCGCCGAGCCTGACTCTGAGCCACCCCTGCCTGCAGCCTCCTACCACGCCCCTCCTCCAGGTGAGACCTCAGGGGTTAGGATGCTGCCTTAGATCTACGTCCCAGAGCCCGAGTCCTCTGTCTTCCACCCCCTCCTGTTCACCCATGGGGTTGGCCAGCCATGTAGTCTAGTGTCTAGTGTACCAAAATACACACACTTCCTCCACAGCAGGATACCTGTGTCTTACTTTCTAAAAACTCAACCCAGGGTGCTGGACTGAGACAAGAACTAGACAGGGTCCTAAGAGGGAGATGCTGCCTCTCTTTGGGTGACCTTTAACCCATCTGAGCTGGTTGAGGACCCCTGGCTGAACCCCACTCACCAGGAAAGAACCGACGCCATCACTCATGGACTCTGCAGAGCGGCCCGCACTCTCTCCACCACGCTGAGGGTACTCGTAGGACTCGCAGGAAGAAGCTGCGACAGGAGGGAGGACCCAGATGCACTACAGTTGACCTGTGTGCTGACACTCACCCAGACCCCCACTAGTGTGGCTCAGGGCCGTCTTAAGACTGCAGACGATACCACTCTCAACCCCCAGGGATAAGGTATTACTTCTGTCACATCACTTCTCAGTCCAGAAAGCCCTCCCAGGCTCCCGGATCGAGCTCCAGTGCTGGTGTCTACACGGAATCCCACCTTGCCCACTTCCGCGCGCGACTGTGCACTTCTCTAACCCCTACAGCACTGACCTCCTGTCCCACGCACCCCAGCGTCACTGGCACAGACACCAGTCACGCTGGTACGCGACCAGTTAGTACAGGTCGGGATTTTATTTCCCCAGCTGAATGTGAGTTTTCTGAAGCGCAGGCCCATGCTTTTTTAATGTCTCTCTCATCTCCATTCTGGAACACAGGTGACCGATCAAATGGTTGATGGACCAAAAGGCTGCAACAAGCACTGAGCCAGGAGTCAGGACCTTGGCCCCAAGGCCCATCTCTGCCCCCTCTGACCTTGCAACCCAGAATAAGCGTCTTAACTACCACGGGCCTCAGGCAAAATGGATACAACGAGGCTTTGTCTCGTCACATTCTGAGGGTCACTACCTGGCTTAGACAACACAACAGACAGAACCGCAGGCTTTGTAAGCTGTAACGCAAATGCAAAATGAAGGGAATTATGAAGAGGTGAGGGGATTAAGCAGTACGAACAGGTAGTTACAGAATAGCCATGGGGATGTAAGATACAGTACAGGAAATGGAGGAGCCAAAGAACTAAGCACGCAGGACCCATGGACATGAACAACGGTGTGGAGACTGCCTGAGGGAGTGGGGGTTGCTGGTGGAGGGGGCAAAGGGGGAAAAATGGGGGCAACTGTAATAGCATAATCAATAAAATATAATTTAAAAAAGAAAGGAAATGTTATTGTACTTTTTCATTACAAAGAAGAGATTATATGCAGAACTGGAATACTTAAGTGGAAAACAAGTGACGACAGAGGTTAGACCCTTCAGCTGGAAGTCCAGACTTTGAACAGAGATTCAAGGGTGGTTCAGGAAATATTCTGTAGGTCTAATTTTGTTCTCATAGTCTGCTGGTCCACATAGGTTTTGGCTTCAGTTTGGACCAGTCCTCTACGTTGAGTTTTGCAATCTCTGGTTTCATTTATAAATGAATAAAATACTATGATTTAGACTTCCAAACCCAGAATATGCTGCATGTGGTTAACCAAGAATGCTCTATCGCGCTCAGTAGAATACCAGTTTCTCTGAGGCAGGGTCCGCTGCACTCGTGCCCTTGCCGCCAGTGCTGGAGGACCCACTAGTCGGGGTCTGAGTACAAGATGTCTGAGTCACATCAGTGACCCGGGTGGTCCTTCGGTCTCTGGGGCATGAATAACCACGAACTAGCAAACTGCTGAGAACCCCCATGCTACCTCCCCCTCCCCCAGCCTCAGCGAGGGCTGCCACTGACCTCGGTGAAGTCGGCTGTTGTCCATTGCAGGGAGCGTGTTGCGCCTGGGGATGGTGGCCGCGGCAGAGACCGATCTGCTGTTTTCACTGACTGGAGGTCTCTGTTGAGGGCTGCCCCATCGTGGTGTTTCTGCCTGACTTGGCTTGGGGGGTCTGGGTGGGGGAGCTATGCCTGAGTCCCCAGGAGCGGGCACTGCCAGGGCGTTGTGGTTCTTGTCCAGCGTGAACGTCCTAGGGATCTGGTAGGCTGAGAGTGGGGTGGCTGGAACATCCATATTGTCCACCAGGAGGTCCCCAAACTCCCGGCACAGGGTGTTGCTGGGCGTCTTGAAGGTGTACACTTCCTCATTATCTGTCTCAGAGCCTGTGAGGCTGCTCTTGGTGTGGCCATGGGAGGCCAGGCTCCGGGGGAGGTCATAGGTACTGTCTCTGAATTCTGTATTGTGCCGGCTCGGCTTGGGGAGGCTATAGAAGCCATGGACTTGACTGCTGACCCCATTGACACAGTGTCCATTGCCCTGGGCAAGTCTCTGTACGGCTGTGTCACTCCTCATGAGGAACGAGGCCCTGGTGCCCTGAGAGAAGCTGGCACTCCTACAAGAGAGAAAGAAGGGAGGGGGCAAAGGGTTAGAGGAGGCCAGGACTGCCCACCTAGGGAGGGCAGCCGGCATGTTCAAAGCCTGGAACAGCTCCTTGGTGTGAGGAAAACACAGGCTGAGGAGCAGGCAGGCCTGAGGTTTATCTCAATTTATTAGCTGTGTGACCTTGGGCAAGGCACTTTCTCTTTCTGAGCCTCGGTTCATGCGTCTGCAGAACCGGCGATTAAAGACACACTGAAGGTGACTCAGAGATTGGACCCTGGCACACAGATGTTCGGTCAACGCTAGCCTTCAGTCCTCTCCCACCCCACGTGGCCGCGATTCGCAGGGGCTGGTCCTACCTGACTGTGTCCCCCTGCCACAGTTATCAACAAGCCACTTACACTGCCAGCATGTTCACTGTTTTAAGTCACAATGTATACATTTGAATACAAAGGCTGAGAGACAGTAGCAAGAACCCTGAAGTCAGAAAACAGCAAACAAACCATCTTCTCCAAGTCTCAGTGTTCCCAGGGAAAATGAGTCAGCTTACGGCGGTTCAGGCATTGGTGCTCTAAGTTATAAAGAACTACTCACATGTTAGCTATAGCTTCACTTTCTACCATATATTATGGCTTGTTGAGAGGCACTTATAAGGAGAACCATCTCTTTCCAGAAGCTTAAATATCTACAGAAAAGACAGTCTCCTGTTTGGGAACTATATTCAGGATAGCAAAAGTTTTATAACTATCTTTTTCAAATTTAGGTGTTTGGGAAATAGGGCAAAATGAGCAGTTTAAAGACCGAGGAGTGGAGGGGGTGGTTTGTGTTAGGTTCCAGTACTGCTACCGGTACGTTCTGAGAGCTTCGGCACCTGTCCCCACGGTGTGACTGAGTGGGTCTCATAGGCTCCCATGGATCCACTTGGCTCTGAAACAACATGAGCCTCTGGCTTTATAAGCATGGTTTTCACATTGGACTTTGCGTTCTGTGCAAGCAGGGATCCAGGTCTGGGCTTCTCTCTCTTACATTATAATTCTTCATGTAATTTCATTTGGGGGAAAAAAAATCACTATTCTAGAACAATCTTTTATACTCAGTCATTTGGGGGGCTGTAAACTTCTAAGAATCTGATAAAAAGCTCTTGGAATTTCTCACCAGTCTAAGATTGTGTGTGTGCATACATACACATGTAAATCTGCATGCTAAATGTGGGCGATGAGGGTGCCACAACCTCTGAGGCCAATCCAGGGAACTTTGGCCTCCTGTGAGCTCTTTCAGCTCACGAGCAGCTTGCTGTATATGGATGTGACCACCAGAGGGTGGTAGAAAATAGGGCCCAGAGGCCTAGACAGAGGAAGGGAAACAGGTGTCCAGGTCAGGCTCTCTCTTACATAAATTTGCACCCATTTCAGTGCCCCAAGCTTCGCCGGCCTCCTCTCTAGGCCTCTGTGTTCTTTCTCCCTTTCAATTCCACTCCACACACATAACCAAGCCAACAGCCATGGGCCTATTTCATTGAACATCTAGCCTTTAGGTAATGGAGTGCTTGGAGCAGAGGATGGGTGAGCCAATGGTAGGCAGAAGGTCTTCATGTGGTTTGCATCTGTCTTTGGTGCCTTTCATTTTGTGTTTTAGAATTTCCAACTCTCAGTTGGATGCCCCTGTCTGAATTAGTTCATTCAACACATGTGTACTGATGTCCTAGACTCACTCCATCTGGTCAGGGATACTGGACAACGAGATGCCTCCTGCCCTGGGGGGAAGGGCGGCAGTGGCGGGGGAGGCAACTTGCACGCAAATCATTACAATCAAGTGGGTAAGTAAGCGCTGTTGACAGATTGATACTAACTCCCCCTGGGGGTGGCAGTACGGAATGTTAAGGGATGCTTCTTCCAAGATGTTACCTTTGAGTGAGTCTGGTGACTGGCCAAGCAAAAGGCAAGAGAAGGGAAAAGGTGTTCCAGTTAGAGGCACAAAGAAGAAGAACACAACCTGGCAATTCCAGGAACTGCAGGCTGCACAGGCTGCAGCGAGTGTGTTAGGAGGTAGGGCTGAAGAAGACAGTGGGGCGGGGGGCAGGCCAGGGCTGATAGGAACACGGGGCCCCTAGAAGGATTTTAAGGTGGAGGTGGGGCTGGGGTAGAGAGAGCATTACAGGTATCCTGCAGTAGCCTTAAACATATTCAAGAACAAATCCATCATTTTCCTCCTGACCCTCCTGTTTTGGAAATGGCACCAGCCATTCAAGTCTGAGAGTTACCCACACTGTGAGTTTTCACTCAATAACCCCACAGGTCCCACTGAATCCACTGCAATTCAGGTCCTCCTGATTTTTCCTATGATACAAGGGCTAGTGGAAAGTCTCCCCACCACCTGCCCAGGACCTCTCTGACCCTCTTGACACCCCACTGACATTTATGTTCCTAACTCCCAAGTGTAGACGTTTTCAAAACTGTCGCCTTGCCTTTAGGATGAAGCCACATTCCAACTGCAACACAGCTCTCCAATCTCTTCTCCTTAGGCCCCCCCTTACCACTCTAGGGTCCACTCAAGCCGAACTTCCCAGTATGCCCCATGCACTTGAGCCCCTGGGCTCAGTTGTGTTGTTTGCTCTGTCTGCAGAGTTCTTATTTCCATCTGGTAAGCTCCTACTCCTTTATCCTTCAAACTCAGCTCAAATGGCACATCTCTGAAAGCTGTTTCTCACCATCCTCTGCCTCCAAGCATAATCAGTTACTTTCTTAACTCTGTTCTTGGAGTGGGTAGCAATTGTAATCTGTGTTATGTACTATTGTTACTTGTCTCCTCCACCAAACCATGATTTCCTCCAGGAAAGAAACTCTCTTAATGCGGTTTTCTTCCCTCAGCACCGGATTAGTGCTTGTCACGTAGTAAATAATGAATACATGTTTGTTGAATGAACAACAAATGAATGTATGAACAGACCAACGAACAAAGAGGGGTGTAGGTGCTGCCAAACCCTTTCCTGAGATTAGCCTAAACCCTTGGGTCAGCAACCAACCCCCATCCCCTTTTGGAACCCACTAGCTATGTCCCAACTGCCTGCTGTCCAGGCACCCTCCTCTAACTCACAGAATGACACGCTCATCTGTAAAGAGGTCCCTGATGGTCTAAGCTCCAACCCCAGGCTTGTGTTATTCACCGTTCTCTGGAATGCTCACTTGGCTCATCAGAACTTACACAAAATGAGCCCTGGCTGGTGAGGCTCATTGGATTGAGTGCCAGCCTGTGAACCAAAGGGTCACCAGTTCGATTCCCAGTCAGGGCACATGCCTGGGTTGTGGGCCAGGTCTCCAGTGGGCAGTGTGTGAGAGGCAACCACACACTGATGTTTCTCTCCTTCTCTCTCTCCCTCCCTTCCCCTCTCTAAAAATAAATAAATAAAATCTTAAAAAAAAAACTTAATCAAAATGCAAAACAAGCCTTTTTGGTCCACAAAAGTGTTATAGGCCCTCTAATTCTCCTTCCCACTTCACTGCACCTTCCTCTTTACCCCCACCACCGCGCTCACTCACTCTGCCTTGTGTGAAAGATGCTTGGGTCTGTGTCCTTCCACTTTGACCAGACCCTGCGATCCTAGAAGGCAGAGGACCTATCCGGTGCCAGGCATAGTGCCTGGCATGTGTTAGAACTGGTTCTAGTACCCAGGTGTCAAGATGCTCCACTCAAAGCCTACCTTGATTTGGGCAAAAATCGCTGAGCATTCAGAAATCCAGTGGCCTTTAAAACTTCTGTGTGAACCTTTACTGAGGCCTATGTCACTGTGACAGGCTGAGTTGCTTTCCTGGGAAGGATACCTGGAAGCAGGGGGTTTGGAGATGGGCTTCTCTTCCAGGCCTGTGTGCAGACGGGCCTCATAAAGTGAGTATGGCTCTGTGCCAGACACATCACATAGGCTGTAGCTTTTAAACCTAACAGTTCTGAGAGACACGCGTTACCCTCACATTCCAGACGGGGAAAACGGTGAGTATGGAGTTGTACGGGGAGATATTCCAACACATCTTCCTGTGTGTAGGGGCGCTCCCCAGGGGGCAGAGGGAAGTTTGAGAGGAGACACTCCTGGACGCCAGCAGCTCAGTGCCTCTCCTTCCTGGTCCTGGCTGACAGTGGCTCCAGATGCTGAGGGTGGGGAATGTGGGGTGGGGGGTGGATCGCACCACCTCTTGCACATCTGGTCTTAATGTCAACCCGAACCTCTCCCTGGCTTTTAGAGATGGTTTCCTAGTTTTCCTGGCCACTTAGTTGGCACTTGGGTTTTTGTGCATTCACATACAATTGTGTGTACCATACTACGCCACGACTGTACTCTTTTCCAACTTACTAGACTATGAGTACTTACTTTAATGATGAAAGGCCTGCTCTAATTTTTAATGGGAATGTTCCCATTTAAGGAAATTCAGTATATAAACGCTTGTAAGTAAATTAACCACCATTTATGGTTCTGTAGTTGTCACTGGAAAAATTCTTTTTAATTAAAATTTTTTTCAATTACAGTTGACATTCAATATTCTATCAATTTCAGGTATATAGCATAGTAGTTAGACATTTATATAACGTACGAAGTAATTCTCTAATAAGTCTAGTACCCACCCGGCACCATACATAGTTGTTACAATATTACTGACTATATTCCCTATGCTGTACTTTACATACCTGTGACTATTTTGAAACTACCAGTGTGTACTTCCTAATCCCTTCATCTTTTCCACCCAGCCATCACACCCTCCTGCCACCTGGCAATCGTCAGTTCTGCATGTCTATGAGTCTGTTCTGTTTTGTGTGCTCATTTGTTTTTTAGATTGTACATGAGAGAAATCACATGGTATTTGTCTTTATGTGCCTGATTTACTTCACTTGGCATAATGCCCTCTAGGTCTATCCTATTGTTGCAAATGGTAAAATTTCATTCTTTTTACAGCTGAGTAATATTCCATTGTATACATGCACCACGTCTTCTTTATCCAACTGTCTATTGATGGACACTTGGGTTGCTTCCATACATCGGCTATTGCAAACAATGCTGCAATGCATGTGGCGGAACATCTATCTTTTTGAATTAGTGTTTTTGATTTCTTTGGAGAAATACCCAGGTGGAATTGTTGGGTCATAAGACAGTTCCATTTTTAATTTTTTGAGGAAGCTCTGTACTGTTCATTTTAAAAATATTTTATTTATTTGTTTAGAGAGAGGGAAAGGGAGGGAGAAAGAGAGGGGGAGAAACATCAATGTGTGGCTGCTCCTCACCTGTCCCCAACTGGGGACCTGGCCCACAACCCAGGCATGTGCCCTGACTGGGAATTGAACTGACGATCCTTTGGCTCACAGGCCAGTGCTCAATCCACTGAACCACAGCAGCCAGGGCTCTGTACTGTTCTTTACAGTGGCTGCAAGAATCTGCATTCCCACCAACAGTGCTTGAGGATTCCCCTTTCTCCACATCCTCACCAGCACTTATTGTTTGTTGATTCATTGATGATGGCCATTCTGACAGGTGTGAAGTGATATCTCATTGTGGTTTTAATTTTTGCTTTTCTCTGATGAATAGTGTCACTAGCTGAAGGGCAAAAATAAATCCAATGGAACTAATTTGTCTTCAAAGACAAAAAGGACTCAGCTTGTCTTGATGGTGTCAGTTCAAAACCCCTTCATTGGCAATAGTTACTGTTCTGAATATTTACTTATTTTAGCTCAGTGGACAAGCTGGATTTTGAAAACTGAAGTCATTTTAACCAGATTATATATTACTCAGTACTTGAAGGAAGAATAGGGGCTAGTACTGTAGAAAAAGTAATGATGACACATGGAACATTTTCAAAGATAGACTGCATGACAGAACACAAGACAAGCTCAACAAATTCAAGAAAACTGATATCATATCAAGCATTTTCTCAGACCACAAGAAACTAGAAACTAGAAACCAACCTCAAGGAAAAAATTCAAAAATATTCAAACTCATGGAGACTAAATAGCATGCTATTAAACAATGAATGAGTTAATAATGAGATAAAGGAAGAAATAAAAAAGTCTCTGGATACAAATGAAAATGAACATGCAAGAGTCCAAAAGCTATGGGACACAGCAAAGGCAGTCTTGAGAGGGAAGTTCATAGCAATATAGAAAAATCTCAAATAAACAACCTAACCCTACATCTACAAGAACTAGAGGAACAACAACAAAGACAGCCCAGAGACAGTAGAAGGAGAGAAAAGAAATAATCAAGATCAGAGCAGAATATAATGACATAGAGACTAAAAGAACAATTTAAAGGATCAATAAATCCAGGAGCTGGTTCTTTGAAAAGATAAACAAAATCAACAAACTTTTAACCAGATTCATCAAGAAAAAAAGAGAGAGGACCCAAATAAATAAAATCAGAAATGAAAGAGGAGAAATTACAACTGATACCATAGAAATACAAAGGACTGTAAGAAATTACTACAAATAACTATATGCCAAGAAAATTCGAAAACCTGGGTGAAATGGACAAATTTCTAGAAACATATGATCTTCCAAAACTGAACCAAGAAGAAGCAGAGAGCCTGAACAGACTGATAAAGATGGTGAAATTGAAGCAGTAATCAAAATCTCCTGCTACACAAAAGCTCTGGACCAGACAGTGTCACAGGAGAATTTTACAAAACGTTTAAGGAAGAGCTAACCCCTATACTTTTCAGATTGTTCCAAAAAATCTAAGAAGAGGGAAGATTACCAGACTCTTCTTATAAGGCCAGTGTCATCCTAATCCACAAACCAAAGACACAACAAAGAAAGAAAACTACAGGCCAATATTGCTGATTAACATAGATACTAAAATCCTCAACAAAGTACTGGCAAACCGCATCCAGCAATATATCACAAAGATCATACACCATGATCAAGTGGGATTCATTCCAGGGATGCAAGGATGGTACAATATCTGCAAATCAATAAACATAATATACCACATAAACAAAAGACAAAAATCACATGATTATATCAATAGATGTAGAAAAGGCATTTGATAAGGTACAGCACCCATTTATGATAAAAACACTCAGCAAAGTGGAGTAGAGGGAGCATTCCTCAACATAATAAAGGCCATATATGAAAAACCTACAGCCAACATCACACTCAATGGACAAAAATTAAAAGCTTTCCCACTAAGATCAGGAACAAGACAAGAATGTCCACTTTCACCACTTCTGTTTAACACAGTATTGGAAGTCCTAGCCACAGCAATCAGACAAGAAGAAATAAAAGGCATCCAAATTGGAAAGGAGAAAGTAAAACTGTCATTGTTTGCAGATGACATGATAGTGTACACAGAAAATCCTATAGATTCCACCAAAAAACTACTAGATCTAATAAGTGAATTTGGCAAAACAGTGGGATACAAAGTTAATATTCAGAAATCAAAGGCATTTTTGTATACTAACAATGAAATATCAGAAACAGAAATCAGGAAAAAAATCCCATTTGATATAGCAACAAGAAAAATAAAATACTTAGGCATAAACCCAATGAAGGAGGTAAAAGACCTGTACTCAGAAAACTACACAACAATGAAGAAAGAAATTAAGGAAGACACAAATGGAAACATATAACATGTTCATGGATTAGAAGAATTAACATCATCAAAATGTCCATATTACTGAATGCAATTTATAGATTCAATGCAATCAATGCAATCCCTATTAAAATACCAATGACATATTCCACAGATATAGAATATTTCAAAAATTTATATGGAACCATAAATGAGCCCAAATAGCCACAGAAATTTTGATAAAGAAGAACAAAGTAGGAGGGATCACCATATCTGACATCAAACTATATTACAAGGCCACAGTAATCAAAACAGTCTGGTACTGGCATAAGAACAGACACATAGATCATTGGAACAAAATAGAGAGCCCAGAAATAAACTGAAGTCTCTACGGTCAATTAATATTCGACAAAGGGGGAAGAATCATAAAATGGAGTAAAAATAGCCTCTTCAACAAATGGTGTTGGGATATTTGGACAACTACATGCAAAAGAAATTAAATTTGACCACCAATTTACACCATACACAAAAATAAACTCAAGATGGATAAAAGACTTAAATATGAGTCGTGATACTATAAAAGTCCTAGAGGAGAACATAGGCAGGAAAATCTCAGATATTCCACACAGCAATATTTTTAGCGACATGTACCCTGGAGCAAGGGACATAAAGGAAAGAATAAACAAATGGGACTTCATCAAAGTAAAAAGCTTCTGCATGGCTAAAGAAAACATTAGCAAAATGAAAAGTGAACCAACTGTATAGGAAAATATATTTGCCAATGATATCTTGGACAAGGGTTTGATCTCCAAAATATATAAATAACTCACATATCTCCACTCCAAGAAGACAAACAATCCAATTAAAAAATGGGCAAAGGACCTGAACAGACACTTCTCCATGGATGACATACAGAGGGCCCAGAGACATATGAAAGGATGCTCAGCATCACTAGCCATCAGAGAGATGCAAACTAAAACCACAATGACATACCACTTCACACCAGTCAGAATGGCTATCATAAATTAACAAACAACAAGTGCTGGCGAGGTTGTAGAGAAAAGGGAACCCTAGTACATTGTTGGTGGGAATACAGACTGGTACAGCTGCTGTGGAAAACGGTATGGAATTTCCTCAAAAAACTAAAAATGGAACTGTCTTTTGACCGGGCAATTCCACAGCTGGGATTAAACCCTAAGAATCCTGAAACACTAATTCAAAAGAACCTGTGCACCCCAATTTCACAGCAGCACAATTTACAATAGCCAAGTGCTGGAAGCAGCCTAGGTGACCATCAGTAAATGAGTGGATCACAAAACTGTGGTACATTTACACAATGGAATTCTATGCAGCAGAGAGAAAGAAGGAGCTCCTACCCTTTGAGACAGCATGGATGGAACTGGAGAGCATTACGCTAAGTGAAGTAAGTCAGGCAGTGAAAGACAGATACCATATGATCTCATCTATAAGTGGAACCTAATCAACAAAACAAACAAGGAAGCACAATATAACCAGAGACAATGAAATAAGTAACAAACTGACAGTAACCAGAGGGGAGGAGGGAGGGAAATAATAGGGGAAAGAAGGGAAAGGGTTGCCAAAGAACATGTGTAAGGGCCCATGGACAAAGCCATAGGGGGGTAGGATTGAGGGTGGGAGGTAGGGGTGGGTGGGATGGGGGAAAGTGGTGGTGGGAAAATGAAGACAACTGTATTTGAACAACAATAAAAATGATAAAAAAATAAAAGTAGTGATGAATATGTCTGGTATTATCTCTAATGTGCTTAATGTATTGTAACTGTATATTGGGTTCCCCCATAAATATGAAAAGGAATAGATAGAAGGCTGGCATTTTTAGCCTCATAAATATGATTTGACTTTAGTAGTCCAATTAGGCATATATTTTTAGAAGACTTTATTTATTTATTTTTAGAGATGGGGAGAGGAGGGGAGGGAGAAAGAGAGGGAGAGAAAAATCAATAGGTTGACTCTCTCATGTACCCCAACTGGGGACTAGCCCTCAGCCCAGGCACATGCACTGACTGGGAATTGAACCAGTGACCTTTTTGCTTTGTGGGACAATGCCCAACCAACTGAGCCACACAGGTCAGGACCAACCAGACATATTTATGTCTATGCTTGACAGCAATGAACGAGCTGGTTGTCTCTTCAAAGTCCCTGCTCAAGGGAGGCCTGTGATTTTGAAGATCAATGAGATAACAAATGTAAAAGTGCTTTTTAAAATGTAAAGCATTATTCCTTTTATCTAGAGCACCTAGTATGTAATGTGAATGTCAGAAGCAGTGTAGGGTTAAAGTTCACCCACATTCTTGCCAACACTTGGCATTGCTAGACTTTTTTTTTTACCCATTCCAGTAGAGATGACGCAAAACCATATTTACGTTTTAATTTGCATTTTCTTGATGATTCATCATTTTTTCATGTGCTTATTGCCCATTCCTGTACCTTTTTTGTATAGTGTCTGTTCAAATCTTTGTCCACTTAAAAAATTGGGTTGTTTGTCTTCTATTGAGTCATAATAGTTCTTTATGTAGTCTAGAAATAAATCTTTTGTCAGATATACATGCTTTGGATATTTTCTCATATTTTATGACTTGCCATTTTGATTTCTTATGGAGCTCTTTTGAAGAGCAACAGTTTTAATTTTGATAAAAACTACGTTCTCAAATTTTTCTTTTATGATTCCTGCTTTTTGTATCCTAAATAAAAATCATGTGTAATGCAAGATCACAGAGATGTTTTCTTCTAGAAGTTTCATAGTACTAGACTTTACATTTAGGTCTCTGATACATTTGCATTCAATTTTTTTGTCGTCATCCAAGGACATATTTTTTCATTGCTTTTAGAAAGAGAGCAAGGGAGAGGGGAAGGGAGAGAAAGAAACGCCAATGCAAGAGAGAAGCATGGACTGGCTGCCTCCTGTATATGCCTGTACTGGGAGTTTTATGCACCTGGACCAGGGACAGAACCTGCAATCTAGGTAGGTACCCTGACCAGGAATCAAACTCGCAACCCTTTGGTTATGGAACAATGGTACAATCAACTGAGACACACTAGTCAAGGCCATTTGAGTTAACTTTTGAGTAGTGTGATATGAAGTAAGGGTTCTTTTTTATTCCTATATGGATAACCAGCTTTTCCAGCATCATTTGTTGAAAAGACTTTCATTTCCCTATTGGCATCTTTGTCAAACAACATTACATATAGAAAAATTAAAATAAAAATAGCAGCTGACCTTTCATGAGAAACAATGAAGGTCAGAAGACTACACCATGGCATCCTTTAAAATGATGAAAGAAAATAAAACCATCATTCCTGAATTTTATACCCATCCAAAATATCTCTAAAATGATGGTGAAATAAAGATATTTTCAGATAAATAAAAATTGGGAAAATATGTCATGAGGGGACTTACATGGAAAGAAATGGTAAAGGAAGTTCTTCAGGCTGAAGAGAAATAAAACCGAGTACAAACCCCACTAGACAATGTTTCAGATTTGATTTCAACACTCATATGTATACTAATAAAGAATCTAGGAGGGAAAATATCCTTTATAATTATGCAGATATTTACTCTTTTTGCTACTTTTCCTCACTCCTGAAGATCTTAGTTTCCTTCTGGTACTATCTTGTTTCAGCCTGAAGAACTTCCTTGGCATTTTCAAAAATCTCCTGAAAATTCTCTTCTTTTTCTTTCAACTGAGAATGTCTCAATTTTGTTTTCATTTCTGAAGGATATGTTCACAGGACATAAACTTCTAGGTTGAAAGAGTTTTCTTCCCTTTTCATTAATCTTAAGTGTGTTTTCCTTTATCACATGGAATATTGTTATAATATGGGCTTTTAAGTCTATGTCTGCTAGTTTCAACACCTGGGGTTATGTTGAGCTTGACATCTGTGCTTTCCCTTGAGACTGGTTACATTTTAATGATTCTCTGTATGTTGAGAAATTTTGAAGTATGCCCTGAATGTTGTGATCTTATGTTGTCTAGACCCTGGGTTCTGTCATAATCCCCTGGAGAATGTTGATGATTTTATTTTTGCAGGCAGTCAACCTGGTTAGGTTCAGACTCTAAGACTTGCTTTTTAAGATTTTATTTATTTACTTTTAGAGAGGGGAAGGGAAGAAGAAAAGAGAGAGAGAAATATCAATGTGTGGTTGCCTCTTGCGCACCCCCTACTGGGGACCTGGCCTGCCACCCAGGCATGTGCCCTAGACTGGGAATCGAACCAGTGACCTTCTGGTTCACAGGCTGGCACTCAATCCACTGAGCCACACCAGCCAAGGCCAGACTGCAAGTTTTGACTCTCCTTCTGTGTGTGCTAGTACAAATCTCAGCTTAGTTTACAAAGCCTTTGCTATACTGGTTTGGGACTGTCCCACACTTAGAACTGGAACTCCTAAATGTTTTTGCAGAGTTTCTCTCTCCTAAATGAAACAATCTCTTTACTCATTATCAATCCCCACCCCACAGATTAAAGCAATACACACAATAATTTAAAGTCTTTGTGCACTAGCTCCAAAATTTGGGTTTACTTTGGTTTGTTTCTATGAACTGAGTTCTCTCAATTATGGGTCAACTTTTACAGTTGATTCATGTGCCTGGCAATTTCTCATTGTATGCTGAATATTTTGGGTGATATATTTCTAGGAATTTCCTTCATAGGAAAAGCCATGAAAGTTGGACCCAGTCAGTGTGGGTTCCTTCTTTAAGAGTCAATTCTCCTTCAGTTTCTGCCTGCTTTTCAATTGCTTTAAGTGCTTTCAAACAGTTTTTGTGTGTCTGTGTGTTTTGTTCAGAGTTTGTAATTGTTACAGTATGCTTAGTGTCATGCCAGCTACTCCACTACTACCAGAAACTATATAGTCTTTCTGGAGTGAAGAACGCTTCCTTTCCACCCACCCACCTCTCTTGGAATTCTGCAAAAAACACTTGAACTTATTTTTTCCAAATTCTCCCTGAGATCCTACTCATCACTCTCTTTTGCTCCAACACCCACACAAGTGAAAACAAAGACACAGAAAAAGCACATTTCGGTCAAGGCCCCACAGGAAAGGTGCTTCCCCCACTGTAATAAGTTCTATCACCTTTACTATGTTTTCTCCACAACACAGCTTTGTTCAAATATTTATTATGTGCCTACTACGTGTCCTGGGTCTTCAAAGAGCAATAACATATTAATATAAAAATCCGTACTACGAGGCAGAAAGTTCCAAGTGCTGTGAGAGAGAGAATCAAAAACTGCTATGGGAGTTCAGAGGAGAAATGGATTCCAGCCAGGAAGATTAAGAGAGGTTTTGCAGAGGACATGGGGGTGCAGAGAGAGTGGGCTCTAAGTGCTCATTCAAGCAGAGACATTTATATATTTGTTCTCTGTTGCTGCAGCAGTATCATGGGACTGGAGGTGGCGGTAGCTGTTAACATTCTATAAGGTCTTCTACTTACAGTGTGAACTGCAAACCATCTGGATGGCATCAGACGCAGTTCAGCAGAAAGGCAGGATCCCACGACCCACCCCAGGCCTCCTCAGCCAGAATCAGCATTTCAGTAAGATCCTCGAATATTTCATATGCACATTAAAGTCTGAGAGGCTTTCACATACAGCACTTAATCTTTCACGAGAACTATGATTGTCAGAACTCCTGCACATTCTCTGCTCCCGGGAATTCATCCGCATAGTAGGAGGGGATGGCACACAGGACAGCAGCAGGTAATATGTACTGAGCATCTACTCCTGGGCACCTTATGGATGTTCTGTCATTCTACATTCATTAGTAAGCTTCTGAGTTAGTTATTTCCATCCAGCAGATAAGGCAATTGAAGGTCAAGAAGGTTAACTAAGTGGCCCATGATCACAAAGGACAGTGGCAGAATCTGAATTTGAACCCACATCTGACCGACTCCGAAGCCTGTAATCTGCTTTTTGTTACGGCGCACTGCCTGTCTCTGGTCTGTGATTCAGGAGGATTCAGGTGCCACGAACTGTCTCAGTGATCTTGGTTAATTCATCCCACCGTTTCAGAACTCAGCTCTTCATGTACAAATCGATGGAGGCTGAACTAGGGAAAATTCACAAACAAATGAACCAACTGGTATTTGACATATCACTAGGTCTGAGTGTTGGGAGCCTCTGTTGGGTGATGGTGAAAGACTCAGAAAACCAGAACCAATGTAGCACAGTGTAGAAAAAAGATTACAGGACCAGATATGCGAAGACCTGAGTTCTAGGCCTACCCTGTCACTTACTAGTTGTAAGCCTCCATTTCTGCATCTCTGAAATGGAGAAAATGAGCTGTACTGGCTCTCTCTCAGTGGGTTTGACTGGTTCAAGTGAGATTATGCCTGAAAATAGTCTGTCAAGTGATATATTAATACAGCCAGTCCTCTAATTGCCATAATTTTGATAACACAAATTAGATATTTATAAATAAATTAATTAAGGAACTTGATTTGTAATCTGCTGGCCATGGTAGCAATTGGGATCTAGCTCTGGCAAAGCCTATCAGCTCTGTGCTTTTGTTTATCCTAACAGTGGAAATAAAAGGTAATAAAAATAAGCACAGGCTCTGCACCTGTGAGGGAGCTGGCAGCATCAGGCAAACAAAGACCATTATTCTAGAACAGGGAGTCCTGCAGTAGAACTTCCTGTGATGATGGAGTTTCATACTGTATCATCCAGTATGGTAGCCACATGCGCTCCTGAGCACTGGAAGGGTGGCTAGTGCAACTGATGAACTTAGTTTCAAATTTTATTCCATTTCAATTAATTAAATTTCATTAGCCACACGTGGACCCTGGCTGCCATAAAGGACAGTGCAGCTCTACAGAAACAGGGAGTCACGGATTTGTTCGACAATGTTAAGGCTGTACAGCTATCTTCTTAAGGCCAACAAGTAAACTGACTTACCTTTTTCAATTCTGGAACTCTAGCCCTAAAGGACTTTTTTTCCCCAAATTAAATTTAAAAATTTTATAGCACGATTTTGGGGGAGGTCTCTCTGGAGTGCAGTGATCACTGTATAGCAACAGAGATGAAATGTGGTGGTTACCTAAGGAAGAAAATGTTTTGTTTTGTAAGTATACATTTTACCCCCTGAAAAGCTGTAACATCGTATTCCCTTGTCTTTAAAATGAAAGAACAGAGACGGCAAAGTGCTGGGCTGTGTGAGTGGTCACCGGGGTCTCCTACCTGGCGTTTTCTGCTCTCCGGCTTATGCACTGGTGCAAGTAGACGTACTCCTGAGGCGCACTGGTGGACAAGGGGGGCTGCATGTGGTTTGACCCGGGTGGTTCGAATGTGAACAAGGTGGGCTGACTGGAGTGCGATGGGGCTGAGGATTTTCGTTCTCGGAGATGGTGCTGATTGGAGCTACTGAGCTCGGCTGGAGAGGAGCGGGGCCCGTGACTGGCTGAGGAAATGTTTCTCAGGGAATCTGTGAAAAGGAGAAAGGACTCTGTGAATGAAAAAAGAAAGAAAGGTGCTCTTTTTCCCAAAGTGGGTCATTCGAGGAAGAAAACTATCAGGAGCAGAGGCGACGGTCCAGCAGCAGCATTTTCTCCCTCCCAAATGCCTGCCCCCGCAACTGCAGAGGAGGGCTGTGGCCCGCTGGCCATCTGGTTGAGAAGGAAGTGCTCTGTGTGTCTGCACTGCTCCTGGAGTCACCTGGCAGCCACTATCACCGCTGGAGCAGCACCGCCCCACTTCCAGGAGGTATTGTCCCCGTGGTCTAGGAACATGACTTGGGCTCTCTGGAGCGGTGAGTACCACTGCTTTCCTTCTCTTTGGTGGCTTCTGCTGTCATCACCTCCCTCAAAGCTTAAGTATCCTTCAAAGATACTCCCTCAAAGTATCCTCAAAGGCTACTTTGTTAAATGAAGCTTTGCTTCTTGAAGACTCCTTAATTGAGACCCTAGACTGTGCCTTACTATGTTAATGATAAGAGCATAAATGTATCTGGAGCTGTCCCTTAAGCCTTGTCCCAGCTCCTCCAGCCTGCCCTTCCCAGTCCTCTGAGGATGGCAGTGTCTCCCATCCCCCAAATCTTGTATCTACCACTCTTTGTCTATTGGTCTTCTTTCCTCTGAACTCTTATCTTAAGGTCTTGTCTGTTATGTTAGAAAGGAAGCAAGCTATTAAAGACATAATAGCTTACAGTGCTACACCCCATGCCAAAGGGTAGTCATTTGACTGGCTCTCTAAGCTTGGTTTAAATTCTAAGCATAACATACAAGGCCTCTCACAGTCTGATCTATTTCCTGCTTCTCTCCGTCCATACTCAAGGCATATGGAAGCTTCATCAGTCCCCGAACATACCGGCTCCTTTTTCAGTTCTTCGTTATGCTGTCCCTTCCACGTGGATTTCACATCTATTCTCCTGGCACTCACATGCAGACCTTGAGACCCGACATGGATATCACATTCTCCCTGAAACCTTCCTGGACTTGGTCATTCAGTGTTTGGGGTGCCAAGAGCACTTGGCCCATGCTCCATTACATCCACTGTCACTCTGCTTCCCTGCCTCGCCCCTGGGTTTCTAAGAACAGAGACTGGTGTCTCTACAGTCTCAGCATTTACCTATTAAAGGCTAGGTACATAGAAAGTTCTCAGTCTGTGTTTTCAGAATAGACAAATGTGCTCATTAATCATCTAATAATTCCAGCAGTGAGATTTCTTGTACAAAAGAAATAAAGGCTTAAAGATGTAATTTCTGGTGGCAGGAGACTAGTAGGGGATAATATTTCAGTGGTCTGGATGGTGGCTTTCCAGGGTTATTTAACTCATTTCAGAGGGAGCATAGTTCTGCTTCCATTGCCTGTTATCTGACCTGTCTCAGCCTGCACCCTTCTCAAGGCCCTAGGCAGGATCACCAGCTCACTGAAGCTCTGCAGCCTTAATTATGCTCCAGTTGTTCCAGATGCCAGGCAGGAAAACTGTGCCAGTGTACAACAGAAAAAGCCACAGGCCTTTGGGGAAAAACTGTCCCAGTGACAGCTGTGTTGACCTCCAAAATGAATTCCCATTACAGGTCTTGTACTGAAGTGAACATGTGTTAACAGAATCAGTGGCTTCATGACTCCATTAGATTTGCGAGATGAACTCTCTAATGGCAGAGGAGAGCGGGCGTATGCTAGGGCATGGAGTAGCTGTGGCGCTGGGGATAAACACCAGCTGATGCCTGAGAAGACGCAGGGAAGGTGCAAGGGGAAGACCCCTGATGCAATTCTACAGTTGCTGTGGTCTTTTTGGGCTCCTCTTCCTCAGCCCACCTCTTCAATGAACCTCTTCCGCCTTCAGGATTCTGCTGCAGACCCTGCCATAGCCCCACTCTCATTCAGGAGAATCTCCTGGCGTATCCCGCCTGCTCTCAGAGCTTCAGTGACCGCCTCTGTGATGACAACACTCAATCCTGACATCTGGCTCAGCTCTCTCTCCTGGGCTCCCTGTCATGTGTCTGTCCATCGGCTGGGCATCTCCATCCACATGTCCCACAATCAGGTCAAGCTCAACAACCTAAATTGAACTCCTCAACCTCACCCAGTGTTCTCCATCTCAGTGAAGCACGTCAATATCACCATCCAATCGGTTCTCCAGCCAGAAACCTAGACATTATCTGTGACTCTTCCCTGTTTCTCAACAACCACATCATATCACTGTGCCTCTGCCCTGCTCAAAGTTCTTCAATGAGGCTCCATGATCCTCAGGATGACTGACAAAGCTCTCTCTTTTAAAAACCACGTTCCTGTTCATTTCTTCAACCTTGTTTCTCAGCAGTACTTCCTTGTATTGCAAAGATAATTTCAGGAAAATACCAACCTCTCCCTTATCACTCCGTACAGTCATTGGGCCGTAAACTCAGTAAGGGCAGAGAGTCTCTCTCTCTCTCTCTCTTTTTTTTTTAACACTTTATCTCCAGCATCAATCCCAGTGTGGGACACAACTGGATAAATGTGTTGGTTAAATAAACGAAATACATAGCATAGTAGTCATACTCCTTCAGTAACTTCCTCAGTGTCCAGGTTCCCCAGCATGACAAGAAAAGCCATTTTGTCACAGCCTACTTAGCCTGTCTTCTCACCCAATACATCTTCCACGCTGCCCATGCTGAATGCTTGGGCTGTGGGTCTGTGTAAAAGAGGAGTGACCTGTCCTCACCTCTGGGTCTCTCTGCCTCCAGCTCAGGCTATGGAATCAAGTCCGTGACCCAGTCCATTTACCTGCAGACCTAGAGAAGTCACGTCATCTCTCTGAGTCTCGGTTTCCTCACTTACAGATTGACATAGGGGGTTGTAAGAGTGACATGCACTAAAGGTCTAGAAAACCCTGCATGTTGTGAGGACTCACAACATGTTCTAGCCACTTCTGTAACCTTGGTGCCTAGAGTAGTCCTAGCACATAGTGGGTACATGGCTATTGAAAGAATAAAGAATTTTCCCCGGCACAAAAACCCAGACATGCTTGTTTCTTCTGGTCAAAATCAGAGGAGTTTTTAAAGGTCTGTTAATAAGATGAAGTAAGGGTTAGGGCGAGTTGGGCCTACAGACACTTAGGATTCCATTCTACCAGCATGAAGCAACGTCTACGAAACCAGTCGGCTCCATAACGGTTGAAGCCCCAGAAAAGTTCTTTCAGAGCTGTTTTGGCTCCACACTTTGCCAAAATTCCACTTGTGTTTGCACCTTTAAAAGATTTCAAACTGAATTTATGCGATTATTCCTTAGTGCCGGTACTGGGTTGAACAGTGTCCCCTCCAAAATTCCTGTCTACCTGGGATCTCAGAAAGTGACCTTATTTGCAAACAGGGTGTTCAGGATGCAGTTAGTTGAGATGAGGTCACATCGGATGAGGGTGGGCCCTAATCCAATGACTGGTGTCCTCATAAGCAGAGAAAACAGAGACACAGACACACACACACAGAGAACACCATGTAATGACAGAGGTGGAGACTGGATAAATAAAATGGCAATACATCCATACAAGGAAATGTTATTTAGCCATGGAAATGAATGGAATACTGATACATGCTGCAACACGGATGAACCTTCAAAACACTTTGCTGAGTGAAAGAAACCAGTGCTAACAGACTACGGATTGTATGGTTATTTACGTGAAATGTCTAGACTGGGCAAATCCATGAGGATTGAAAGTAGACTAGTGTCTGCCTGGGGGTGGAACTGGGTAGTGACTGCTAATGAGTATAATGTTCCTTTTCGGGGTGATGAAGATTTTCTAACATTAGATTGTGGCGATGGCTGCACAGCCCTGTGTGAACATGCTACACCACTGAATTTTGTGGTGTGGGAAATAAGAGCTCAGTAAATTTACACACACACACACAGAGTTTGACAGTTTCTCAAAAAGTTAAACATAGAGTTACCATGTGACCCAGCAATTCCATTCCTAGATATATACCCAGGAGAATGAACCCATGTGCCCACACAGAAACTTGTACACAATGTTCACAATAGCATTATTCATAATAGGCAGAAGTGGAAACAACCCGAATGCCTAAAAACTGATCAATAAATAAAGAAAACATGGCATGTTCTGTACAATGGAATATTATTCAGCAGTAAAAAGAACAAAGTATGAATACATGTTATAACACGTATGAGCCTTGGAAACATTATGCTAAATAAAAAGAAGCTGGATTTCATTTATATGAAATGCCCAGGATTGGGAAATATATAGACTCAGAAAAAGAGATTTGTAGTTGCCTAATGGGTGGGACAAGTGAGGATGGAGAACGGGAAGTGATTGCTAATGAGTATGATGAGATTTCTTTTTGGGGTGCTCCAAAATTAGATTGTGCTAGGGGCTGCACAGCCCTGTGAATATGCTGAAAAACACTGACTTGTATACTGTAAGGGGGTGGTCTGTGGTGTGTGAATCTGGAGAACACACACACACACACACACACGTGCATAAGCCCTTTGCAAAGTATGAAGTGTTTAGTGCATGCAAGAGGTCAACAGTAGTGCAATTAGACACCTGACCTTTAGCTGTTATTTCCTTTTTGAGGAGAAAACTGAGCACGCAGTAAACACCAAGTCCTTACTGAAGTACATGGAACAAGAGACATTGTCCCTTTCCTATGTTCAGCTCCCTGTACCTCCTCTGACCCCCGTGTTTTGGGCTTCACCCCACAATCATAGCAAGGCAATGAGAATTTCAGCAAAACAAAATAGCAAGAATGCCTGGCTTGGGGTGAAAAGACCCAAGCGGTCTGAAATTCCACTTCTCAGTGGTTGGACCCCACGCAGGTGACGGGGGTCAGGAGACTGTGGACCCAGCTCCGGCTCTGCCATGCACTAGCGGCCAGACTAGCTGCGGACAGGCCTCTTTCCCAGCTTTGGCTCTACACTCTCAAGTTGGGAGGACAAGCCCTGGCCTGCCTGCTGACGAGGCTGTCGTAAAAGATGAATGAGATAAGGCTGTTCACTTGCATAAATGGCTCAGAGGATTTGTTTTTATTGTGTCCGTACCTCTTGAGGAAGGAAAGAATAGTACAGATAGAGGAAAACTTGAAACTGTGCCTAGCTGGGCTGGTTTCGGTATGTGGCTGGAATGTGTCTTAGGTCATTGGGAAGGTCAGTTATAGAGCAATAAGAAAATGGATGTTTCCAGACTTCTGGCCTTGGCTTCTATCTCCAAGTCTAGACTAAAGATAATGCCAGAAAATGCCTGAGTCAATTTGTTTTCTTTTAAACAGGGTTTTGTTTTTCCTCTTCTTCCTGGCTTCTTTTTAGGGCCCTACAAAATCACTCCCCTTCCTTTCCACAATCACCCCGGGAAGCCTGCCCAGCATACAAACACTCCTCCCACCTTCTTGCAAAACTCTAGAACAGGAAAGCTCTGAGGGATTTCAGTAGAGCAACCCAGCCCAACCCAGCCCAGCCCAGCCATCAACGGGCTAGTGATAACAGGAGCAGGAAAGGGGCGGGTGGCGGGACTTTCTGGAAAAGATGACTAGCCAAATAATGATTGGTTCTCTTATCTCAATGCCCTTTTTATCTTTATCCTTTACCCCCAAAACCCTCACCCCAAACCCAAGTGGGTCTCTGCATCTGTAACGTGGTAGATGAAGGCACATGCCAGAGCCACGATGTACCCAAAGCCTGGCTCTGCTCACTCTTAGCTCTGTGTCCTTGGGCAGGTTACATAACCCTCTTTGACCCTCACTCATTCAACAGAGAGCATACATACTTTGCGGAGCTGCTGCAAGGACTGGAGATCATTTATGTAAAGCATTAAGCCTGGTGCCCCACCATTCTTTCTGCTCCTAATCTTGGAGTATACATGCAACTGGTTGAGATCTTGAAATTGGCCAAGAGGAATGGAATTTCTTTCTAAGCTAGAGTAGAAGTTTGGAAGGTAATTGTTGTCACTGTTTTAGCTACAGCTATACCCTGTGTAGATGTTATACGAAGAACGAATAAGACCAACAAGGACAATACTGACCGTTACAATTACAGCTGCCATTACTAAGCAGCACTATGTATCTCTAGTCTACCCCACGAGTGCTACATAGTATCACCTCTATATTTATTTAATTTTGGATAAAGAAACCAAAGCTCCAAAAACGAGGAGGTAATTGAAGCTCAGAGACGTTAAAGTGAGCCCTGAGGTCACGTGGCTAGAAAATGGCGTCTAGATCTGAAACAGATCTCATTATCTTTGAAGCCAATTCTTTTCACCTGTGTAGAAAAAAGAGTTCCCACAAGAACCCCATGAGGGCTGATATTGGCCTTCTGGGAGGCAGAGTCATGTAACAGAATGAGGGTCCACGCATAGCTCTGCTGGCAGCTGGCTGAGTGACCCTGCATACTATTTCACCTCTGCGGGCCTCTATGTTCTCTACTGGTAAAAGGGAGAACTCGTATTAGGTCAGGTGTAAATGTCAAAGTCGTCTTTGGGAAACTTAAAAGAGCGGCTCCCCATAAGACCTGAGTCATGTTTCCACAGAGGTTTAGATTAAAATCCACGAGTTTCGTGATTAACAATCCCTGGTTCTTCAGTCCAAGGCAGAGGTGGAAGGGTTAGGGTCAACTGAAATATCAAGGGCAAAGCGAGCTCTGAAAGCTAAATGAAAGAACAGATTCTTCCTAAAGTTTTTCTCTGCATCATCAAAACTTCAAACTGGCATCCATCCATGTTCTCGCCGGCCCTTTCCGGCCGACTCCGAAGGGGCAACGTGTTAGCAGAAATAGGTCTGATGCGGGCTCAGAAACACGGCAGCTCAGGCTCTCAGACTGCTGACCACAGGGCCTTGGGAAAACTTTCTGTCTCTTTGTAACTCACTGCCGTGCTGCAAAAGGACCAAGAGAACACCCACTTCACAGGGTTCTTTTGAGGAGCTGATGAGATGAAATATGGGTAAACAGTAATTAGGAAATGCTCCATAAATGGTTGTTGGCTTGGCACTTGTTCATTGCACGGCGTATTTCTATAAGGGGCTTGGTGTGAAATTCTAAGGGTTCTAATGAGGAGAAGAAAACTGATGAAATAATATTTTAAACAGTATAGGTACAGGACTCTGTGTGGTGAGTGGTTCCTGTAGGAAGCTAATGGAAAAACAAGGATCAGAAGGGTGGAGAGTTCTAAAAACAAAAGCAAGCAGACAGGTGCTAAGGGGAAGATTGTATCAATAGCTCCAGGTCATTCTTAACTCATAGTCACAAGCCTGAAATTATTTAAGAAGGAAAATGTCCCTAAATCTTCTGGCACACATCATAATTATAGGAGTTACTCATACATTTAAGGCCAAATGCAAAATGGCCTTGCTTTACACAATAAATCACATAATATGGCAACTGGAAAAGACTCCAGAGTCCGACTGCTCATTTATCCCTGCTGCTGTCCCCAGTCCCCCAAACTCTCATCTACAGTTGGAGGAACTGCGGACCAGAAAGGTGAGGCTACTTGTCCAAGGCCACATGTGCAGTGAGTGGGTCAGGGGTGAATCCTGGAACCGAATTCGGATCTCCTAGTCGGGGCGTCCTACTGTGCCAAAAGAAAGATGGGTCAGTGTGAGTGGAGACGCATTCTCCATAGCGCATGGTGGGCGGGGGCAGCCGAGCCAGTAGATCCGGTCACCAGGACACCAGCTGACAGGACTGTTATTTTGTTATGAGTTTACAGTGTTACTCACATTTGCATGGTATATAAACATTTGCTGGATCAAACTACTAAAGACTAGTATAAATAATTCCCCTAGTTCAAAAATATAAGTCTCCTAGTGTTTATACAAACTATAAAGCAGAGGAAGAAAAAAGGGGAGGCGCAGACAGGCAGTAACATGAAACCTCAGGAGACCTCTCAGGGACTCTGCTTCCCCACCGCCTTCGGAGGAAGGATCTGAGAAACAACACGATCTCGGAGCTCTGGGAGCCGGGTCAGAACATCCCGACCTTCGCACATACGATCTCTCAGTATACTTTAGCAGAAATCGATTCTGTGAAGGGCACAGGGGAAAGAGAGTGAGTGGCTGTAGCTTTGAGGCATATCACAGTCCCTGGTCACCCAGCCTTACACAACCTTTGTAGCCCTGGGGCATCTTAGAGATGGGAAACTGAGGCCCTGTACCGACGATGCCATGGGTTCTGCCACATCTCTAGGTGGAAGGAAGCATGCTTCCTCTAAAGCTTTTCTAGTGCTTTACTTTGTTTATTTTGTGTTGGGAATTCACACATCTGTCATGCAGAATGACTGTGAGCATTAGAAGTCAGGGTCTGGACCACCTCTGTTCTCTGATGGGGTTTGGCGCACTGCTCTGTGCCTAGTAAACTTCCAGATTAGAACAAGATGTTCCATAGACACACCACGGCAGTAAGGTTTGTCAGAATCTTTCCTCCTCAGGTTGAAAGAGTGAATGAGTAGCTCCAGGAGCCAAATGAAAACTGTTTTTTAGGGTTGAAGGAACTGTAGTCACTTGGGAGGTTTTTCTGGGCCATGGGTGTTTCTGTTTTTGGACAGCCAGTCTGTATTTAGCCATGCGTGGTCCTGTTCATTTGAGAGAGATTAGGTGACAGGCTTTGTTCTCACCTTGCCCCCCAGAACTTAGGGCGTACCTTACTTGTGACAGACCTCACTCCTGTTCCTTTGACTGGGGACTGGGATGGCTGCGTGGTCCCCTTCAAGGAGTTGGTTTACATTTGGAATGAAGCACTCTTGTCATTTTCTTAGGGTCATGAGCACTGATTGCAGGCCGATACTAGGAGCTTCAGACCCATCCAAAAAGGGTGGATCTTGTCCTTGCTCCGTGAGCTTACGCTGCAGTTGGAAAGAGCAAATTTATATTCCGGGCAGTACTTCTTCCTTCCCCCGAGGAACCTGGGGACCCATTGGTGTCTCCATAGGAATCAGTCCATCTCGTTGGGACTGTAAGCTCACGTGTAAATGATGCATTTGACCCTTGTGACCTTTCCACCACTGTATTTTTAAGCTAATCCACTATAAGAGGTGAGCTTCTCCCTCCTTTCACTGTGACTTTCACTAAGAGATAACTGGCAATCACCGTGAAACACAAGTGTCAGACATTACAGTGGTGGGAGCGTATCAAGAATCATTAGCAGCGGCGCTGATCACAAGCCCAATACCTGAAACCGCTCTAGCCTGGAAGGGGAGGCCGGGATTCTGAGCATCCAGCCTGCCTAGGGACCCGCGAGCTCTGCAGCACGGTCGGAGTGGCTTCAGGACAGGCAGCATGGTACAGGGAAAGGAACGTCAATTGGAAAGCTGAATCTCAGTTTACTAGCTGTGGAACCTAGCAAGGGTATCTAAAACTAAGAGTTCTAATTTGTAGAATTTGTAGGATAGCTAAGTGTAGGGTCATCTGAGGGAGTAAAGAAACGCCATGGGCCCTGCGCATTAGTGCTCCGCAAGGGGGCGCTCGCTCTCAGCACTCCGCCGTGGGGGGTGACCTGGCCGTGAGAGATCTTCAGCTGCGGTCACTAACCTTCAGGGTTTGACCAGAGCCAGGAAGGGCCCCAGAGGGTGCAAATGGGCTCAACAGGCCATTGTGTTGTGAGTGGAGGAGCCTGGCAGGACCTAACTTTCTAATTTGCTTTGGTGTCAATTAATTTTTAAAAAATAGTTTGCTGGACTATAACAGAGGTTGAACTGCATCTATAGATCAGTCTGGGGAAAACTGACATATTAAAAACACTGAATGTTCTACTTCACAACATGACATTTTCCCCCATTTACTGGGTCTTCTTTAATTTCTCTTAGGAAGGCTTGTCATTTTCAGGGCAGAAATTTTCCATAGTATTTTTTGGTTAAACTGATTCCTAAGTATTTTACTATTTGATGCTATTGTAAAAGAAATTACAAAAAATTTTCCATTTGTAGGCTGTTCTCAACAACTTTGACATTTATAATGGCCCTGAAAAGTTGTCAAAGCATTGATCTCTGCAAGTTCACTTAATATGTGAAGAGACTAAGACTCACATACAATGACTTACTCAATGTTACAGAGCTCTTACGAAAAGTCCAAGCCTGGATTCAGACTCAAGCTTTTTTCACACCAAGCTGAGGGCCCATTCTATTATGCAGTTCTATGTGGGGCAGGTAAGGCATAACAGCTACACAAATATCTAGTGGAATTTAAAAAGAAAGCCATTTAAATATGAGTATGAAAGAAACCAATACCCAGAGAGGTCTTACCTGATCACCCAACCTAAATGATTTTCTAGTCACTCCTCATCTCCTTACCTTGTCTTCCTTTCATTAAAGCATTTATTGTTACCATTTAAACATTTCATTTTTGATCTATCCCTTTCTACTAAATTACAAGCTCCTTTAAGAGTCGAACCTTACATGTCCCATTCATCAATGATGCTCCAGTATGGCGTCCATAAAAATATGCCTCTCCAATTTCACGATGCGGGTAGCATGATGGACTGAGAGCCCTGGCTGCTGCTGGCTCTCTCCACGAGCCGTTCCCATCCAGTGACACAGAATGGCGGGAGTGCTAATACAGGCCTGTTCCCTTGAGACACAGGACTCCTTTAATGGGGGCCCTGGGGCTTGAGAACTTCCACTGACTTGGCTGAAACTGCCTTCCCAGGCATTGCCTTCTAATCCTTCTGCTGTCTCTCCTTCACAGGTGTCAGCTCTGCATTCCATGAAGGCTTTCCTGCTTTCTCCCAATAAGTCTGTAGCATGTCTCAACTCATCTTGACAGCTGCTTCTCAGAGAGGCTGAACGAATATAGTTCTAAAACAGTACTTGATGAACAAATGGTTAGCCCAGGTTCATACTGTAGGTAAACTACTGACCCAGAATCAGAACCCAGGCCTCTGCTCCCTCAGTCCAAAGAGTTTCCCTCTCAGAACACCAATCATTTGAGAAATATGTTCCTGGTACCTTTGTCCAGAGGGCCACTGCTCTGATCAGTTTGAGGGGAAAATGCCTCCACCAATGGCCCAGCCCCACAGCTGGTCTCCCAGCTCTGTTTGTAATTATGTGGACTCTAGTGGGCGTGAAAACATCTGTCCTAGATTCAGAGAAAACAAGCTGTGGCTGAGGTCAACAGAGAAGAGCTGGCTTAGGCTGAGATTTAAGGCAGCAAGAGCTCTGTGTGATGCCCTTTTAAAGGGACGTAGGGAGAGCAGTCACACTGGTAAAGCCAGAGAAGGTCATCACGAAAGAGCAGAGATGGCAGTGAGTCTTTCCCAGGTCTCTGTGTGCGAATGGAAGCTCCCGCACAGGTACTGTGACAGACCAAGGCAAGGAATATGCCTAGAATTCCAGGGGATGGCATAACAGTTAAAAGCGTGGATTCTGGAGCCAGACTGTCTAGGTCTGAATCCCAGCCCCTTCACTTACTAGTTGTGTCAATGAAGGAAGTTATTGAACCTCTTTGTGCTTCAGTTTCCTCATCTGTAAAATGGGAATAATAAGGGGTATCTACCTTATAGGATTGACTTAAGATCTGGGATATACTTAGAACACTGCCTCACACACAATTAGCTCTGCACTATATGCTTTAAGTGAATTCTTATGAAATCTTCATAATAATGTCACAAAGAATGTCTTGTTTCTATTTTACTGATGCAGAAACTGAGGCTCAGAAAAGTAAATTAATTTACCCAAGACCATGTTTAGGTTGAATGCATCAGTGCTGTGGGTTCATGTATTTATAGAATTCTGAGACCCATGCTCTTTGTACTAAATAAGCCTTTTAGACCAGTATGTATAAAAGCACTTCATAAATCATATGACCTTGTTATCCAAATACAAGATGGTATCATCATCAATATCACCTGGAACACTAGCGAAAAGTCAAAAACCCTGGGTTTCACTTCTACTCTTGCCAGTTAGCTGTATAACCTTGAGCAAATTAGCTTCCTTCTCTTCATCCCTGGGTACTCTATCATGAAGAGTTTCAAACTAAACACTCTCCAAGGGCCCTTCAAGATTTAATATCCTAGAATTTTCCCATGCTATGAAATCTACTTCCTTCGCTGTCTTAACTCTTTGGCTGATATGAGTTGCCAGACATGAAGAGTTTTGTTCGCTGACCTCATCCACTACAGGGTAAGAAGGTGGGGGACAAAGTGAACAACAAATGACAGTAGGTCATTGTCACACCCCGTCTCTTCAGCCTAGTTAGTACATCATCCATTTTGAGAGTTTTTCCTTTTTTTGTTTGTTTTTCATTGTACTTTATACCACTGTCTCAAAGTACAGAAATTTAGACCCTATGTCCTGTGAATAAGGTTAGAATGTTTTTGAAGTCCCCTTTTTCCCCTCCTCAACAGTGAATATCTTAAACCAACACTATTTGGGGAAAAAAGTTGGAATTTTTTAAATTGTAATTTTGTATAAGTATCTCCGAAGTTACAGGCAAGCACTGTAGTTGCGCCATTGTTTGGGTATTCACCGGGCACCTACTACACACCTCTACTGATGCGTCTCTACCAGTGTGGTGGTACAAGGGCGAAAGGGTCATGTTCTCGCCCTCGAGCCTCTCCCCTCCCCAGTGTCTGAGCGCTAGCCTCCATGAAGCTTGCAGTTCCCTCAGCCTCTGGGAACTTGAATAGCGGACCACAGAGAGGGCAGGAGAAACCAGAATTTTGAGGTCATGAATATATTAATAACCTGCTTGTGGTAATCATTTCACAATGTATAAATACATCAAACCATCAAGATGTACACGTTAAATACATATAGTTTTGTCAATTATACCTCAACAAAGCTGGAAAAAAATAAATATCTGGTATATACATTTCCATTTATGTTAAAAAAAAAAAAGAGAGTGTGTGAAACTGGAACTGAGAAAAATCCTCATGGCACAGAGCCAGGCACGGTCAGTTAAAAGCAGGTAAATCTCAGCGAACATGGAGGAGGCTGGGACTTAAAGCTAGACACAGAGGGCAGGCTGTCACTCAGGAGAGTCCCAAGGGGTGTTTGGTGGCAAGAATGTAAGCTGGAGAACATGGCAAGGCTCAGAGCTCACTGAGAGCGGGCGCAGGTGTCCTGCTGCTCTGGCACTTGTCCCTGGAACAGGGCCTGGCCAAGACAGGTGGTCAGCGTGCTGATGAGTAAACACAGGAACGCAGGCTGGGCATGGCCTAGACACGTGGGCAGAAGAGTCCACGAGGAGGAGGAAGCACGTTCAGGGAAAGCAGAAGCAGGTTTTCCTCAGAAATTCAGGCAGACAGACCACTGCCAACCCAGCAGTATGCCGCTGGGCAGTGGGGCTCTGGCCACCAGCCTAAGGCTTTGGGTTAAGACTGTGGTCTCTGAGGGGGGCCCAATGAAAGCAGGAGAGGGTCCAGTCCTCGGTGGAACTTGAGACCACAGGCAGGTTAATAGGGAAATGACTGGAGAACAGGAAAAGTAGGCAAACTCCCAGGGCTGACCCTAGCTCACATACAAGGTTAGGGCCAGGAATGAGCAAAACAGGACAGTGGCTCCTAAAGCACCCACTATGCTGGGGTACAGGGTGGACCGAACCTGAAGGACGAATTCAAAGGCCGCGGCTGTGAGCGCAGAGACAGAGGCTTAGGACCAGGTGCTCCTGGCACCAACACAACCTCTGGGTCACTGTTTCCCTGACTTTTCATTTTACGCGTGTGTAAAACACCGTCTCTTTATCTGCTTATATATTTTTAAAAACTGACACACGAGGTTAACAATTTTAATTATGTCACATATGGAAAGCCTCTTACCTACTATGACTCATTTCACTCACACATGAACACTTTAATGTGAACACATACACAGAAAGAAACTGAATAAAGGGAAGTTTTAAATCTGACTACATTTAGCTTCATGAAAACTGACTATATCTTCCTTGTGTTTTTCATTTTTGTTGTGGACTGAGGAGGACTTTTGTAGCTCAGCACTGGTCTGTGTTCTTTGTTTTGAAATATCTGTCACAGATCAACGTTTTCACGCTGAGTTCCAGCCTCCCCGGGCCACTCTGGGAGAGCGGGAGTGGCAGGCCACTGGGCTCTGGCTCTCTCCCCTGCAATATCCAAAGCAGCTCCCTCTCACCTGTTCCATAGATTGTGTTCCATGTAAGATTTGGTTAACAAGCAATGCAAGAAAAAAAAATGTTTGAAAATGACTGTCTTGGTCCCCAAGCTCCTAGTTTACTATGGAAGAAATTGAGGACTACACACTGAATCAGTAACAAAGCTGAAATTAAAGACCAGAACTTTGACTCACGACTCAAATCCTAGAGAGACATGACCACACCCACTGATTCTGTCGAGTTTAGAATCTTATGTAGGGCTGTGCGTGACTGCATGTATGATAACAGTCAAGACCTTCAGAGGTCCAAGATGACCTTACTGCTACATTCAAAGTCCTAATTTTATCTCTACCCCAAAATTAGAGTTACAGTGGGCTTTGGAGTCTGGTCTGGACCAATGCATCGGTGATTTTTTACTTTCCTTCACTAGAGATAATCAGAAGCAGTCGAAAACAAAAGAAGTGGGGGGTGCATCTCCAGAGATGTTTGGGAGCTATCCAAAGCTGCTGGTGTTGAGGAGCTGGAATGAGATGCTTGCATCTCCCACAGTCTGTGGATTTGGCAGGTAACACTAGACTCCGTCTATCCTGGCTGGCTGGGGTGGGGGTGGGGAGGTGTCTGGTATAGAAGAGAAAGCAGTAAGAAGCATGAAGGCTTAGGACAAAGAGAAGAGGATCAGGTTTCTCTCTGTCTCCTTTTTCTCCTCCAGAGCGTCTGGACTTCCCTGCAGATCTGGGCTATAGCCTGTTCCAGGGCAATGCAGAAGTATCTGTGGGATTTTATGGAGTTCATGTCCCAACTCAAAGCTTATTCTCAGGGTGACCAGACCCAGCTGTAGACAAAAACAACAACAAACAAACAGAAGATTGAGGAGGAAGGCCTGTTATTTCAGGGTTATTTCAAATAACATTTTTTTTTTTCTAAAAAGGCATGAGGATTTCAGATCTGGCTGGAAACTGGTCTGGATGTTTATTTTCCTCATTGTCTCAGTGGAAAAAAAGGGTGGGTGATTCAGACAGCAGCCTCCGCCTTTGGGCTGGGGCCCCCGGTCTGTCTCCACTCTGTTCTTTGCTCCTCCGGGGACCAGTGTCAGACTGGGGAGAAGTGGCATTACCTCCCACATTTGCTCTAAGCTTCCAACAAGTATCACCCAGAGGAGAGATGTAAGATCAGTTTTAAAAGAGCAAAAGGTATGTCAGGAAACCAGAAAGGAAAAGGTCCTCCCAGGGATGAGAAGAGAGAAAGGGCAAGGCCTCTAAGGAAAGCCTCTTTCCTCCCCACCCTCCTCCACTCCCAGCGTCTGCCCTGGCTCTCCCACTCCCTGCACTGGGGGAAGGGCCAAGGTCACCAGGAGGCATCTGTGGGGACTGCCTGGCTCCATCACAGCCCTCCCAGCTGCCAGAACACCAGCTGGAATAAGGGGTCCTGACCTTTAAGCACCAGTCATTCTCTCTGGAGAGGAAGGAGCTGTTTGTACACCTCCGATAACATTCTCCCAGTGGAGGCTGAAGATCTACCCCAAAGGATTCCTATGGATATCTCTTGATCCCAGATGGGATCCAGGAACTAACATAACTCTGCTGTTGAGTTACTCAGAAGACTCATGGATTTCTAGAAGCTTAAATATTTATGAAATATTTATTAGGGGGAGGACAGCCTCACCAGAAATTTTAGGAAAGAAAAGGTGGGGAAGACATAAAGAACACTTGGTTGGAACTCTGAGAAGCCTCCCTGCCACAGAGTTAGATCTGTGACTGCTGTGAAATCCTGGCCAGGGAGTTTGAGATACGTGAGGAAGCTAAAAGAACAGACAGGATATGGAGGAGGCTCTGGCCCTCTTTCGAAATCTTCAAGAGATACAAACGGGGCTCTGGTGACCTAGTCCCTGAGTGCCACTTCATGTACTTTGTGGCCGTTCTAAGATGGATCATGTTGCCTTGCTGATTTACCTTTTGGAATTTAATGCTAATGTTTAGATAGCACTTTACTTCCTAAATGGTCAGTCCTCAGTGATTTATAAACTTCTTGCTTCTCCTTGCTGGCTATTTTGTGACTTACATGCATGCAGTCATGGTAAACAGGTCTGTGAAACCAAGTTAGAACATAGGAGAAGAGTCAGAGCACAAAGCCTGAGGGTGGAGCTAAAAGGCTTGGATGCTGGATCTGGCAACACAGCTTTCTGGCACTGTCATTTGGTGCCTTTTAAACTTAGCTCCTCACTTGTGCAGCAGGAATAATGCTAGCAGCCCTGCCTATCTTATTTTGTTTCTTCATACTCAAAGGAGACTGCCTAAGTGTTTTGTAAACTGTTAAGTTCTCTAAAAACAACAGATACTTAAATCATATCTGGTTCACCTTGACCTACTGACATAAAAATTATTATCACCACAGCCACTGCATGGCAAAGAGTGCAAGGAGCAGCTACTGCTCACGCTGTGCACCTACACATGGTCCTAGCTTCCCCCCAACAACTCTGAGAGAGAGAGAGACAGAGAGACAGAGAGACAGAGGAGAGCAAGCAAGTGCATCACTTCCACTTCGCAGATGAGAAAACTCCAAAGAGATAAAGTTACTTATTCAACATCATACAGCCACTAAATGGCAGGGCTGGAACTCAAGTGCAGCTAGCCTGCCTTTCAGAGTCCACCTGAGAGCAGCTGTGCAGGCCCCGGAATAGCTACTGGATAAATGAAGGAGGGAGGGGATGAAAGGGAAGAAGTCCTCAGCTGAGAGGATTCAAAGGGGTGATGGCTTTCCCAACAGTGGATGACTCCTGAGCCCATGAATAATTCATCACAGCTCTGTGCTGAGAGCTGGTTCTTTTTGTGTGTGGTACATCTGGTCAGGGACAGCTGCCCACGACTGGGTCACAAATGTGAGGACCTGGCCCCGCCTGCTCATGAACACAGCTCAGGGCTGCTTTCTGCTTGCTTACTCTGGGGAGTGAAGGCTATTTGGATTCCCAGAGGAAGGTGGGTTCTTAATCTTGCTTAGGCATGCATGCATGCGCACACACACGGCAAAGAAACAAAAAACAAACTCCACACACATGACATGAAACCTTGATATTCATCCTTAGAATTGTTTTTCCTTCCTGAGCATCATCCCTGGTTTCCTGTTGGAAAGGGATCTCTCTATCAGGAGGTTGTTTTCTCTTACCCTTATGTCGACATTCAGACTGTTTTACTCCTGGTCTGGTCTTGATTCTAGACAGGTTTTATTCCAGGCATTTCTGGCTGGAAGATGTGAGGAACTGGAGGGTGGAAGCAGAAAGCAAAAGCTGGGAGTGGCAAGAAGGATTTAAAAAAAGACTCCATCTGCCACAGAACCTCTTCCAGCTGAAAGTGAAAAACAGAAGGGTTTTTTTTTTTTTTTATGGGTCCCATTGCAACTCTTAAAAAAAGAAAGAAAACAAAGAAAAAGGGAGTAATTTGCTTGAAGGAGGGTCCCTGTAGGAAGAAATCTATACAGGACCAAGCAGCATGCAGCGCAATTGCATTGTGCAGCTGCAGGGGATGTCTATGTAGAATACGACGTGAATGACCCTTTGGGAAGTAGGAAACCTGAGGTGCTCAGCCAGTGGGTCTAAGGTCTGTCCTGATGAACCCACAGAGAATCAGAAGCACTACGTGAAAAGAGAATTTTATCTCTGCTCAGCAAAAGGAAAGAAACCAAGACGTAAGTGACTTGTTCACATAAATCCCAGAGTTGTGATTTAAACTCAGACATCCTTGCCGCTAGTCTGCAGACTCCCAGATAGAGCCTGATGACTGGGTTAAAGCCCTGGAAGTTACATAATTCTTGGACTATTCCAGCCCTACAATGTGAGCAGTATGGGTTGGTGAGAAGGGAAACCTGAGCCAGTTGGTGGAAGGGGTCAGAGGGTGCTTATTGTCTAAGTGCCCACAGAGGCAAAACTATCTGGATGTGGTTCTGGCAGATGTTCACACTTCAGGAGGTTGGGGAGAAAGAAACAACAGATTATAATGGAAAGTCAGACTGGGTTAGGTTGGCATCCTGGCTCAGTCATTTCTAGCTGTGTGACCCTGGGTCAAAATCATTGCTACCTCAAAGTTTATGGTAAAATTTGAGTGGGAATTTATGTAAAGTCCCTACTTTACATAGGGTAGACACTCAATACATAGCTGCTACTGTTCTTTCTGTGGCCACTGAGCATTAAGTATCAGTATAGGGTGTGCTCCTCCTACAGCCAAGGCAGGTGAGTAGACAGGGCTTTAGTCCCGGAGCACTAGGTAGGGAAGAAAAAGCACTTGGTTTCCTTATTTTAAAACAAAGGAAACACTGTTGATAAAAGTGATTAAATGAAATAAGGTACTTAAGTGAAAGCAGGTAGGTAGTCAAATGTTAATTTCCTGCTTTTCTTCAGATCCTGACTCTTAGCTAAAAACAAACAAAAATCCCAACACTGATGTGGGTGATTAAGCTCTAATTCCTTACCTAAGGGTTTTATAGATGTAATTCACTTTTAAGAAAACCTCTGAATTAAAACACTACCCATCTTGTGGCTGAATCTTTGAACATATAAGCTTCTCCTATGGCAGGGAAGAAAAGTCCATGATCTCACAAAAAATCTTAAACCTCATAGAGAACTAATCTCTTTGCTCTGGTAATTAAACCATTGGACAGCTAATAAAATAATCCACTTTCAAAAGGTAAAGGTTTAAGGGAATTTATCTTTTAATAGACAAAGCTGTTGAAAAAATACTGTCTCCATTATCTGTCATGCCCTTCACACTTCCCTCCCTTCCTTTCCTCATGGAGCCTGTGGTTCACAGGCTGTGTCTCCATCCCTGGTGACGCCTCTCTTACAGCACTCCCCTGTGACTGTCTGCTTATATGTCAGCCATAGAATAGACTATGACATCTGAGCACGGGTGCCCTATTGTTCATCCCTGTAGCCTCAGTGGTTATGACAAGGACACAGAGCAAGGGCTCTGGAAAGGTTAGCTGAATGAATGAGTGAATGAGCAATGTATGAATGAACAAACAAATCTTCTAACCAAAGAAAGCAAGCCCAGATAATGTGGTTCTACTTATTTGTGTTGCACTTAAACTCTATCTAGTAGCTATAACGATCCAGACAATAATTATTTAAGTGACTAAAAAAGACATTTGCACCAAGAGTAATTTATTTTCTGGTTACTCTCCCCCCAAATCATACCTATTTCCTAAAAAGCTGAGGTATTCCTTGAACCCATTTCTCACATTTATGAAAGCTATGAGACTAGGAGGTCTATAGGGGTTTCCCCCTGCTTTTAAAAATTCCATTCTTATTTTCTCCCCTTTCTTTCAATGAGCATTTTATTCCTTCACCAGGAATAAAATAAAGGGAAGAAACAAAAACAAAATCCATGAAGCCTATAGATAACAAATATTTGAGGAAAACAGAGTATTTCAAACAGAAATCAAAGATTATACCAAAGCATTTAAGAGTAAAATGGGGGCTCATAATCCTTTCTCAAGGGAAGACAAAAACCAGAGTTCCTAAGGCAGGACATCTAGTCCAGACTCAGCTGACTACATAATTCGCAGAGCCTGGTGCACAGGGAAGTTGCCAGGCTCCTTATTCAAAAACTAAAAACTTCAACACAAATAAATGAAACAATAGCTCATGTTCATAAATTGGAAGAATTAATATTGTTAAAATGTCCATATTACCCAAAGCCATCTATTGATTCTGTGCAATCCCTATCAAGATTCTAAGGGCATTTTTTTTTACAGAGATAGAAAAAACAATCCTAAAATTCATTTGGAATCACAAAAGATCCCACATAGCCAAAGCAATCCTGAGAAAGAAGAACAAAGTTGGAGGTATCATACTTCCTGATTTCAAATTATATTACAAAGCTAAAGGAATCAAAACAGCATGGTACTGGCATAAAAACAGATGCATAGACCAATGGAACAGAACAGAAAGCCCCAACATATACGGTAAGCTAATATTTGGCAAGACTGCCAAGACTACTCAACAGGGAAAAGATAATCTCTTCAATGAATGGTGCTGGGAAAACTGGATATTCACTTACAAAAGAGTAAAATTAGATCCTTATCTTACACCACACACAAAAATGAACTCAAAATGGATTACAGACATAAATGTAAGAACCCCAAACCATAAAACTCCTAAAAGAACACATAGAGAAAAGTTTCTCAACACTGGTCTTGGTAATTATTGTTACTATTTTTTGATATGACACCAAAAGAACAAACAGCAGCAAAAATCAATAACCGGGACTACATTAAAAAAGCTTCTGCAGAGAAAAGAAGCAATCAACAAAATGAAAAGACAACCTAAGGAATGGGAGAAAATATCTTTAAACTACATATCTGATAAAGGGTTAATATCCAAAATATATAAGAAATTCATAAAACTTAATAGCAAACAACAACAACAAAGTGACTATAAGATGGGCAAAGAACCTGAATAGACATTTTTCCAAAGATGACATTCAAATGACCAACAGTTACCTGAAAAGATACTCAACATCACTAATCATCAGAGAACTGCAAATCAAATCAAAACCATGATAAGGTATCACACCTCTCAGCTGTTAAATGGCTATTATCAAAACATAAGAGGTAAGGCCTAGCAAGGATGTGGAGAAAAGGGAACCAATCCCTGTGCATTGTTGGTGGGAATATAAATTGGTATAGCTGCTATGGAAAACAGTACGGATGTTCCTCAAAAACTTAAAAATAGAACTATCATATAGTCCATCAATTCTACTTCTGGGTATGTATCTGAAGGAACTGAAATCACTATCCGAACAGATATCTGCATCCCCCTGTTCACTGCAGCATTATTTACAATGGCCAAGACATGGCAAAAACTTGTGTCTACTGATAAGTGAATTGATGAAGAAGATGTCACACACACACACACACACACACACACACACACACATACAGGGTAGGGCAAAAGTAGGTTTACAGTTGGGAGTACATGAGTTTATTCTTGTATTATTATTTGTTACTATATATTTTCCATGTGAACAACTGTAAACCTACTTTTGCCCCCACCCTGTACATATATAATATGAAATATACATAGTGAAATATTGTTCAGACATAAAAAAGAATCCTGCCATTTGCAACAATGTGGATGAATCTTGAGGTCACTATGCTAAGTGCAATAAACTAGACAGAGAAAAACAATGCTGTATAATCTCACTTATATGTGGAATCTAAACAAATTAAACTCATAGGAACAAGAGTCCATTAGTGGTTGCCAGGGGAAGGGGTGAGGGAAAGGGTAAGGGTCAAAGGGTACAAACTTCTCAGTACCCTTTGATGATGAATAAATCCTGGAGATTTAATATACACCATGGTGACTATAGTTAATAATAATTTATATGTGAAAGATGCTAAGAGAGTAGACCTTAAAAGTTCTCACCACACACACACACACAAATCATAACCATGTGAGGTAATAGATGTGTTAACTCATGTTATTATGGTAATCATTTTGCAATATAAACAGATGACAAATCATCACATTGTATATTCTAAACAATTAAAAAAAATTAAGAGAACTTCAAGATGGTGATAGTAGAGCATTAAGTTAAGTGCGGGGCCCTGTGAAACCGCACAGGTCACATGCCAGTGCAGTGGGCCCCAGCCCCAGGGGTGCCCAAACTTGGCTGGTTGTCAGAATCACCTGAGGAACTTGAAAAAAACCCCCACAGATATAATTCACAAACCACAAATTTTACTATTTTGCAGTGCAAAATTCAGTAGATTTTAGTATATTCACAATCATCACTACTATCTAATTCCAGAACATTTTATCACCCCAAAAGAAACCACATACTCATTAGCAGTCACTCCCCATCCCCCTACTCTCAATCACCAACCTGCCTCCTGTTCTACGGGTTTGCCCAGCCTGGACCTTTCACAGTCGTCCAGCGGTTCTAGGACATTGGCCCCATGACCGCCAGTCAATACCAACACCCACTCAAGTTCCTTGTACAAAATGGCATTGTTTTTGCATAAAACCCACACACACCCTCTTGTATAATTTAAATCATCTCAAGATTACTTACACTACCAAGTACAACGTTAGGTGCTATGAACATAACTGTTACACTGTACAGTGCAGGGAATAATGACAGGGAAAGGCCTGTACATGTTCAGTACAGATGCAATCATTAGTCATTGTAGGCCTAACTACATAGTGCCTGTCAGCAACTAGGTAACTTTTTTCATTTCACTCCATGGTTGGTTGAATCTGTGGAGGCAGAACCTGTGGACTCAGAGGGCTGACTGTGAATCAAATCATAAACTATGGGATTCTTTGTCTTCTTTCATTGAGCATAATGTTCGAAAGGTTCATCTGTATTGTAGAATGTATCAGTACATTTTGTTTATTGATGGACATTTGCGTTTCTACTTTTTGGTTATCATAAATAGTGCTGCTATGAATATTTGTGCACAAGTTTTTGTATGAACATATGTTTTCATTTCTCTTGAGTGTATGCCTAGGAGTGGAACTGCTGGGTCATGGAGGTTTAACTTTTTGAGAAACTGCCGCACTGTTTCTGTGGTAAGTGTACCATTTTACATCCCCACCAGCAATGTATGCGGTGGGATGTATGGGCAACATATGTTTTTTCACATCCTTGGCAACACTTGTCATTGTCTCTACTTTCAACTATATATATCCTCGTGAGTATGAAGTGGTATCTCATTGTGGTTTTGATTTGCACTTTCCGAATGGCTAGTGACGTTCAGCATCTTTTCATGTGTTCATTGGCCATCTGTTTATCATTCATTTAGAGCCTTTGGCCACTTTTTAAAACATTATTTATTTATTTTAATTTATTGATCTTAGCGAGAGAGAGGAAAGAAGAAAGAGAGAGAAAGAGCCTTGACTGAGGATTGAACCCGAAACCCTGGAGTGCTGGAACATGCTCTAACCAACTAAGCTACCCAGCCAGGGCCAGATCCTTTGCCCATTTTAAAATAGGGTTATGTGTTTGTTGTTGTTGAGACATAAGAGTCTTTATATATTCTAGATGCTAGACCCTTTTCGGTTATATGATTTGGAAATATTCTCTCCCATTTTGTAGGAGAAACTTAAAAAAGCTATTGATTCCTCAATCCTAAATCAAATCTACTGAATCAGACTTCTAAGTTAAAAGAAAAAAGTTTTTGATGACCCACCAGGGTTGGGAATGAGTAATCCAGTCTAGTGCTTCTCAAATTTTAAAGTGCATGCCAATCACCTGGAGATCGTAATAAAATCTGTGGATTCTGAGGGAAACAGAAAATCACCCTTAGAATACAACAGTAATAATTGTTGCAAACATGATTCATTGTTGGATAATAAAATTAGTGAGAAGAAACTTAAGGAGAAATAGGGTATTTACATATCATTAAAGTATTTCTTCCAAAATATTTATTAGAAAAGTAAAGATAGTAGCTTTACAGTGGAGAAACCTGGCAGATATTACCTTTTCCAAGCACTCAAGGTAACACGATCAGTAATAAGACATATGGATATCATGTGTCTTTCCAAGCATGTTGTATCAGGGACACATCACCTCTGTAGTAACACTATCTCCGAAATTGGTAACGTCTATCTAATCATGAGAGAACACTAGATGAACTCAGACTGAAGGACATTCTACAAAACATCTAGCCAGCACTCTATAAAAGTGTCAAGGTCAAAAAAGACAAAGACTGGGTAACTGTTACAGATGGGAGGAGACTCAGAGACACGACCTCTAAATCTAATGTGGCATCCTGGATTGAATCCTGAACACAATAAAGACATTGGTGAAAAACAGGAGATATCCAAATAAACTGTGTTTTTGTTAACAGTATTGTACCAATCGATGTTAATTGCTCAGTTTTGATAACTGTACCATGGTTAAGTGAGATGTTAGTTTTCACATTAGGAAAAGATGACAGAAAGGGATATGAAAATTTTCTGTACAATCTTTCAATTTTCCTGCAAGTCTACAATTATTTCAAAATAAGGAGTTTGAAAAATATGCAGAGTCTGATTCCCTAAGTTTGAGTGGAAGTCCTCTGCCTTTCTAACAAGTTCCCGAAGAAGCTGGGGTCTGTCTGTCTGTCTGTCTGTATTCATATCCTCACTTGAGGACATATCCATTGATTTCAGACAAAGAGGAAGGAAGGGAGGGAGGGGTGAGAGACAGACAGACAGACAGAGAGCCAGACATCGATGTGAGAGAAACATCGATCGTTAGGCTATCTTACGCAGTTTCACAGCACCCCTTCCGACAAAGGTCTGTGTTTGTTTTCATACCTGCGCTCTCCTCAGCCTGATTGAAACCACAGATCTGGCAGATGCTGTGGACCCACTTATTCATGTCCTCCTCTGTCTCAGCCACCAGGTAAAAGGTGCGCTCGCTGGTCTTGATGTCGAACACAAAACTATCCTGCAGCTCCTTCTTGTTGAAGGTCAGGCCTGCATCCACCTGCTCACAGAAGTTGAGGTTGATGATACGCAGGGGCTTCTTAGAGTGATCATTCTTGTAGTATTCCAGAACATCTGGGTCACCGCTCATCCGGCCACTCCGTAGGATAAACCAGCGTTTCTTCCAGGCCTGAACGGGGAGACGAAAGGAGAGAGGAAAAAAGTCATTAGTTCTTTCCAAGCTTTTCATGGGTCCTCAGATTATCACTAGGTTGAGAATGAAGACAGTTGCACCCGCAGGCTGAACGTGGCCTCTACCTCTCATATTGCCCCAGAGTTTCAGAAATGGGGTGATTTCAGAATGCATGGTAGTGCAGCATTTCACTATGGAAACAGGGTTTTAGCACTATGAAATGTGGCATTCCCACTTTTTAGATCAGGAACTTAGATGAGGACTAAAACATTTTAGAGCAATTATTCCACTAGTCTAGAACACAGACTCAGACTCGTGGTACTTTTAGTCAGAGTAGAGCTTGCAAAAATCTCAGTTGATGGAAGCGGACCCCCACTAAGACATGGTGAATTGAAGCAACAATGTCACACACAGCCAAGAGCAGAAAAACAAGATTCCTAACTTTTAGTGCATCATGCCTTTTACCAAATCATGTTGCCTTGAAACAATCGCATAGAAACCCTTCTAAAACTTCTCTGAAGCACGTAATTTTAGGATTTTTTCCTATCTCATTCGCTGCTATACCCCCAGTTCTTACAGTAGAAGCTAGCATATACTAAGCACTCAGTATGTATTACTGAATGAATAAATGCCTTGCACCATTCCAGACTATAGAATTTAACACTTGATTACGTATTACCTATGTTGTCTTCTACAGCCCATCTCTTCAACAAGCCTGAGTGATCTGTGAGCAGACACCACACAGAGTGGACAAAAGATGTTACGTAGAACAGACAGCCACCTTGGGTTGAGTCTATGCTTTATCACTGACTTGCTGTGTGATTTTAGATAAAGTCATGTACCCCTTTGGATCTTGTTTCACTTATATAATGACAATCAACATCACCACCACCACCACCACTTACCTACCATGTAGGGTTTTATTATGGAAATTCACCCAAAGTATCTTGTTTACCACCCTAAAGCACATCAGATGCCAACAACTTGATCATTACCGTTGTTCTTTAGAGAGCTTTAGGACCTTCACTCCATTAATCCTACCATGGTTTCTCACCTTCTATCATTGTCCTCACCTCCCTCCTTACCTGACTTGGTTTCTGATCCTTCATCATAATCACGCCTTTGCTTCTTTCTCCACTCCTTTTATTTAGCTGGGAAAACCACAACCTCTGGATAAGTCTGAGGCTCTGCCTGTTCCCACTCAGCTGCGCACAGCTGGAGAAAATTGTGACTCTGTTGACTGGTCTCGCTTAACTTCAAGTAGGCCCTCATGCTGCCCAACACTTCTACGACATTTACATAGTCCAGTTCTTTGACAACAATCTCTGAACTTTTCTCTCTTTAAAACTTCAACACTCCCATTCCTTTGTTTCCTATTTCATGAGAACACATAAACAATCAAAGGAGAACTTACACAGTTTCCATCACCACATTTATCAACCTGCCTACATCTGTAGCCAAGTATTCTGTTACTAGGCAGCGTGGACAGTTCATCCAATCTAAGGCATCCTTTTCCACTCATGCATCTCCTCTCACCTACAAGGGGACATTACGTTAACCACTCTCCCCCTCCCTAAAATCATTGCTTTCTCCTCCCTGCTAGGATCATTCCCATCACGGCACTGACTTCTCCCATCTTAGGGAAAAAAAAATTAAAAACTTGACTTGATCTCCATTCTCCTCCAACTATGGTCCAGTTTTTCTGTGTTTAATTAAAGACCTCAAAGAGTTTCCCATACTACTAATCTTTGTTTCCTCTCCTCCCATTCCTTTTGTTTGTTTGCTTGTTTGTTTGAAGGCAATCTCATCATGCTACCACCACCACTAAAATATAATTCAACAAAGGTCCCAAAGACTCCAAGCTGCTAAATCAACTCTTGAGACTTGCTTGATTTCGCAGCAACATCAGATAATAGTTTATTATTCCATCCCCTTTCTTCATTGGGCTTCAGTGTTTACTCTCAATTTTCCCCCTATCTGCCAGGCCTCTCTTTCCATCTCCAGTGCTGGTTCCTTATCTCTCTGACCCAGTACTCTGTTCTCTAACTTTTCTTTTTCTAGACCCCCTCCTTAGGTTATTTTATTCAGTTTCACAGCTTTAAAAGTCATCTAATTGTTGTAATTCTCAAGTTTACATCTCCAGCCCAGACCCATCTACTGAACTCCAGAGTCTATATACAACTCTTCATTAACAGGTATCTCAAATGTGCTCAAAACTGAGCTCTTGCTTTCCTCCAGTCTTGTCCTTCCTGTAATCTTCCCCATCTCAGACCAAAAGTCTTGATGTAATCACCGACTCCTTTCTTCCACATTCCACAGCAAGTCCAAGAGCAAATCCCATAGGTTCAAACAGTTCAAGATCTATCTACAATCTGGCCACTTCTCTGTACCTCCACAGTTACTGACTGGATCTAGTCCACTGTTTTAGTCTTTCTGCTTCCACCCTTTCCTCCTGCCATCTATTCTCAACATGGAAGCTGATGTGTATCAGAATATCTCATTTCTGTGCACAAAACCTCCAATGGCTTTCCTTCTCACTGAGAGTAAAAGCCACCTCACAGTGGTCCAGAGGCCTAAATGGTAACCCCTTATCCCACATCTCTCCCCTCATCTGCCATTCTTCACCTTGCCCATTCTGCTTGAGCCACACTGGCCTTAACCACGAGCCACCCATTTTAGCCTCAGGGTCTTTGCTCTGTTTGCTCCCTTTGCCTGTAATACTCCTCCCTCAGATATTCCCGTTGCTTATTCTCTCCTTCAAGTCTTTATTCAAATGCCACCTTATTGAAGAGGACAGTTCTGACACTCAAGCCTCATACTCTCTTTCCCCCTTACCCTGCTATACTGACCTCCTAGCACACCACCTGAAATACCACATTTCCATTGTCTGCACCCACTTCCCACAATGTAAACTCCATGTGGGCAAGGTTTGTTTTTTTTAAATCCCATGCTGTATTCTCAGTGTTTAGAATAGTACCTGGCACGTAACTGCTTATCAATATATATATGTATTGAATTAATTAATGAATCATTTTCTTACATGAATTCCTTACTGCATCTAGTAGTCCATGGGGATAGAACTGAAGCCTTATAAGCCTTAGAGAGAAATGAGGATTAGGGTATAGTCAGACAGGAGAGAGCTAAGGAAAAGAAAAATAAGTACTATTTATTTAGTCATGTAAAGTCATGCCCAGGCCACTGCATATGGAACTCCGTGTGTGCTGCGTGTGCGTATGCCACAGGTGCATGCACATACATGTAAATGTGTGGGTAAGGTGCATTTAAAAAAGATACTGTTAATAGTTTAGCTTATGTTCAGTTGATGTATCCCCTTCAGTGCTAGTCTCTGTAGAAAGAGCTGTCTCCAAATCTCTGGAGTGCAAGTGTAAGCACAACCCCACACACAGAGACATCCTCATAAACAAGAGAAAGGTGTTTGCTACAGATAACATCGGAGCCTGTCAGGTTCAGCTTCCGAGGAAGTGGTGCAGGCTGATAAATGGCTGCCTATCAAGTGCTGATAAATTTATGACAGAGCAGGCAAGGCTGTCTAGTTCAGCCCAAATTCCCATCCCTCTTATGCCACAATACCTCTTCAACTCCATGCAGTCTTTTGTTTTGAAACCTAACAATTCAGAACAAAGCAACTTTAGAGACTAGCTTCAATGACAACTTCTCTGCTTCCCTCAGGTGAAATGAAACTCTATTTCCTCTGAACCTTAATAACACTTTTTATGTATTTCTCCTGGCATGTCATTTTTTACAATTACAGATATTTTTGTGTTTGTTGTTTCTTTGCAAGTAGACTATGGACCTCTCCTCCTAGTCCCTTTTGAATCTCCATGGTAGGCATTTGCTAAATGTTACTAAGCAAGGCTCTTCTCTTTACCACTGAAATTTTCTTACCTCTCTGGCTTCCTTCTTCCCTTCCCTTCCCGTCTTTCCTTTCATCCCTCCTTCCTTCCTACAAATATTTCCTTAGTGGTTACTATGCTACAGGCATTATTCTAGATGTGGAGGATATAGCATGAATTCCTGATCTTACAGGAATTCTTATTATTTATTATTCTCCAAATGTGTCACATAACTGCATGATTTCATGTGTTTGCACAAGCAGTTACTTCTTCCCAGAATGCGTTTCACCTCACTTTGTCTCTCTGGAAAATTCATATGTCCTTTAATAGCTAGCTTAAGTATCACTTCTCCTGGAAGGCCTTTACTAACTTCCGCAGTAAATCTGGTTCTCCTGGCTTATGTTACCTTAATAATCTGTGCTTTCTTTGGCCACTTCTTCCCTCAACTTTAGAATTTCAATTGCTTATATGACCTCCTCCCATTTAAGCTCTGGTCATCTTAAAGTTAGGGTCCTATGTGGCCAACAGTTACTTGGCAGAGTGCTGAGCCTGTGTGGAAATTCAGTAAAGATCTGTTGATGTTTTTTCATTCAATCGATACAGAGGTGGGCAAAAGTAGGTTTACAGTTGTTTATATTGAAAAAGACATACAGGTTATGATTATTACAATAGCTTTATTAACTCAAAAGAATGTCACAATGGCATATTCACAACTGCAAACCTACTTTTGCTCACACCTGTATATTAATTTAGTCAAACTAATAAATGCAATTAAAAAATATAAGCAAGCGCCTTGGCCAGGTGGCTCAGTAGGTTGGAGCATTGTCCGTACACCAAAAGGTTATGGGTTCAGTCCTCAGCTGGGGCGCAGATGGGGCTCAGATGGGAGGCGGCTGATCGCTGCTTCTCTCTCACATCGATATTTCTCTCTCAAATCAGTGGACCTATCCTTGGGTGAGGATTTAAAAATATATATATATATAGTGAAGGGATTAGCCAAAGAACATATATGACCCACGGGCATGGACAACAGTGTGGGGATTGCTTGGAGGAGGGTGCTGGGTAGAGGTGGCAAAGGGGGAAAAAGTGAGGATAACTGTAATAACAAACAATAAACAATAAAATAAAATAAATACAAGTAAGCCTTCAAAGCAGGAAGTAGAAAAGGACAGCAAGAGGATTACAGAAAAGAAAGAGGCATGTTGTGGACTTTCTCTGACATGAGTTATTTAGCTTTGGCTTGAAAGTGTCCCATGACATAGAAATGAAAAATTACTGTTGGATTACTGAACCATAATGCAAAAAGAATATGGGAACATAATTCCTGAATATGTTATTAAGAAGAAAGCTTTTTCAGACTGTTTTTTTTAATATATTTATTGATTATGCTATTACAGTTGTCCCATTTCCACCCCCCCCACTCCACTCCATCCTGCCCACCCCCTCCCTCCCACATTCCACCCCTATAGTTCATGTCCATGGGTCATACTTATAAGTTCTTTGGCTTCTACATTTCCTACACTATTTTTACCCTCCCCCTGTCTATTTTCCACCTATCCTCTATGCTACTTATTCTCTGTACCTTTCCCCCCCTCTCCCTCTCCCACTCCCCTATTGACACCCCTCCATGTGATCTCCATCTCTATGGTTCTGTTCCTGTTCTAGTTGTCTGCCTAGTTTGCTCTTGTTTTTGTTTTAGGTGTGGTTGTTAATAACTGTGAGTTTGCTGTCATTTTTACTGTTCCTATTTTTGATCTTCTTTTTCTTAGGTAACTCCCTTTAACATTTCATATAATAAGGGCTTGGTGATGATGAACTTCTTTAACTTGACCTTATCTGAGAAGCACTTTATCTTCCCTTCCATTCTAAATGATAGCTTTGCTGGATACAGTAATCTTGGATGTAGGTCCTTGCATTTAATCTTGGGTAATGTAATTATGATGTGCCTTGGTGTGTTCCTCCTTGGGTCCAGCTTCTTTGGGACTCTCTGAGCTCCCTGGACTTCCTGGAAGTCTATTTCCTTGGACAGACTGGGGAAGTTCTCCTTCATTATTTGTTCAAATAAGTTTTCAATTTTTTGTTCTTCCTCTTCTCTTTCTGGCACCCCTATAATTCGGATGTTGGAACGTTTCAAGATGTCCTGGAGGTTCCTAAGCCTCTCCTCATTTTTCCGAATTCTTGTTTCTTCATTCTTTTCTGGTTGGATGTTTCTTTCTTCCTTCTGGTCCATACTGTTGATTTGAGTCCCAGTTTCCTTCGCATCACTGTTGGTTCCCTACACATTTTCCTTTGTTTCTCTTAGCATAGGCTTCATTTTCTCATCTACTTTTCGAACAGATTCAACCAATTCTGTGAGCATCTTGATAACCAGTGTTTTGAACTGTGCATCCGATAGGTTGGCTATCTCTTCATCGCTTAGTTGTATTTTTTCTGGAGCTTTGAAGTGTTCTGTCATTTGGGCCATTTTTTTTTTTTTTTTGTCTTGGTGGGTCTGTTACTTTAAGGGGCGGAGCCTTAGGTGTTCCCCAGGGCGGGGTAACGCTGGTCGCTGTGCAGTGATGGTGTACGTGGGGGAGGGGCCGAGAGGGAGTAATGGTGCCCGCTTCACTCTCCTCCTGATTTCAATCTTTCACTCCAATACCCACAATCAAACTTGGCCCCTCTGGTGCTGGTTCCCGAGTGGGTGGGCTTGTGCACGCCCTAGGCCCCTGTGGGTCTCTCCAACGACCTCTCCTGTGAGGCTGGGAGTCTCTCCTGCTGCCGCCCCAACCTCCACCGGTGTTTTCAGTCAGAGGTTTGAGGCTTTATTTCCCCCGCGCTGGAGCCCTGGGTTGTGTGGTCTGCTTCGCTCCCCGCTGTTTGTCTGGTTTATCTGTGCGCAAATGTGGGGCCGCAGGGTCTGCTAGTGCTCGGACTGCCTGCTCCGGTTGTCCCGCACTCTGCCAGTCTCGGTCCCGCCACAGCCACGTGAGTCCTCTCCACCCTGGTGCCTGTCTCCGCCCCTCCTACTGGTCTGGACGAATGTTTATTTTTTATTTCCTTGGTGTCGGACCCCCTTGCCGTTCGATTCTCTGTCAGTTCTGGTTGTGCGAGGAGGCGCAGTGTGTCTACCTACGCCGCCATCTTGGTTCTCCTGGACTGTTCTTAAATCTATACAAAATCTCTTAAAAAAATTAACTCAAAATGGATCATGGACTTAAATGTAAAATACAGCCCTGGCTGGTGTGGCTCAGTGGATTGAGTGCTGGCTTCCGAACCAAAGGATCACCAGTTCGATTCCCAGTCAGGGCACATGCCTGGGTTGTGGGCCAGGTCCCCAGTAGGGAGCATGCAAGAAGCAACCACACAATGATGTTCCTTTCCCTCTCTTTCTGCTTCTGTTCCCCTCTCTCTAAATATTAATAAATAAAATCTTAAAAACATAAATGTAAAATACAAATAGAATTAAGCAAGATATAAAAAGAATTATATAACATGACCAAGTGTGGTTTGTTCCAAGGATGTAAAAATTGATTCAATATTTAAAATCAGTGTAATCCATCATATTAATAAGGCTAAAGAAGAAAAACCATATGGTGATTTCAATCAATGAAGAAAAACATTTGACGAAACACCCACTCATGGTAAAAACTCTCAAAAAAATGGAAATAGAGGGAGAACTTCCTCAATTTGATAAAGAGTATCAACAAAAGGCCAACGACAACATTATACTTAGTATTAAAAGACTGAATGCTTTCCTCCTAAGGTCGGGAACAAGGCAAGATGTCTGTTCTCATCACTCTAATTTAACATTGTGCTGAAAGTTCTGGTTAAGGCAATGAAGCAAGAAAGGAATATAAAAGGCATAGAGATTGGAAGTGAAGAAAAAGTTGTTCCCGTTTACAGATGACATGATTATCCACTTCGAAAATCCAAAGGAATTTACTTCTGGGACTAATGAGTGAGTCCAGCAAGGTCTTAGGATACAAAATGAACATACAAAAATCAATTTGCTTCTATATGCTGGCAAATGAACACATGGGCATAGAAAATAAAAGTATAATCCCACTTATAATCTCTTTTAAAAATGAAACAGGTATAAATCAAACAAAATATGTATAGACCATGTATGCTGAAAACTATACAATGCCGATGAAAGAAGAAAAATAAAACCCTAAATGGAGAGATATGCCATGTTTATGGACTGGAAGACTCAACATAGGACATCTCCCCAAACTGATGTTCAAATTCAACACATTTCTACCATAATCCTAGCAAGCATTTTTATAGATGTAAACAAAATTATTTGAAAATGTATATGAAAAGGCAAAGAAAGTACAATAGCTAAAACAATTTTGAAAAAAGATAAAGGGATAATCAATTTATTAGATTTCAATAATTATTACATAGCTACAGTAATCAAGTTTATTGGTGTGCACGCACACACACACACACAGAACAATGGAACAGAAGAGAAAGCCTATAAGTAGATCGACACAAATATGCCCAACTGACTTCTGACAGAGGTGAAAAAGCAATTCATTGGAGGAAAGGTAGCCTTTTCAACAATGATGCCGAAGCAATTGGGCATCCGGAGAGAAAATAAGATGATTCTCAATCTAAGTCTCACATATTATACAAAAACGAATTCAATGAATCATGAACTTAAATATAAAACTATAAAACAGAAAAGAATTGGAGGAAGTCTTTGGTATCTAGGGATAGGTAAAGAGTTCTTAGATTTGACACCAAAAGCATAACCTATAAAAGGAAAAACTTAGAAGTGAAACTTCATTGAAATTTAAAACTTTTGCTGTGCAAAAGACTTTGTTAAGAAGATAAGAAGATAAGCTACAGAGTGGGAGAAATATTTGCAAACAACATATTCAACAAAGGATATTATTTAGAACATATAAAGAATTCTCAATACTCTATTGTTTAAAAAGGGAAACAACCCAATCAGGATAGGGGCAAAAAATATAAAGAGACATTTCAGTGAACAGGATATATAGATGGCAAATAGCATATAAAAAGATACTCAACATCAAGAGCCATTTGGGAAACACAAATTAAAACCTAAGTAAGATATCCTCACAGACATATCACAATGGTTATAATAAAAAAAATTTTAACAAACAAAATGCTGGCAATGAAGCAGAGAAAATGGGTCATTCAAACGTTGCTGGTGAGAATCTAAAATGTTATCACCACTCTGGAAAACAGTTTGGTAGTTGCTTAAAAAACTAGTCATGCAACTACTATATGAGGGGGGACCCCCCAAAACTGGAATTATTATTTGGAGGGCAGGCCCCCTGTAGCACAGGCTTCCCCCACTAGGTGAGTGTTCTAGGAACCCATCTGTATGGGTGTACTGGCTGGCGTTGTTGTGAGAGGCTGCGTTTGGCTTTAGTGAGTTTGTTTTTGAAGACTCAATGTGTTTGCCTATTTCATGATGGGTGATTTACGAGCACACCTGCTCATACCATGCTGAGTGTTCAGCAGTTTTTGACTAAAAACGGCATGACCCCCATTCCCCACCCTACCTATTCACCTGATCTCACCCAGACTGACTTTTTTTTTGTTTTTCTGGATGAAAAAAGTCCTCAAGGGAAACAAAATGAAGTAAACCAATTCTGAACCCAACTAATTACATATCAGCTCTAGGAAATCTTGGCTGTAAAGGCAGCCATTATTCTCTGTCTTGGGGAATAAAAGTTCCCAGAGAAAAAAATCAAAATAGAAATGAGGTGCCATCCAGCTCCTTCTATTTTTCTGGATAGTAGCCAGCCTCTAACATAGCCCCCGATGAGTCTCACTTCCTACTACAATAGACCCTTAAGAAGTCCCCTTCCATTCTGAGTAAGGATGACCAGCAGGATATTGCACAAATGAACAGTGTGTGACTTCCAAGGCTAAGTCATAAAAGACACTGCAGCCTTTTCTCTTGCTCTTTTGGCTCAGCTGCCATGTTGTAAGGACACTAAAGCAGTACCAAGGAGGAGTGTCCATGGGAGGAACTAATGCCTCCCGTCAGCCCTGAAAATAAGCCCTTCTCAGAGCAGGTCCTCCTGCCCTGGTCAAGCCTTCAGATGACTGCAGCCGCAGACGACTATAGGACGGCAGTTCTGTGAGAGACCCTGAGCTGAGTCCCCAAACCTAAACTGCTCCTGGATTTCTGACTCACAGAAACCAGGTGAAATAATAATTTATTGTGGTTTGTAGCCAGTAAGTTTTTGGTATTTGTTATGCTGCAGTAAATAAGACATTGTACTTTCCACTTCCAGGGCTAGGTGGGTGTAACCAATAGGCGGAAAGCCTCGTGTATTTAGAAGACTAAAAGCAGACCTTAAAAAATAGACTAACAGGCTGACCAAAGAATCCAGAAGCATGCATACAAACCCATACACCCACTGCCAGTAGATTTATGAAAAGGGTGATGCTGCAGTGCCTTGGAAAAGAGAATTGTGTGGGGGTGGGTGGGGTGGGGGGAGTGGAGGGGGGGAAATGGAGACAACTGTACTTGAACAACAATAAAAAAATAAATAAAGAGAAAAAAAGAGAATTGTCTTTTTAATAAATGGCATTAGGAAGGTTTGATAACTTTGGGAAAAGAAAGATTCTTAATCCTTATTTCATGCCAGATGTGAAAATTAATTTCAAATCATTATAAACCCAAATGTGAAAGATACAATAAAGCATTTAGAGGAAAATAAAGAAAAATATCTTCATGACTTTGGGGTAGGCAATGATTTCCTGAACTCACAAAAGGTAATAATATAAGAGAACAAGTAATTAATGGCGCTACATTAAACGTGATCTCTGGTTTTCAAAGACAGCACAAAGAGGAGGAAAAGCTAAGCCAAGACAGTGAGAAGAGATACTTGCAATGCATGTTATCAGAGAAGGACTCATATTCAGAACGTACAAAAAAAGGAAAACTCTTACAAATTAACAAGAAAAAGGCAGACTACTCAAGATAAAAATGGGCAAAAGACTTCATTAGGCACGACACAAAAGCAGACATCCAAATGGCAACAAGCATATAAAAAGATCTTATCTCCATTAGTCATTAGGGAAGTACAAATTAGTACCACTACACAGCCACAAGAATGGCTATAATGAAAAAAATGACAAAAATAAGTATTCAGAAGGATATGAAGAATCTGAACCATCATACTCTGTTAGTAGGTGTGTGAGTTGATATAATCACTATGAAAACCTAAGGCAGTATCTACTAAAGCTGAGGATATGGGCCAGGTCCCTGCAGGTCTACTCCTAGGTATATACCACAAATTATTGTACACATATATTTACCAAAATACAGGTTACGTTAATCACTAGTCATAATAGCCCATATCATTCCTGCCTTTCTATATTCTCTATTTCAAGTGCTTGTTACTTACAGTCTGGACTACTGTGATAGCTTTCTAACCAGTTATCCTAATTTAATACTTATAAATGCTTCCAGCTTAATCAGAGCAAAGAAAGCTCTGATCATGTTACTCCCCCTCCCCCAACTATTCAAAAATTTAATGGTTCCCCATCATTTGTGTAGCAAAGTCCAAATTCTATGGCTTACGTTTTTTTTAAATTAAAAATTATTTTCCATATGGTAAAACAGACATAAAATGTACCATCTTAAGTTTGTAGTCCTGTGGCATTAAGTACATTCACACTGTTGTACAAGCCATCAGCACCATCATTCTCCAGAACTTTTTCATCCTTCCCAACTGCAATTTGGTAACCACTAGGGGAGTCACTAGCTCCCCTCCCCACTCTACCTCAGGCCCAGCCCCTGCAATCCACCATTCTACTTGCAGTCTCTATGAACTTGACTATTGATTTATGTGAAATAACATAATATCTGTTCCTTTGTGACTGTCTTATTTCATTTAGCATGATGTCTTCAATGTTAATCCATATTGTAGTGTGTAAGAATTTCATTCCCTTTAGAGGCTGAATAATATTCCACTGTATGTATCTAACATATTTTGTTTATCTATTCCATCTGCTGATGGATAGACTCTTGGGTTCGATGGCTCAGATTTAAGGCTTTCACAATCCAGTTCAAACCTACCTTTCCATTTCATCTCTACTCATATACATATTTACATTTATATATAAATAGTCAAACCAAGCTGTTGTTATTCAAACCAAGTCGAATTTTCACTATTTCTTAAATATAAAAAAATAAATAAAGAGAAAAAAAGAGAATTGTCTCTTTAATAAATGGCATTAGGAAGGTTCGATAACTTTGGGAAAAGAAAGATTCTTAATCCTTATTTCATGCCAGATGTGAAAATTAATTTCAAATCATTATAAACCCAAATACATTCCAACTCCACATACTCAGCTTCCCTCTGTCTGAAAAGCCTCCCAAATCTTCCTTCCTTTCTAAATTCTCCACAGTTTTGCTTACACTTGAATGCTATGGTGTCATGTCATCAGTTTTGATCATCCTCCACCCAGTGTTCCCCCACCCAGTGCCCTCTCAGAATATAGCCCTTCCTCTTTCCCAGAACCTTACAAACGGCCTTCTTTCTATAAGTACTCTTATTTATTGAACTAAATAAGTTAGCCAAATTTCACTAAAATACAAGTATACTTATGTTTAAGTAAGTTGAGAATCTTGAAACTACTTTTCCTAGTTTCAATAATAAACTATATTAACTTATTTAAAATGTCCAATAGATAATATGAAAAAGGAAAAAGGATACCAGTTTTTGCCTAGTTCCTGGTATAATCCACCCAGGCAGAAGAAACACTATTAATTCAGATGAAGAAAGACTCAAACCAGGGGAACAAATGCGGAGAAATAAGGAGAGCAGGATGAGACAGATGATGCAGAGTATGGTGAGAAAAGCTTGAGATCAGAGTGAAAAGACTGAACTATATTTCCAGTTCCTGTTCCACAAACTTGGACAAATTTCTTAACTTCTTTAAGCCTTAATCACCAAATACATACCATATTTTGCTGTGTATAATATGCATTTTTGCCCAGATTTTTGAAGGAAAAATAAGGGTGCACATTATACATGAGTATAATGATTACATACCATGTATAACAATCCCGTGTGTAATGCACACAAAAACATGGGTGCACATTATACATGGCAAAACATGGTAAAAGGGGAAAAATACAAAACTAATAATGCTGCTTTGAGAATTAAGGAAAACTAATAAATGTGAAAGCACCTGTGACCAAAGTCTGCGTGACAGGTGCCAAGGACACAGCTGTTGAATCTAAAGCTGCCCAAGGACATCTAGAGACCATGTAATTGGGAGAAGAATTATTGTTATAAAAGATACCCAGATTTCCAATTCAGTGTTCTTTCTCCTATATCATCACTAAGGAGGCTTTATTTTGTCCTTTTTCTTGCCCCAAACCACACATCAGCACTCCTCTGAGTTCTGCCTCATTTGGTTAAAGGCATCACTATTCTTTCAGCCTCTTTGACTCACACTCCCACTCAGCTCGTCCTGCTACTTCACTGCCCATGATGAGCTCCTTCTATAGGACTCTGTAAAACAAGCACAAATTCTGTTAAATGCTGTGAAGGATAAAGAAAAGAGGCAAGACCCAAATGTTCCTTTCAAGTAACTTGTAACATCTATGTTGCACATACCCCTAAAATAAAAGGCAGCTCTTCAGAAGTACCATAAAAAGAGACACAATATGCTATTAGACCACTGATACAGGGAATCAAACTTTTGGGGGCGGTCATGTGCACGGAGAGGGAGAGAGAGAGAAATATAAATGAATATGAATAATGAAGAAGGTAAGGTTTGATATATGGTTTTGGGAAGGAAGGAGAAAAAAACCCTTTTGTATGGAGCACACAGCATATGGAAAAATATAAGACCCATTCAAAAACCTCACAGACAGTTTGGGTGGGAGGTAGAAAAGGTAAAAGGAGTCAACTATTTGGAGACATAAGGAGACTTGACTTTGGGTGGTGAACACAACGCAATAAGCAGATGGTATATTATAGGACTGTACACTTGAAACCCATATAATTTATTAACTAATATCACCCCAATAAAATTAATTTATAAAAGATAGATTTAGAGAACGTGGAATAGCTTTTCCATGGAAACGTGGAAAAGGAGGACAAGAAGAGTATGGTGGTCCTGGAAAGCCTTGGAGGCCATCTGAAGAGGTATTATCTTTCCTTTATTGGTGGTGGGGAGCCACTGAAGGGTACAGATCAGCAGAGAAATGGTAAAGGTTGCTGTGCTCTTAATTGGCAGAATGAGGAAGACCAACCAGAGAAAGGAAAACTAAGAGGCAGGAAAACCATGTAGGAAGCTGTTGCAACAGTCTGCAACAGTGAGACAAGATGGCAGGGAGATGGGGGGTGGGGTGGGGTGAAGATAACACAAGTCACTTTACTCAAAACAGGGTTAAAGAAGTAAGTATATGGCTAGGGGCCTACTCTTGAAGTTAGTACCTTCTATTTGTGTCTATGATTAAGAGAATGCCACCAGCTTCTCTGATGAAATAGGAGTGACTATTTTCCTTTTGTACCCAAATCCAGTCAAAAACAAACCATTTCACAAGCACCCAGACCACAGAACACTCCTCGGGTACATATGGCCCGGAAGTTGCATCACCCTAGTTGTTGAGCCAAGAGTGCATGTCCCACATGAACCCATTTCTGTTATTTGGATTAGATTACAAGGTCTCTAAGTGTGTAGAATGAGGTCATGACTTCTTCCTATTTCTCTTGGCACCTAGAAAACTCAGGTGTGCCCCAATTTAACATCATGTTGGAGAGCCAATCATTCGGGAGTGTTGTGTTCAGTTTTGTGGTGATGAAGGCACTTGAGATCCTATGGTACCAGAGTTCAGTAAGCTTCTGCCTGGAGCCGTGCTGTAGTGTTCTATGACATTGATTCCACATACTAGCGTTGAACTAATGCCAGCAGGGTCATGCTATAGACAAGCAGATTTTGGCTCAGTATAAGCAACATTTTCCATAGGAGTGGTCTAAAGTCAGTGCCCTGGAAACTGAAGAACTAGACTCATCACTGGAGACAATGAAGAGGAGATAGCCTAGGCCAGGGTCAGCCAACTTTCTCTGTAAAGGTAAAAGAGTAAATATTTTAGGCTTTGTCATATAATCTGCCACAACTACCCAAATCCAGAGTGGCATGGAGGAAGCCACAGACAATTTACAAGCAAATAAGAGTGGCTATGTTCCAAAAAAAACTAGAAAAAGAGGTGATGGGGCAAATTTGCCTGCTGACCCCTGGCTGAGGCTAGGGGAGGGGAGGGAGACTGAAAATGGGGCTTGAGCAGTGGATTAGTAGACAGACAAGGAACTAAGATCTCTTTCAACCTTGCAAGCCTTATGTATTTTTAACCAAGAAAGTCAGATATGATAATACCTCATTTAATCAGGTTCTTCAGATTATTGGAACAGAGGGATGTGTTTTACTGAATGACCAAGTATTAATTAGAACCTCCTCCTAGTTTCAGCCTTGGCAGTTGAAAACATTTCTAAATCTCCAGAATCTTCTGCCCAGCCTTAGGTATTATACCAAAGATAACAGAATTTCCATGACTAAGGACCTGTCAGCCTCAAATCATCTTTCCAGATACCAAATCTCATATGCCTTGTGGCTAAAGTTGTAGAAGCATCAAGGCATTTCTTGGAAGAGGGTTTTGTGTAACTCCTAGAAATGGGTGTGTCTTTTTAACTTCCCTCTTTGTGATAAAAACTGCCAACAAACCAGGAGAATTCTGTCAAGTGAGGATTACAGTTAGTTAATCAGAACCTAACTGAGCTTACTAGATGATATCAATAAACTTAACTTATTAATCAGGGATATTAAAAACATAATACTTGTTGCACCTTTAAGAGCTCTTTGCTTTATATAAAAAGAACTCACCTATAAAACACACATACTCACTCACCTTTCTCTTAGTGAAACCCCCAGGTGGTGATATGGTTCAAGTTCCGGCTCAAACAATCACAAAGACACAGAGTTTGATCTGATCTGTGAGCATATGATGCACACAACTGCCCTAATACGCTGCAGCCTGAAGTACACCGGGCGATCTTATGTCCCAAACAGTAAGAGAGTCCAGCGGACCGTGCAGCAGTCATACATTTCTGGAGGAACACTTCCTGAGTGAGGAAGGGCTTCCTGATATCCTTCCTCTAGGAATCCTTTGACTACTCTGGACCATAGTGATTTTATATTCTGAGGGAGGCAAGAGAATGGCAGGTGCTGAGCTCCCGCTGCATGCCATGTGCTTTCTATCCATTAACACATTTAATCCTCAAACCAATGCTGCAAGGCAAATATGATCCTCTTTTTACAGATGAGAAAAATGAGGTTCATCGAGGGTCAACAATTTGCAGAGATCGCAGCCCCAGATCTTCTGGTCTAGTGGGTCAGAGCTGGGGTCTAGAAAGAACTTGAGGAAAAGCTAGTGTGGATGAACCACTGACTACACTCTGAGAAATACTGGACACAAAGTTTACAAAAGGTCAAGTTCACCATTATCTGGTGATGGCAATAGAGGGATAAGAATCTAGACCTCAGCTCCTAGTCCAAAATTATTTTCACTTCTCAAATCCAAATCCCCTAAGAGAGGGCAGCATAATTATAAGCTCCTGATTCATTTATCTGAGTAATAAAGTTTCTTTCTGACCCTAGTGAATCTTATTTGTTCCTAGGGCACAAGATGGCTATATTCTGAGGTCAGGGGCTTTTTTATCTCCAGAATTTAGCAAAGTGCTTGATAGATGTTATATACCATTTATAAGTCAATGAAAGGTATGCCAAGGGAACAAAAGGAAAGGATATTTGCTCCTATTTTGGCAAAAACAAACAAATCCTCTCAAATGACCTCCTAATATAACACTTCCGGGATTCTTGACCACCTCTATCCTGGGTGAGATGGTACACAGACACCACAATCACAAAAGATCGCTTGGAAAAGCTCAGGCCTTTTGGTTCAGCGATGGTCAGGTGATCCAAGCCAGCTCAGCCGTTAAGATTCAACTCTAGGACTTTTGTTTGTGTTACTCAGAGTCGGCTTTCTCTCCCTGGACAGAAGACAGTAGTGACACGAACCTGAGCCTGCAGAGAGCACTATGTGGAGCGTGAGAACAGCCAACCCAGAGAGAGCAGAGCAGCGGTAAAAGATGATCCTGACGGAATGTGTCCTCAAACGAGTGGACTCTGAAGCCAGGTTTTCCCCGTGTTGGCTTAGGTGACCCCAACTCTTTTTTCACTTAAGGCAATTTAGGCCACTATCTAATCAACACAGGTTTTAAGCATGTGTTCTATACTGAGACCCAGAACCGGCTTGTTTCCTCAAGAGTAACTAACTATAAGGTCCTTTCCATGTGCTCTTGTCACATTCATTATTCAATCCATTCTGTTCCCTTCACTTTCAACTTCTTTTCCATTACTATCTATACCCTCTTCCTCCCTTCCTCCTTGTAATCATTTAATCAACATTTATCAAACCTATTAGTGCCATGGTGCCAGGTCCTTTAGGACCTCATGGTCTACGGAAAAGACAGGCGCAGTACACAGGTGACTCAGTACACTGAGGCCACGCTGTAACAATGGTATGAACAGAGACCACCTGCCTGGGAGAAGTCAGGGGATGTCATGTAGCACAGGTGGCACTTGGACTGGGTTTTGAAGGATGAGGGGAGTGGAATTAGTGAACACTGAATCACTTTTTATAGGAGAGATACAGGCCGGGGTTCCTGAAAGCCTCTGGTCACATTATTTTTTTGTCAACCAAGCAACACATAATCTTGTTTTATGTTTCTTTTCTGTGTAAAGGCACCTCATTTAATATGTTCAATATATTATTGATTCATTAACATTGAACTCGTGGCCAACAGCACTACAACAGTCTGAGTGAAGTTTCTCTAACACATGATTGATATTTTCTCCAGAAAGTACAACAGGGCTCTCAAGTCTAGAACATTGGACAGAACTTCAGGGCTAAGCCCGGGGCCCACTTGAAACAGCAACATCACTGTGCAAAGCACAAAAAATGTGAAAAACATGGCATTAAACAGCCTGGTAGAGGACACCAGTTTACAGTGTGAGAGCTGAGACAAGAAGGCGGAGAGGGGCTCTGTTCTGCTTCAGCCGGGACCGGGGGGCGGGAGGTCCCTCCAATTTTCACTGCGCTGCACACGTGCATGTCTGTGACTGACCACGACAGCACTGCGGACGCTGGTTGGGGTGTAGGTGACCTTTAGAGAGTAGGTGAATCAAAAGAAAACACGGAATCCGTGAATAGGAGTACCGACTATGTAAGGAAAAGCTTGATGTGCTCAAATAATAAAGCTTAGTTTGGTGAAGCCAAAGAGAGGATGAAAAATTGTGGAAAGGAAATCACTGAAAGGAAGGCTGGAAGAGTGAGCCAAGGCTGCTTTAAGATGGGCCTCATCTCCTGGGTTTTATGCATTTTCTGTAGATCAGTGGTTCTTAATTATTAATGTAAAGTTAAAAATTACAGAATTGCCCCATAGAACAAGAATGTACTTTTTAGTATTTATAACTAATAAGTAAAATTTAGTATTAATTAACTCAATTATTTTATTACTCACAATATCTACATTTTTAAAGTATGAACACATGCAAACCACTTATTATATAAGTAATGTGTGTGTGTGTGTGTGTGTGTGTGTGCGCGCACGCACACATGTGTATGGAGGACCCAGTCCACCAGGTGAGAACGACTGTCAGGTACCTAAGTGAGCAGTCCAGGCAGAGGGAGCCGCATGTGCAAAGGCCCTGAGAAGGAAGAGGCCTTGGTTCATGGGAGGACATGACAGGAGGCCAGAGGCTGGAGGACAGTGAGCAAAGTGGAAAGCGGCAAGAGGGGAAGGCAGGGACGCATCATAATGGAGCCTTGAAGGCCATTTTAAGATTTTATCTTAAGCAGAACAAGCTCCCTCAATAGGAGGATAATTAAATAAATTGGTATGCCAGCAATTGAAGAAACAAGCTTGAGAATAGCGTGGTATGCTCCTATTTATATTAAAATCCCTATATATTTGTGGACACATACACAGTTGACCCTTGAACAACACAGGTTTGAACTGTGCAGGTCTATTTATATGCTGATTTTTTCAATAAATATACAGTTGACCTTTTATATCCCCGGGTTTCACATCCATGGATTTAACCAACCAAAACAGCATTTTCAATCCATGCTTGGGAATCCGCGGATGTGGAGGGCTGAGTATATGCACTGTCCTATGCCATTTTATGCAGGGGACTTGGGCATCCTTGGATTTTGGTATCCATGGGGAACCTGGAATCCCCTGCAGATACTGAGGGAGGACTGTAATTTGCAGGGAGTCAAGTTATATGCAGATGTACTACTGTGTGAGGAAAGGGGTGGGGTGGGGGGATTGGTGCTCCTAACCCCAGTTATTTAAGGGTCAGGTTATATGCACACCACCACACATACACACATATGCATTTATATAGTATACATGTATGTATGCACACATGTATACCACATAAACTATATAGTTTGCATGTGTGTGAACTATATATACTATACACATTTTACAAATGCTTAGAAAAGCATTCCAAACTATTACGATGGCTCCCTGTGGAGGAGAGTGGGTATACACAGAAATGATATACGGAGACTCTTCTTTCACGCTTTTTTCTTCTTTTAATCCATTACTTCTGTATTTTTAAATAAATAGAACATCAGACCACTGAATGGTTTTACATTTTTTCATATTAACAGATCATTGTTAAAGATCTTTCTGGCTTGTGGCCAATGAAGAACACCAGTAGGGAGCCCAGAAGATAGCTGCCCAGGAAATAATGGCTATTAGCACCAGGAGAGTGGCAAGGCACATAGATGTCCAAGATGAATTTCAGAGACTGTAATGACTGACTTTGGTGATGGACTGGACGAATGTGGGGGCTATGGGAGGAGGAAGAAGGCAGGCTCCCAGGGTTTCTCACTCGAGCAGGCAGGTGGGCTGTGTTACGACTTGTGGTGATGAAGAGCTGCACAGCCAAGTCACTCTGACAAGCCTATCACAGTGCACTCTACCCATTCTTTGCCTTGACTGCATCAAGAACAAAGGGGTAAAATAAATTTGTCATGTGGGAGAAGGAGAGGGTCAGTCTGGGAGACGGAAGAGCCTCGTATCAGTGATCGCACTGACTGACCTCCATGAGATTGATTCCCCAAAGACCAGGTCGATCTTTCTGCAGAGGACTCAGGCAACCAGGTAGTGGAATTATCTCTCCCATTAACAAAAAAGCAAACAAGCTGTTGCCAACCCTTTGCACATCCATGAATGCTCTCGAGTTGTATTTAAAGCATAGAATTAAGCAAAAGTTACCATGAGGATAATGAAACTGTTTCCTCTAGGACAGTGATTTTCAACCTTTTTCATCTCATGGCACACATAAACTAATTACTAAAATTCTGTGGCACAACAATAAATATATTTTTTGCCAATCTTATAAAGAAAATAGATATAATTTAGATTCATTCACACTGGATGGCTATTGTTGCGTTAACTGTTGTCATTTTTTATTTGACAGTGTACAGGAAAAGAGGATAGTGTCCCTGACTAAATAAATAGTCAGGTATTGTACGTTTTAAAAATTCTTGCGGCACACTGCTGTGCCTGCCGCATCGTGCTGGCTGAAAATCACTACTCTAGGACAAAGGAGGGTTCTCTTATCAGCTGCCCCAACCCCGAGTAGTAGGAGAAGAGAAGACTCAGGGCTTCAGCTTCCCTGAAGACCTGATTTCAGACTTTCTTAAACACACATCTGATTGTGTGATTTGCTTGCTTCGGCAGAGGTATTTAAAACTTTAGTGTACACAAGAATCACTCAGATACCTGTTCTAACGCAGATATTCCCAGGACCCAGGGAACCTCCATAGAGATTCAGACTCAGTAGGTCTGGAGTGAGGTCCAGGGATACAAACCCCAAGGGACTCTATTACAGAACATCCAAGAACCCCATTTTGAGAAATGCTGCACTCCACTGTTAACGACAGTTGGTAATAATGTGGCTACAATTCAGTGAGCTGCACTGGAGGAATAAGTGAATCATAAAGACGTGGGTTGTAATATCCAACTCTGTCACTAGTCAGTTAGCTGGGCATGTGAACCTAGGACCCATTTTGGTGAAGAGTATGAGGTAAGGATCACGGCCCATGTTTTCCATATAGACATCCAGCTGTTCCAGCAGTGTTTGTTGAAAAGAAATAGCCTTTCCTCATCAAATACCTTGTACATTGGACCTGGGGGACAGTGCTTTCTGCTCAGGGCCGTGATTTCCTCATTTATAAAATACACGTGCTGAATTCGTGGATATCCCTTCAGTTTCTGACATTTTGAAGACACAGAAAAAGACAAAAGGGTTGGAAATGTCAGGTAGGGCTTCTTGCCCCACTGTATAAGACTAACTGACTCTCCCCAAGGTACTCAGGTTGTGGATGTAAAGGAACAAAGGCACAAAATCTAGTGCTTTCTGGAATTTGCTGGTCATGAGCAAATATTGTAAAAAGCTACTCGTAAGGCACGGGGCCCTTTCGGAACCTGGCTTCTCTCCCTAATCACATCACTCAATAAAACTGTGGGGAAGTAATTCAGGGGTTGGAAGGAGAAACTGAACCTAACTTTGAAGATTAACTCAGGTGCTTGAATAAATGCCTTCCCTGCCTCTTGGGAGCCCAGATTCCATCCGTCCAGGTGCTCGGAGTATGTGTCTGAAACACATTCCCATACAGAGACAACTCCATAATTGCTATATGATCTATTTAAAAGGGTTTGTTTAATTTTTAAGAAGTCAGTATACAGCATTAGAAGAATGATCCTTGGGCTAATGCCTCTGTTTCCCACCCCCGCCCCCGGTTTTAAAGAATCAACAGTATTAGGGGAATAATTTATGTACAACTAAATTCACCCATTTTAAGATTTCAGGTTGGTGAATTCTGACAAATGTACATACGATATAACCACTACTACGATCAAGACAGAATGTTTGTAACAACCCACAGTGTTCCCTTGTACCATTTCCAGTGGATCTGCACTCCCCACCTGGGCCCCAGGCAACCACGGACCTGCTTTCTATCACTACCAGTTAGATTGGTCTTTTTTGTCGCAGCAATGGAATCATATAGTACATTATATGTTCTTTTGTGGCTGGCTCCTAATGCATAACAAAGTTTTATTATTCATCCATATTACTGCAAGGATCAGCAGTTTTTTTAAATTGCTGATAGGATACTATTTAAATGGAGGTAACATAATTTTGTTATCCAGTCACCTTTTGGGGTGTTTCCAGTTTGGAGCTATTATGAATAAAACAGCCATGAATACTCAGGTACATGTCTTTTTGTGAACATGTTTTCATTTCTCTTACGTATATACCTAGAAGTGGAATGGCTGGATTACGTGATACATGTATGTTCAATTCAACAAAAAACTGTCAAACAATTTTCCAAGTGGCTGTCCACTTTCGCATTCCCACCAGCGATGTACGAGAACGCCAGTCTCCAAAGCACACGGCCATCACAACCACGCTAGCGGGCGTGCAGAGGCATTGTTACTGAACTCAGGGGATCGCGGCTCGGGATGTTCCATTCCAGAGGTGGCTGTTGCTAGGTAGTTTTATTTACTTGCAGCAAGTGAAGGAGACAGGGGATTCACATCCAAAGCTCTGGCTAATAACACATTATTTCTTCTTCGCAGTTGTGATTACACTTATCCAGTTGGGTTCCTGTCAAGCTCAACCTGTTTACAGCTGCATCTGCGAAATACTGTGCTACATTTTAACATTGGGCAAGAACAGCATTTGGTAAGAACCACCCAGACCTTGAGGCCCTTGTCCTATCTGACAGTATCTCACTATATTTTTGATTTGCATTTCCCTGATGACTAATAATGTTGGGCAATTTCCTATGTGCTTATGGGTCATTTACTTTCTTTTGTGATGTGTCTACTCAAATCTTTTGACCATTTTTAACTGAGCATTTTTTAAAAAAATTGTTTCATTAGTGAGTAGTAAGAGTTCTTTATGTATATTCTGGATACAGTCCTTTATCAGATATAAGTATTGAGAATATTTTGTCCTAGTCTGTGGCTTGTTCTTTCATTTTTTAAATGATGTCTTTTAAAAAGCAAATGTCTTTAAATTTGATGAAATCCAATTTATCATGTTTTAAATAGTTCAGGCTTTTTATGTCCTATATTTCTTTTCTAAGAAATTCTACCTATTCCAAGGTCAAAAAGATTTTCTGTTTTGTTTTCTTCTAGAAGTTTTACAAGTTGAGATTTTATGTTCAGCTCTAGGGCCCATTTTGGTAAAGAGTATGAGGTAAGGATCATGGCCCATGTTTTCCATATAGACATCCAGCTGTTCCAGCAGTGTTTGTTGAAAAGAAATAGCCTTTCCTCATCAAATACCTGGGACATTTGCTGAAAGTCAGCAACCAAATGTATATGGGTCTATTTCTGGGCTTTCTATTATGTTCAGTTGATTTCTCTCTATATACTTTTATGCCAAAATCACATTGTATTCATTACTGCAGTTTTACAATAAGTCTTGACATCAGATAACGTGAATCTTCTAACTTTGTTTTTCTTTTTCAAAATTGTTTTGGCTATTCTAGTTCCTCTGCATTTTCATTAAAATTTTAGAATGAGCTTGTCAATTTCTACCAAAAAAAAAGTGCTGGAGTTTTTATTTGGATTGCATTGAATCTAGAGATCAATTTGGAATTAAATGACATGGTATCATTTCTTCTTTAAATGTTTGCTAGCATTCACCAGAGAAGCCATCAGGCCTGAAGTTCCCTTTGTGGAGAGTTTTAAATTACAATTTTATTTATTTAATAAATATAGGGCTATTTAGATTTTTACCTTCCGTCTGTGGCAGCTTTGATAATATGTGTCTTTCACAAGATTTGTCCATTGCATATGTTATCACATTTATTCAGGTAAAGCTGTTCATAATATTCTCCTTTTACCCTTTCTAACAAAATTGATTGAGAGATAAATTATGTCATTAAAAATCCATCTTTTCAGAGTATACAATAGTTTTTACTATGTTCATAAGGTTGCGCAACCATCACTACTATCTAACTCCTGAACATTTTCACCACCCCAGAAAGAAATCCTATACCCATTAGTGGTTACTCTCCATTCCTCCTTCTTCCCAGGCCCTGGAAGCTACTAATCTTCTGTTATCGTTTAATGTCTGTAGGATCTGTAGTGATGGACTGATCCATTTTGGGTATGTTCTGTTCCCACAGAGATCCAGTTCTTACGCAGGAATTTAAAGAGTTGAAATCACATTACAATCTGGGACTCTGGAGAGATGGAAGAAGAGAGGATTTTCCTGAAGTCTGGAGAATCATCATTTCCTAGCAGCACTTTTCAATCAGTGAATGTGTGCCTAGTTACTGAAAGTTTTTGATGATTTCAGCCCTTAGGAAAGCTTAAGTCCTTGGGCCAGTCACCTGGGGCTACAGGCTACCTGTAGTCCGACATTTAAAATACTTTTTAAAAAATGTGATATGATATGAAAAAGTTTGGGAAGCCCTGGCCTATAGTACCAAGTCCAAACTAACCAAGGTAGCATTAGACAACTCTCTTTTATTTTGTCCCAAAGCATTTCCTGTAAATTGCCTTCTAAACCCTTCCCTTTCTCCAATCTCATGAATATCCTAGGCTCTAGGCAGCATAAAGTGCTTCAACTCAAGATGCCCCTCAATTGTGTGCCCTGTCAACTGGGACTAATCCTTTCAGATTCTATTCCAATGCACTTGGGGAACTCTCTGGAGAGGCAGGGACTGTGCCAATCCCCTCCCCTTCAATAACCAATGGCTGAACTGAATGCTGGCTAAGGACCCAGTACTGGCAGGCTGTCAGAATACAAATCTCTTTTTTGTATTTTTGAAATTATCTTATGAAGAGGATGGGGAAGGGATTATCATCATTTTGTAGATCAAGGAACATTCATGCAGCAAACAATACTGACCCACCAATTTCACACATGGAAGTTTTATACAGAGCTGGAACAAGAATCCAAGTCTCCTTTTTGCCATGCCATGTGCTATGCTAGGATTTTTAAAGAAAATAGGACCCAGAGGAAGCATTCCTCAACATAATACAGGCCATATATGAGAGACCTACAGCCAACATCACACTCAATGGACAAAAACTAAAAGCTTTGCCACTAAGATCAGGAACAAGACAAGGATGCCCTCTCTCACCACTCCTATTCAACATAGTATTGGAAGTCCTAGCCACAGCAATCAGACAAGAAAAAGAAATAAAAGGCATCCAAATTGGAAAGGAGGAAATGAAACTGTCACTGTTTGCAGATGACATGATAGTGTACATGGAAAATCCTATACACTCCACCAAAAAACTACTCGACCTAATAAATGAAATTGGCAAAACAGCTGGATACAAAGTCAATACTCAGAAATCAAAGGCATTCCTGTATACCAACAACAAAACTGCAGAAACAGAAATCAGGGAAAAAATCCCATTTGATATAGCAACAAGAAAAATAAAGTACTTAGGAATAAACCTAACTAAGGAGGTAAAAGACCTGTACTCAGAAAACTAGACAACATTGAAGAAAGAAATTAAGGAAGACACAAACAAATGGAAGCATGTACCATGCTCATGGACTGGAAGAATTAACATCATCAAAATGGCCATACTACCCAAAGCAATTTATAGATTCAATGCAATCCCTATTAGAGTACCGATGACATATTCCACAGATATAGAACAAACATTTCAGAAATTCATATGGAATCATAAACGACCCCAAATAGCTGCAGCAATTTTGAGAAAGAAGAACAAAGCAGGAGGGATCACAATACCTGATATCAAACTGTATTCCAAAGCCACTGTAATCAAAACAGCCTGGTACTGACATAAAAACAGGCACATAGACCAATGGAACAGAACACAAAGCCCAGAAATAAACTCAAAAGTCTTTATGGTCAATTAATATTTGACAAAGGAGGCAGGAGCATAAAATGGAGCAAAAACAGCCTGTTCAACAAATGTTGTTGGGAGATCTGGACAGGTATGTGCAAAAAAATGAAACTTGATCACCAACTTACACCATACACAAAAATAAATTCAAGATGGATAAAAGACTTAAATATAAGTCATAACACCATAAAAGTCCTAGAGGAAAACATTGGCAGGAACATCTCAGACATTCCACGCAGCAACATCCTCACAGACATGTCCCCTAAAGCCAGGGACATAAAGGAAAGAATAAACAAATGGGACCTCATCAAAATAAAAAGCCTCTGCACGGCTAAAGGAAACAGCATTAAAATAAAAAGAGAACCAACAGTATGAGAAAACATATTTGCCAATGATACCTCAGACAAGGGCCTGATCTCCAAAATATATAAAGAACTCACACGACTCCACTCCAGGAAGACAAACAACCCAATTAAAAAATGGGCAAAGGACTTGAACAGACACTTCTCCAAGGAAGACATACAGAGGGCCCAGAGACATATGAAAAGATGCTCAGCATCACTAGCCATCAGAGAGATGCAAATTAAAACCACAATGAGGTACTATCTCACACCGGTAAGAGTGGCCAACATAAACAAATCAACAGACAAATGTTGGAGAGGATGTGGAGAAAAGGGAACCCTAGAACACTCTTGGTGGGAATGCAGACTGGTGAGACCACTGTGGAAAACAGTATGGAATTTCCTCAGAAAACTAAAAATGGAACTGCCCTTTGACCCAGCAATTCCGCTGCTGGGATTATACCCTAAGAGCCCTGAAACACCAATCCAAAAGAACCTATGCACCCCAATGTTCATAGCAGCACAATTTACAATAGCCAAGTACTGGAAGCAACCTAAGTGCCCATCAGCAAATGAGTGGATCCAAAAACTATGGTACATTTACACAATGTAATTCTATGCAGCAGAGAGAAAGGAGCTTATACCCTTTGCAACAGCATGGATGGAACTGGAGAGCATTATGCTAAGTGAAATAAGCCAGGCGGTGAGGGACAAATACCATATGATCTCACCTTTAACTGGAACATAATCAACAGAAGAAAAAAGCAAACAAAATTAACCAGAGAGATTGAAGTTAAGAACAATCTAACAATAGCCAGGGGGTGAGTGGGGAGGGGACAGTGAGGAGAGGGGATTATAGAGGAACTACTATAAAGGACACATGGACAAAATCAAGGGGGAGGGTGGAGGTCGGGAAGGGAGGTGGGTTCAGCTGGGGTGGGCTGGAGGGATGGGGAGAAAAGGCATACAACTGTAATTGAATAACAATAAAAATTAATTTAAAAAAAAAGAAAAGAAAATAGGACCCAAAGCTTTTACCCTAAAATAAGTCCAGTTTTTCAAAAGTGTTGGAAAATATTTTTCAGCTTTATTGATGCATAAGTGACATATAAAATTATAAAATATTTAAAGTGTATATCATGGTGATTTGACAAACATATACATCCTACCTCTTTAACTGCAAAAATTTCCTAGCAGCGGTCTGTAACAACGTGCACTTACTTTAAAAGACTGATACCAGACTGAAGATCAGGGGTGAAGATACCTCACATGAATATAGGTAGGAAAAAATTAAGCAAAGTATATATACATATATATTTTTTAAAGTATATTTTATTGCTTATGCTATTACAGTTGTCCCAATTTCTTCTCCCCTATATCCCCCCACCACCCTGCACCCGCCATATATACATATATATTTTTAAAGTATATGTAGAAATATAAACTTTTATCTTCTAATTGTTTTGAACATGTGTCTCTTATCACCCCTGCATTTGGGCGCAATCAGCTGAAACGCAGTACATACTTATTTGGAATGAGATCACAGCAGATAACTAAAAATACTTCCTGACATCTACATAGGAAAGAGTCTTAGTGGTCAATAAAACAACATACTCTAAGAAAAGTTAGGTATAGTACCCAGATATAAACTTGTAACTCTGAAAAAATTAGCTTCCAACTCAGTCGCAGAGAGTAGCCCTGGCAGCGTGTGCCGGCGCACACGACCGCTGTTCACGGCACCTGCAGTCCTGGACGTGGGTCCTCAGCACGGTTCTCCACCAAAGGGACCCGAACTCTATGGAAGGGGGTTGATCCAATGTTGTGGAATTAAAAGTAAAATCGGGATAGGTGTGAATGTGCTTTTTATAGTAGATGATAAAAGCAAAGGTACTTTAAAATATACAGAGAAAAAAAGGTCAAAGAATGCTGAAAGTCAGAAGGATTGGGCTGTAACATTTTAAGTTTAAAAGCTGAGCCTGTGAAAATATAAATTCATGATATTCAAAGGAATAAAGGTTACTAAGGTTTTTTTAATAAAAAATAAAGTTGGCAATGGGAATTGATTTGTATTTTTATTGACTTTAGTAAGAAAGGGAGTCAATATATTGAATATTTACTTTCTCCTATTAAGCAATATATGTGATACAAAGTACAGATGTATACCTGTTTCTATCCATATAAGCAGAGAAAGAATCAACACAGGGAGCTGGGAGTAAGTGAGAAGTACAGGAAAAAAGTAGAAATTAAACAAAGATTAGGAAGCCCTGCGCAGCACTGGCGGTCACACGAAACTGGTGGTCATAGCAAGAGAGGAGGGATCCCACAGTCAGAAAGCACTGGCGGCACGCACACCGACTAAGTAGGATACATCCAACAGTGTGTTTCAAGTTAATGACTCAGCTTACAGAGGAAGCTGACTTTATGAACTCCTATCCTCTCACAGTCCAGCAGTGTTCTCAAACTTTAGCACGCATCAGAATTCCCACAGGACACGGTCAAGTGCAGATTGCTGGGTCCCATCCCCAGAGCTGCTGATTTAGAAGGTCTGATGTAGGGGTCGCTTTCTAACAATTTGCCAGAAGATGGCGATGCTGCTGGTCCTGGAACCACACTTTGAGAACCATTGCCCGGCATGTATCACTAATTATTGAGATAAATTCTACAAATGGGTGACATTCAGGTCATTATGTCATAATGACTGGACAGTGTTTTATAACCCTGGCCAAGTAAGAGACTAAAAAAATTCCTCAATTCAAGGTGAGAATCTAGATTATAAGTCAAACCTATGTGAAAGGCATGAACTAAAAGTCAAATTAATGTAACTGGAGTTCATCCAGAAAAAGGAAGCTTAGTCTCAGAATCAGTAGCAGGGGCCTGAAACGCCTTGAGAAATCAACCAAGCCACATGCCCCAACCAAGGATCAATTAATTCGTAACTAGATACCAGGACCTTGCAAGTTTGAGGTGTTCCTTTTACTTTTTTGTCCTGGTTAGGTTATTATTCCCTTGGTTATTACATGACAAAAGTTATTTTCATGGAAAAGTCAAAATTGCAACTTAAATCTTGGGAAAGTATCAAGAGAAATATTTTGTTTCATGCAAGGAGATTATGCAAGTAAGTACAGAAATAATGAATAAATTAATTAAGCCCAAGGTATTGATATTTAGGAGATTAAACACAAGTATACAAATAAGCTTTATAACCATTGTCTTATCTACTACTTAAGGTTTTTGAAGTATTAATGAGAATCAGCCAAATTAAACTTGTAACTGTGAGTATATTTTAAAAATTTAAACAAATTTGAAATGTATTTAAATATGCAATAAAAATTATTTTTCAAAGTTTTGAAGTTGAACATTGAACAAATTCTAAACAGGTGACACTATTCCTTTGTAGGTACATAAGCCTCTTGGTAGTTCCCAATACCTGACTGATTACTCACATCAGCCAGAGATTTGGCCATCCAGAGGTGTTGGAAAGATGCTCTAGAGTAGATAAAGTAGTTTACACCCCCTCATACTGCTGATGTGAAAGTGGAAGGCTGTCACTCTCAAAGAATTCAACTCCAGTGTGGCGCTGGTGGCACAGTGGCGAGCATGGCTGCCTTCCAAATAATTCAGCTATAGGACTGAATATCCACTATGCAAAGTGGGGAAGAGCATAAAGATTTATCAAGTATCTATTTAGCACCAATCCGATGTCAGTGCCTAGCTCACTGTGCATGATCAATAACCATTATCTATTATCCTGATACACACTTATTGTATTAAAAATGGGGAAGAGCATAAAGAATTATGGAACACAGAAAAAAGACTGATTTATTTCACCTTGAGAAGAGAGTCAAATATGCCAGGATGAAAGGGTAGGAAGAGATTCCAGATTTTAAAAGCACAAGGAGGCACAGAAATACGCAGCATCTTCTGGAGACAGCAAGTTCTGTGGTATGGATGCTGCCATACCAAGCAGTATGGACTCACTGTCTAGGTGATTGGAAGAGATAAGATCAGGCCTAGGTTTTAAGAAAATGCAGCTGAGCTACACACAACATGAATGAATCTTGCAAACATGAAGTTGGGAGAAGAAAGCAAGGGTGAAAATGTGATTTCTTTAAATGAAGTTCAAAAATAGACAAAACTAACAATGTTGCTTAAGGATACACACAGTCATGGTAAAGCTATAGCTAAACCAAGGAAGTGATTACCACAAAAGTCATACTTAGAAAGGGAGATGGGGTGGAGTAAGAAGAGTACGAGAGGGAAGGGACATGCAAGGGTTTCTGAGGTGCTGCCAATCTTCTGTAATACAGGAGGCAGTGACGGGTATTTCCTTTATTGAACTGTATGCTACACACATTTTTGTATGTATGTTATACTTCACAGTAAAATGTTAAAGACGACATAACTGGAAGCATCCTGGGAGGATGACGAAGGTGGGGACAGAAATTAGGAGGCGGTCACAATAGTCCAGGCAAGGGAGGAGAGCTCAAGTAAGGTCATCAATAGTAAAAGAGAAAAAAGGGGATTTGAGAATTATTTAGAAATTAAGGCCCGGTGACCCATTTAGAAGTATAAACTGAGGGGAAAGAAAGAGTCCAAAGTGACAGTAAGAATTTTTGTTTTAAGATTGGGAAACTGGATGATAGGCAGGGAAAATACTAAGAAATTGAGCTATGATATTCATACCATAAAAATTCACTTTTTCCCAATACTGTTGCTTTATTTTTTAAATAAATTTATTGGGGAGACACTGGTTAATAAAATTGTATGTTTTAAGTGTACAATTCAATGACACGTCATCTACAAACTGCATTGTGTGCCCACCACCCAAAGTCAAGTCTTCTTCCATCGCCATGTATTTGATCCCCCTTAGCCTTTACTATCTCCCCACCCTCTTCCCTTTGGTAATCACCATACTGTTTTTTTGTTTTACTTGTTTATTCACTTGCTGCTTTCAGTTTTATATCCCACATATGAGTGAAATTAGATGGTTCTTGACGTTTTCTGCCTGGCCTATTTTGCTCAGCATGATATTCTCAAGATCCATCCATGTTGTCACAAATGGCAGTATTTCATGTTTTCTTATGTCTAAGAAGTATTTCATTGTATATGTACTCCATATCATCTTTATCCAGTCCTTTATCGAAGGCCACTTGGGTTGTTTCCATGTGTTGGCCCCTGTGAATAATGCTGCAATGAACGTAGGGGCGCCTTTGCAAATAAATGTCAAATTTTCGGGTAGATACCCAGAATAGAATGCTGGATCATATGGTAACTCTATTTTTTTTTTTTTTTTTGAGAAAACCTACTGTTTTCTGTAGTGCCTGTACCATCTTACATTCCCACCAGTGGTGAAATGAGGAGGGCTCCTGTTTCTCCACATTCTCTTCAACACTTGTTATTACTCGTCCTGTTGATAACAGCCACTCTCACAGGTGTGAGGTGGTAGCTCACTGTGGTTTTGATTTATATTTCCCTAATAGCTAGTGAAATTGAGCATTTTTTCATATATCTGTTGTCATTTGTATATCTTCTGTAAGAAGTGGTTGTTTAGAAATTTTAAAAATTTTTAAAAATTCTGCCCATTTTTAAAACTTAGATTGTCTGTCTGGTTGAGTTATATGTGTTCTTTTTATATTTTGGTTATTAGCCCCTTGTCAGAGATGTTGTTGTAAATACCATCTCCCGTTTTGTTGGTTACCTTTTTGTTTTGTTGGTGGTTCCTTTTGCTGTGCAAAAGCCTTTTAGTTTGATGAAGTCCCATTCATTTATTTTTGCCTTTATTTTCCTTGCTTTTGGGGTCAAATTTGTAATTTCCTCCTAAGACCAACTTCTGTAAGTTTAGTACCTATGTTTTCTTCTGTGTAATTTGTTGTTTCAGGTCTTGTACAATTCACTCTTTAAAGCAGGGGTCCCAAACTCCCGGGCCACAGACTGGTACTGGTCTGTGGGAGGTGGCTATGTGGGCAAAGCTTTGCCTGCATTACTGCCTGAGCTCTGCCTCCTGTTCCCCCGACCCCCGAGTCTGTGGAAAAACTGCCTTCCACAAAACCAGTCCCTGGTGGTGCCAAAAAGGTTGGGGACTGCTGCTTTAAAGTACACAATTCAGTGGCTTTTGGTGTAGTTACAAGGTTGTGCAACCATCATCACTGTCTAATCCCAGAGTATCCTCACCACCCACAAAGAAACCTCATACTCATTAACAGTCACTCCCCACTCTGACTGTCCCCCCAGTCCTCGTGTAATTTTATGAGAATAAAATCTTGTGGTTAGAACCTGTCTTGACAGAGCACAATGGCATTCAGCTGGTCTCAGCAGCCCAATCCCCAAGGAGATCCTATTTCAGAACCTTCATTTGTCTCTCTGCAAAGACGAGAACTCTAGAGAAGCTGAAATCTTTTTTTCCCAAGATGTTAAGGGGAACATCCCCATTCCCAGTTCCAACGTGCATAGGAGCTGATGTCAACAGGGATGAGGGCAGCAGAGAGATACCAGATTATAGTGGCGTTTACCAGCGGCAGTCCTGCCACCCTCTGGGGTTTGGGAATGTGTGTGTATGTGGTGGGGGGTAAGTTGTCACACTGACTGGGGAGCACTACAGGCATTAGATAGCAGGGGACAGAAATACTAACCTCAAACAATGCATGTAACAACCCTGAGTAACAACAAAGAATTATCCCACCCCAAATTCCAGTAGCGCCTTCTCTCCTCTGAGAATCAATAGAGGCAGAATTCCTGTTATTTCCTCAAGTACAAAAACCAAAATGGAGAGTTATGATCTGTAAATGGGAACCAGGCCCAGGCCCAAGACTGTGTGGTTAAGAATAGCTTAGAGAACAGATTTAAATTAGCTCACAGTGGGAAGAGAGTATTAATAGAAATCCAGATATTAATAGTGATGAGTCTCGATTAGCTGAGGAGGACCTTGGCCCAGAACTTGCAGCATCCAGCCATCACTGTTCTCTTGAGTCTATGTCATGAGTGAGAGCTGCAGCTTTAGCTATGGGAGAGGGTAAAGGCTGTACTCAATGGTACGAACCACCACAAAGCGGACCCGCGGGGGAATATATGCTATAGTCCCACAGTTATGAAGGCCCGACAGGGAGCTTTACACAGGGGAAACAGTTTGGTTTGTTTTCACCCCCAAACTATTTCTCTCTACACTGATTTTGTATGAAATTCTGCCATTGGCCACACCTTTGATTCTAGCATCAAAGAACCCTGTAAAAATTGGCATTTTACTTTCAAACGTTTATTATGTGTGAAGCTCTGGAAGGCATAGCAGCAGTATGAGCCAGTCCTGAGATTAAAAGATCTCCCATTCTAGTGGTGAAGTTAAAACATGAGCACAACTAAATAAAATATGCATTGGCCTGTACAACATTTCACAGCAGAAATCACTTAATGGCTGAAAGGAAGGGCTGGGGTCAGCTTTGCTACCTATGAACTGCATGGACTTGGTCTTTCCTGTCGCCTGAGCTTCAGTTTCGTCACCTACAAAATGAAGACGATAATCCTGACAGGATCGTTGTGAGACTCAGAAGTGAAAGGTTGGTTTTTTATTTCCCTAAATAAAGAATATAAACTTTATATATGAGTACATAAGCTTTCCTATAAAGTTTTAGAGTATAGAAGTGGAAGTGTTTATATTTGATATGAGAACAACTTTTAACAAAGGAGGAAGTATTTGAACTAGACTTCGAACACATGGTTAGGATACTATTGGGTCCATTATGTTTTTTCCATAAGATAAAAGATGCATTTTTCATTTTCTACCAATAACTGTATTGATTTGGATATTCTGAGAATGTCAACTATCACCTGCTATTGTCTTCTAGTAGGTACAGGCCAGGGGTGCTGCTAAGCGTCTTCCAATGCATAGGGCAGCCCCACAGGAAAGAATTATTTGGCCAAAATGTCAACAGCACAAGAAACTTCACAAATCACATTTGACACATTCGATCAGTCACAGCACCTTCTCCATACACTGCACAAATCTTTGTTTGTGCTTCAGTTGCACTTTTACCTTTCTTGAAATAATAAAGCATAATATGCCAAAAATGTTGCATATCTTCTTCCAACTTCAATATTAAAATGGCTGTACAAAAATTCACCAAATTTGCTATGTTTTTTTTTAAGTGCATGTTGATATGACAGCTGTTGCAATACAGAACAAAATTTTTTTGAATGAAGTTAAAGACAACTAAGTGCTACTGGAGCCATCATATGGGAAAAATGCAATGAACTTTTTGGCTGACCCAATATATGTGTTATACCAAACACATTAATTTATTTGACAAATCTTCACTGAGCCACTGCTTTGTGCCAGGACCTGGGGCGGGCAGTGGGTGTTAATGATTCGGTGCTGCTTATTACATTGCTTTTATATTATCTCAATATGTTTGTTTATTCACTAATTCTTTCCACAAATGCCTAAAATGCAATTAGTTTACCAGAGTAGCTGGACACCGAGAAAGACTGAGGCAACTGGACTCAGGGAGAGGAGGCAATCAGGCAGGGGATGGTGGGTCCTGAGAGAGGTACCTACCAGCAGCTCAGTTGGCCCAGGTCATGTGTAGACCAGACACCTGAGACCCTGAGAAAGGGTGGAAGACACAAGGCAAGAGGCATAGGAGAGTTCTACTGACACAACTTTCTCTAATAAATAATGCTGTCCAGTGCTAGATCTGTTGATAGAAATCAGCTTCATGCCTTTTTACAAATGACTCCCTCCCAATTCTGGCCTTGGAAACAATTATTTTTCCATATCTATGTCACAAGGCAGATCATTCTATAACATGCCCCAAACCAAATGAATGCCACAATCCACTGAATGCCCCCTAGTGTTTACCAGAAGCTCTGAGCCAGCCTGTTCTGTGGAGGGGAAGAGGAATGGGAAGGAAGAGGAAGAGGAAAAGGAGGAGGAGAAAACAGATTATTTCCCTGTAAGTCTTCAAAAAGAAAGTATGAGGAAAGCAAGAGGGAGATTATTTTGAAGTTTCCCCATGAGTGTCGTATTTACTGTAAGAATAATAACTAAATATATTTACTCCCTGCCCGGTGTTGAACTAAGCACTTTACATACATTAGCTCTTTCCATCTTTACAACCATCCTATGAGTAGTTGCTATTATTATTCCATTTTAGAGATGAGGAAACTGGGTCATGGAGCAGCTAAGTAACTTAAATGCAGATATAAAGCTATGAAGTGGCAAAGCCAGGACTTCTGCCCCTGTCTTCTGGGCATCTCTTGTTAACCAAGACTTCCTCTCTTAAACTTGCTGCCTTACCTCCCTCAGCTAGGAATTTCTGCAACTTTCCAGGTCTGGAATATTAAGACTCTCAATGAGGGTGGTAGAAGCAGGAACTGAAAATAAGACATTATATGTTATTTTTTGTTGCATCTAGAATTGGAGAATCTCTGAGTGTTGATTTATCAGAAAACCTGGATTCAATGCCCAGTCTGCTATTTATTATTTGACCCCAGGAAAGTTCCACAACCTGTCTAGGACTCATGAAGAAAGTATCACTTGCTCTATTTACCTTCTAAAGTTGTCATATGAGACAGAGGTGCAAAAACTCTAGTGTGCTGGCTTTGGGACCAGTCTAAAGGATTTTTGTTTTTAGTTCTTCAAATGGTTCGGATTAACGCAGCTGCCTGATAAAGTGTTATCTATTACAATAAAGCAGGTAGTTCTGAGACTAGATCAGTGTCTGAGATGGTCGGGGGTGTTGACAGCCACCCCTGCTTTACGTGTGAGTCATACTAACCCACCTCGTGTGACTCCCATCTGACTCCAGTGGTCAGTGAATGGCTCCTGTACTTCCCTTCCCTGGCTTTGCGCTGTAACGGGTGAAGTACATGGCCCTTGATGCTCCATAGGCTAAGGAATAATCCTGCCAGGAACAGAAGAACTCTCTGGTATTCCCCCATCTCAGAATCACTGTGGATCATGAGCAAAACTACAGCCTGCGTATGATTCAGTTGTCCCACCGCCCAAGTAGGCTGATTCATTTGCTCAGGGTACACCATGGAGTCCTGCCAATGCAAATACACTGTCTATAGGGCACGCGCCAAACTATGCTGGAAGTAGGCTCATTACTGCCACAGTCATGACAACAAATAACAACAATAGCCTCTAGGTGCAAATTACCACACATAATAAACTTAATTCAAGAAACACTGAAGAGACCCTTAGTTGCATTTTAATTTACACAGCACTATTTATCACACAAGTGCCCTGGGGCCTCTACAAACTGAAAATAAGACATCAGTACCGATTCACTTCTACCATGGCTCAGTAATATTACCTACTTAAGTCCACCTACCACAAAAAAACACGAAGAGAACACAGGGAAGACTGCCGAGAGTAAATGAAAAGAACTCACAGTCTGGAAAATATGAGAGCACTGTGTATTTTATTCCTAGGTGGATTTATTCCTTAGCCTCTAGACTTAGAAATATCAAGTCCTATGTAATTCACCCACAAAAGTACAAAGCCAGGAGGGGAAGTGTGGGAACCACTCACTGAGCATCCAAGTCAGACAGGAATCACATGAGGTGCTTTCCATTGGACTCATATGTAAAGCAGGAGTGGCTATTAATATTGCCAACAAGCCAAGGCAAAACCATTGTGAGGGTCCTTGCAAACCTCTTTTCCAAAGTAATGCACAGTATTGCAACCGGGACAAAACATAAGATACAGAGACAAATAATAATAGCATTTGCTCACCTACTGTACTAAATTCCTTACTCATATATACTGTCTGATTTTCATTATTCACGATGACCTAGGGAGTAAATCCTATTGTCTTTATTTTGCAGATGAACAAACTGAGTTGCTTAAAGTGATTAAGCATCTTGCCTGAAGTCAGTTACCGGATGTTCCAGCCCCACCTCAATCTTCTAGCCATTGGACCTTAATCAAATCCCTCAACTTTGCTGTGCTTTAGTATCCTAACAGTGAAGTGGAGATAAAACCAGTTTTCCCTGCCATTCATGAATGTTGCAAGGACTACATGTAACACAGACCAGTAAACTGTAAGGTACATGTGAAAGTACCCTGTCCTCTCCCAGCTGGACTGCACTCACTGGTAGGCAGAGCTCGGGTCACATGATCTTTTCTAATCACTAAGAGTAAGACTATATTGCATATATTGCATGATTGTGCTTCTTAATCATTATTAATATATGATCTTTATATGAATATAATGATAATGATTAGCATTCATCATTAAAGATGAAGAGAATCTGTTTAATCGTCTTTTCAACACCTTTACTGAGCACCCACCAGTGCAGCTGGCACTGTGCCACATGCTGCAGAGGCACAGGGGTGAATGTATGCCCCACCCTCAAGAGGCCTGGAGATGGAGCGGCGCACGCACTACAGGCAGAGGGAGCACAGTGACCATGGTGTGTGTGCACAAGACAGGGCTTGTTCCTGGCGCGGTGAGAACCGACACAGCTCACGTTTGGGTTTATAGAGTGGGATGAAGGGAATGACACAGATAAGGCAGAGAAGATGCATTGAGTACAGATTGTGGAAAAGCTTTAAATGACCCTCTTCAAAGAATTTCAAAAGAGACAGCAAACTAAAGGAGCTACCGTGAGAGTCAGAGAAGCACAATCAGAGGAGGAAGGAGGAGAGTAAAAGGGCAGCAGAACAAGGGCTCTCCAGGGAACTCTGAGCACACTTCCTCGAGAGTTCTGCTCAGGGCTGGCTGCCACGGCAGTTATTCATCCCACTTCTCTGCCCCTCTGTTCTCCTCACCTTACGTGAAGAGAGTTCTGAAAACGGGTGCTGGTGGTGGCTGAGCAACATCGTGCACATGCCTAATGCTGCTGAACTGCTCACTCAGAAATGGTCAAGACGGTAAGCTTTATGTTATGTGTATTTTGCCACAATTTTTAAAGAGAGGCCCTGGCCAGGTAGCTCAGTTGGTTAGAGCATTATTGGATACATCAAGGCTGCAGGTCCAATCCCCAGTCAGGTCACATACAAGACTCAATCAATGAATGCACATATAAGTGGAACAGAAAATTGATGTCCCTCTCTCATTAATAAATTTTTAAAAAAGTAAGTTTTCAAAAATAAAAATTAAGTAACGAGTATAAATAAAGCATCGAGCAAAACACTTGGCAATAAACCTAGTTTCTTCTTCTCCTCCCAAAACAATCCTTTATTTCAAGATTCTTTTCAAGTTACCTAAGGAGTTCAGCCCCAACCAGGTTCCCCAGCTCTGCCCTTAAATCTGGCTGTGTATCCCAGAGTCAACTCCTTCCCTCACCGGGCTTTGGTTTTGATAGCCATTGTTTTTTAAAGGAAAAAAAAAGATTAAACTATATTGCACGCCTTGTCAGCTCTAAAAATAAGAACTCATTGCAGGTTAAACAGATTAAGAATAGGCTAGCAGAAAGGAAGGAAAGGAGACATTTTTGAGCATTTATTATGTGCAAAATATTGTGGCAGGGGCTGGGGATTCACAAATATAAATATACAAAAGGAAGGTGCTAAGTCCTGATTTAAGAAAAACAAACAGAATTCACAGTTTTTGTGTAGGTTCCAGAAAAGAGTGATGAACTATTAGTGGAAATCCAGGAAAAATCCACCAAAGAGGTGATAATTGAGGGGGTCTAGCTTTTTGAGGGGCATGTGAGGGATTAGAAGGAGTTAATCAGGTATAACAGAGGCAGAAGGGCAAGTGTGGCAGAAGGGCCAACAGGAGCAGCTTATGGGGAATGAACGCACCAGTCAGGGCACAGGCCAGAGGAGAGGTGGAGGCCTATGTGGAGAAGCAGTTTGGGTTCTAATTGCTAAACGCCCAAAAAGCTAGGAAAAGTAGCTTGGATCTTACCCACTGACTGTTGAAACTGGAGAATGACAAGATCCGACATGCATGGTAGAAATATCGCTTTGGCAACAGTGTGCAAGAGGACAGACTAAGGGAAACAGGAAGTTATTGCCAGGGCCCAGACAAAACAGGACGGGGCCTGGAGAAGGCAGTGGCCATGGGGAAGGAGAGGAATGAAAGCTCGATTTGCCTCACGCAACTCCCACAGATCAAGGCAGGAATGGTGCACGAACTCCAGAGGTTGGCTCTTACACACTGGACCTTGAACTTACATTCTTCTTTCTAAACAGTTTCTAATACGGAATGTCCCCAGGTCCAGGGCAATTACTCAAAGGGAGGAAACTGGCATAAAAGTTAATCTGTTTCAGCTGCTAGGCTACCCCCACCCCTTCTCACCAGAAATAATGGAAGGCAGCACTGGAAAAGGGAGCATCTGGCTGCAGTGAAGACCCAGCCCTTGCAGCGCTGGAGCTGTTGGCTCATCCTTGGGGATCACAACAATGGAGAATGGAGAATCGTTCTTTTCATCCTTCTCACAGCATTATCCCAGAGGCCTCATCCCCTAACAGTGGTGTGGTTTGTGTTGTGTTCTCCCTCCGTCGCCGCCCCTCCCCACTGTGGCACAAGGCAGATGCTGTGCCCCAGGGGCCCCTGAGGTGGAGCCCCACAGCCTCTGCACAAGCCTCTGCGGGGTAGGATGCTCCTCCAGAAGGAGATGCATCCAGAATCAAATTAAAAAGCCCAACATTATCTAAAGGGAATGGGGATGGTCGCTTCCCCTCCTCTATTAAACTGGCAAAAAACAACAACAAAAGATTTTAATTGACATTTCCCATGGGTGGTAACAGTGTGATTAAACAGGCACCCTTGTCCATAGCTCAAAGCTACTTCTTGGGATGATGCCTTTGGAAAACAATCTGGCAGCATTCAAGAGCCTTAAAAATGTTCACCCCCTTTTATCTAATAATTCTCATTTCTGGCAGCTGACTAAAGGAATATTTCAAAGTAAAGAAAACAGTATATGCATGAAGTTATATATTATAGCACTGGAAGGAAAAAGAAGTAGTGACATTTCAGTTCTTTAGATGTTTTTCTTCCTGTCTTCCTCTCTAGTCTTTGCAATGTTGATCTCTGTGGCTCTGGACAGCACCAGATATAATGGCAGGCACTGGACTTTCTGCTGGAAGAAAATTTACTACATGACTCACCATACTTGCTAATGAGTGACAATAGAAGCCTTCTATTCATTTTATAGGATAGCAAATTATTATTTAAAAATTTAAAATAATGAACTCATATACCCATTCAGTACTCTACTGCACACCAGGCACTGTGGTAGGGGAGTGAACAACACAGACAGGTTCTTGATCTCAGAGCCTCCTGCCTAGAAGAGATGTCAACAAGGAACAAATAATTACAAGACAGCATGATCAAAATTAGGATAAAGGGAAATGTAGTGTGATACGAGAATGAATTAATCTTGTTGAAGGGGTCAGAAAAAGCCAGTGGAAAGAAGTTAAGGAATTTGGACTTCATCCTAAGGACAACAGAAAACACTAGAATTGTTTAAAGGGGAGTGCCACAGCTGGATTTGTGTTCTGGAAAGGTCACTCTGGCCGCTATGTGAAAAGTTGGAGCAGAGCAAGATTAGGATCAGGCACGTCCCAGTGAGAAATGGTGGTGGCTTAGACTACAGAGAGGCAATGGAAAGAAGAGGTAATGCAAAAGTGATACTTAATACCTAGAATCAACTTCGCAGTGATTGCTGGGTGACAGAGAAGAATGACTTCTAGGCTTCTGGCTTGAGTGATCTGTGACATCTACTGGTTTCCTGGAGCCCGAGAAATTTTGGTACAGGGTAGATGACACTGAATTCAGTTTTAGACACTTAGAATTGGAGGGTCTCCCAGACATCCTTGCAGACCTGAACTGTAGAAAACACATTTGGTACTCAAAATGCATATGTGGGTTGAAGATACAGATTTAAAAGTCATCAACATAGCCCTGGCTGGTGTGGCTCAGTGGATTGAGCACACCAGCCTGCGAACCAAAAGGTCGTCAGTTTGCTTCCTGGTCAGGACACATGCCTCGGTTACAGACCAGGTAGGGGGGCATGCTAGAGGCAACCAATCGATGTTTCTGTCTCACATCCTGTTTCTCTCCCTCTCTTTCTCCCTCCCTTCCCCTATCTCTAAAAATAAATAAAATCTTTACCAAAAAAGGAGTCATTGGCATATAGGGATGGTAACTGAGGCAGTGGGAGTGGATATGGTCACGGATTTATTGATCGTAGCACAGTACTAAATGCTGTGAGACAGGAAAAGGGGGAAAGAGAGTTTTCCCAGATCATTCCTGCCAACGTGCCTTCCCACAGTCCTGTGCTAATGAACTCACTACACCTCCTGCACATGTCACCCTATGTTATACTTGTTGGCTGGCCTACCTCTTGCTTGGGATTGTAAGTTCCTTGAGGTAGGAACCACAGCTCAATCTTTTCACTCCCCACACATAGCAGTATCTGGGGCACAGTGTGTGTGTTCAGGGTTTGGAGCACTGAGGCTGTGAGGAGGAGCTACAACACAGATTACACTGCATTTCCTCCAATACTCCTTGTTTTATAAGCACTGTACTGGAGGAGGAGGAAGACTATATGTATGCTTTCACCAAACTTGTTTTTTGGATACTTTTCAAAATTTACTCCACCTGCAGAAAGAAACAATGTATTCTTAAGTTATGACATCATTTCTGCCTGCTGTCAGATCTTTGGTCATGAGCACAGACTAGGTGTCTGCCAGTAAACTCTGGGCTGACCTTCGGCAGCCTCTCCGGTACTCATGGAAGGGAGGCTCCTTCTGGCAAAAGACTTGATATAAGTTTGATCCCAAGAGTACTGACTCATTAGCACTTACTTGCTCGTAGGGTTGTGACAGAAGACAGTCCAAGAAACTTACACAGGGATGGTCTCTCCACACAAGTGTGCCTGCAACGTCTGACAGCACAGACTACCAAGAGAGGACTGGATAGAGAATACAGATAAAGCAGTAGGAATAGGTAGGGTTAAGTGCTTATATTCCATTCAGACAGAGGAAGTACAGGAGAGCAGGAGAGAGACACAGAAGAAAAGGGAATGTATAATGGGTAGAGAAAGAGAAGGGCTGGGGGGAAGGCAACAACTAGCCTTTGTGAGTCTGGAAAAGGTGAAGACACATGAGCATAACAGCCTCGCACATTGGTTAGGGAAGGGGAATATTCGAGAGGTCAGATGATGTGTTAGGCACCTGGGTCAAGCGGTTTAGCTGCAGTCCCTCATTCCTGACTACAATCAATCCTATGAGGTAGGAATCCTCAGTCCCATTTTACAGACAGTGTAGTTGAGGCTCAGGGAAGTAGAATAAGTTTACCAAAGCCTCAGGACACTCAAGTATTCCCAAAGTCCAGAAGCCTGTAAGGGATGAATTATGCCCCTGGATAAAATTCCCTGGGGAGGATGGCCATTTTCAGTCATGGCGGTGGCCTGCTAATCCAAAGTCACAGATTTTACAGTGATGTGCTGCAGTCAGCTTCTATCAGCTCATAAAAGAAGATGATTAAATTTTCAGGAAGTTTGCAATCCAGTTGACCTCATCTTAGTGATGTGAAATCAGCTATGGTGGGAGTATTTGTATCATTGAAATTGGCAAAGGCTGCAAATCAGGGCATCTTTTTTTTCTTTTCTGAGAACCTGTTGTTTAACATTCACTGGCATGATGCCACTTGAGAACCTTAGAGCTTATGAGGGGGAATGTGTTTCATCTCACTGCCAAGTACCACCCAAGTCCCACCTACTGGCTCTAGTTCCTTGGAAGACCGTGCTGAGAAGGATTGTAAAGCTTCATCTGTGGGTATCTATCATAAAAACCTGCCCAAAATGTGAAGTGACATCTGTCATGGAAGGGAGAGTGGCAGCAGCCACGCCATGTCCCTGCCACATCCCTGGCACAGTCTAATGCCCTAATTTTAGAGATGAAGGAAGAGACCCAGAGACATTAGGTGATTTGCCTGAAGCCAAATAGTGAATTAGTGGCAAGCAATCTGACTTCTCATCCAGTGATCTTTCCAGGGCAGCACAGAGACCAGGGAGTTGAGAGCCTCTTGACTTAGCTAGCATCTTTATTAAAAAAAAAATGAGCAACATCGTAGTGACAATAATCACAAGGCGGGAATATTGCAGAGGGCATCCAAGCATGGACTAGGCTAATCTTCTGGTGTTTTCTGCCCCAAAAGTTTACGATGCTAGGATTCCAAGAACTCTATCTATGCGCATATGTGCCTTCTTCCTGACCACAGAAACTACTGCCAACCTAAAGTGTGCGATTTCTAAGAAACTTGTGTGACTTAGCAACATCCTGACAACCACTATGCTATCAGTAGGCAAGAGATAGAGATTGTTTATCTTAGAGGGTGATTTGACCAGAAAACATGAATAATACTGTGACTAAAAAAGAAAATTCATAATAGCTTATTCCTCTGAACTTTAGTGGAAATTATCCCCAAACCATTTTTGTTTATTTCTTAAACACTATATTTTTGAAGAAGTTATATGGCTCAAGAAGCAAGAGGTATAAAATGGCCAAGAGTAAAAAGTCTCCTTCCACCCTAACCCCAGCGATGCTCTTCTGCTTCGTAGAGATGATCATAGTTGTGAGTTTCTTGTGTTTCAATTCAGAGATAGTTTTATGTGCATAAAAGTAACTATATATAATACTGCCTTTGCTTTTATACAAATAGTCATATAGCATGATTTAGCATCACTGCAGCTAGTGCAACTAAGGCTCACTTTTTTTCCTTTAAATTATACCTTGGAGCTTATTCCATATCATATCTAAAAAACTTCATTACTTTTTTTTGGAAGATACTTTCAACCTTGTGATATAGTCAGAACAGGGGTCATTTTCAGACAAATGTCTTACTTAAAATCATCACCACACATTGTGCCAGAGAAGAGCTAGAAAACACAAGCACCATTTGTATGAGAAAATTACTTAGGCTTATGTTGATAGATGTTAGTAGATTTTGTTTTTGCAGTTATTTGATTGTCCTTATAAAATAGAATGAGATATAGTGGCCCCAGGTCAATAAGATTAGAGTAGAAATCTCTTGAATCAAATTTGTACTATTTTTTTTCCTGTGGGTTCAAAAGAAGTCTGTATGAAGAACAAATAACAAATTATGGTCATGAAAGCATTTTGACAGGCTTTTCTGTAGGAAATTGTTACTTCAAATTAGTTCTGTCTTATTTCAAAAAAAGATTTCAGTTACTTATTATTATTTGTCTGTGAACATGTCTACATCCTGCTGTGAGCTTCTTGAAAGTAACAATGTGTTCCTCTTTGCGTTCTCGGACATAGACAGACAGAGACGTGGACTGGGAACTCAGCGACTTTTGCAGAATAGATGAAATGATATTACAGAGAATGTTTAAATCACGAGAAGTCAGTTTTCAGTTTGCTACCTTCAAATATGTCCAAAGAATATGTAGTTCGGACCCAGTGGGATGAAGGCTAGGAAGAATTGGATAGAAATTTATTAGGGCAGAGATGGCCTCTAGGCTCTCTAGTCGCCGCAGGTAAAGCCTCATTTTTGCCTATGCTGAAGATCACTACTACTTAGCCTGGATGTATCTTGTCTATTATTCAATACGATTCCACAAATATGTACTGAGTTGTGCTGGGTACACAGTGGGAACTCAATAAATCTATATTTGGGTCAATTTTTAATCCCTATGTTATATTAATCATCACTTCTGTACATGTCTAATTCTCCTAATAGACTGTAACAACTTCAAGGGATCATGTTTCAATTATCTTGGTATCTGAAGTTGGAATAGGTATGACGGAGACACAAAGTCTAATATATTAACAGATTAAAGACCCATTGGGAGGAGGGGATTGGTGGGGGCAGCAAGCAATTGAGGAGTGCTTCATATAAAAGTAATATTTATGAGATGAGTCTTGAAGGATGAAAAATATTTCCAGAATCAAACTCTGGGAACAAGAGATGATAGATGGGAGAAAGAAAAAATACTCTGAATGCAAACCGGAAGACATCACCATCGAAATGCAAGGAAGTAACAATCTTCATGAAATGTTTAGGAAACAACATGCAACTGAGTGTCTCTAGAGCCCAGAGGGCTCCAGGAGGAGACAGAAATGAAAAAGTTGACATATGATTTCACTCATATGTGGGATATAAAATAGAAAGTGGCAAGGGAACAAACAAAACAACCAAACAATTCAAACACAGAACACAGCATGGTGATTACCTGAGGGGAACGGAGTGAGGGGAGGTAGAAGAGGGTAAAGGGGGTAAAATATATTGGAAGAGAAGAAGACTTGACTTTGGCTGGTGAACACACAATGCAATATACAGATAATGTATTATAGAATTGTACACTTGAAACTTGTGTAACCTTACTGATGTCACCCCAATAAATTAATGAAATTTTAAAACTAAAAATGACTAGGTTGAGTCCTAATAACAGAGGGTCTTAATAATACAATCAACTACATGGATGGATCTCAAAATATTATGCTGAGTGAAAGAAACCTTACACAAAAGAGCACATACTACAAGTTTCATGTGCACGAAATTTTAAAACAGGTGAGAGTCATCTACGGTGGGAAACAAATCAGAATGGCGGCTGCTCCTGGAGGGTGAGGGCTGGGACTGTTTAGGAAGCGGCACGTGGAAACTTCCTGGGATGCCGATAATGTTTTATAGCTCATAATGCTTGAGTCACACAGGTTAAGAGAAAGCTCACTTAAGATTTGGGCATTTTGATCCATGTACATTTTACCTTAAAGAAAAATACAAACAAATACTGGACTCTAGTTACTGAGTTAATGATATGTACACTTAAGTATTTAAGGAGAAACATACTGAAATATGAAATTTATGTTAAATGCTTTAAAAAAATAAGATGGATAATGGATGGATAAAGGGATGGATAGACCGAGAGGTATGTGATAGATACAGCAAGTATAAAATATTAATGGCAGAATCTAGATGGTGGATATATGAGTACACACTGTATAATTTGTTCAGTTTTGCTGTATATTTGACTATTTTCATTAAAAATGTTGAGAAAAATTAAAAAAAATTGGGGGTCTTATGTCTAGGTTGGGTGATTAGGAGAAAGAGATTATATTTAAGCTCATAAGGCTAGGCTCATAGGCTCCTAATATTAATAAAAATGTTTTACATTTAACTCTTTACATGAATACAGACAGCCTTTTCACATTTATCTTCATTTTATCCCCCAATCTGGTTTATGTACCTCTCACCTATGTTCTTGAGAACACCTCCATTTAGCATTTACAATATCATGTTGTAACTACTTTCAACTCTGCATCACACTATTAGACTCCCGAGAACTTGAAGGCGGGGCCTTGGCTTTCTTTTCTTGACTTTGTGTTCCCATTGCCTAGCACAGTACCTGCTGATTGCAGAGAACACTTGTTCAAACGCTTGTTCAGTACATCCCATGGGTTATGAGGGGAGCAGTCTGGGGTCTGGGGGAGTCAGACTCTTTTCAAGGCCATGGGGAAATATGGAAGATTCCCACAGAGACATATGGTCCTCACCATATGTCTCTATGGAAGTGATTCCGCATGTGGAAGGTTACAACTGGGTGCAGAGCAACCTGTCTGTATTTCCTCAGCTGGTTTTGATCCTGCCATATTGCACCCTGAGGTACTTTCTAGATGAAGCTGGTGGGATATATACTGCAGGTTGGCTCACTCAAACTCCTCCTACTCCCCTCTGCTGGAAATGTTAGAAAACTAATATACCATCTTTACCAAATTTGCTTGCAGTGAATTTGCAGTTATTTGCATTCACATAAGACTGGTAAGTTGGGAGTGAGGCAAAGGCCATTATCCTGCTCTTATGGCTGCATCTTGATTCTTCTGGCAAACAAGAGTGTAGACGTGAAGGGGTTTTATTTATTTATTTATTTATTTATTTATTTATTTTTGATATATTTATTGATTATGCTATTACAGTGGTCCCATTTCCGCCCCTTCACTCAACTCCATCCTGCCCATCCCCTCCCTCCCATATGCCCCCCCTATAGTTCATGTCCATGGGTCATACTTATAAGTTCTTTGGCTTCTACATTTCCTCCACTATTCTTACCCTCCCCCTGTCTATTTTCTACGTATCATTTATGCTATTTATTCTCTGTTCCTTTCCCCCCTCTCTCCCTCCCACTCCCCTATTGATAACCCCCTCCATGTGATCTCCATTTCTGTGGTTCTGTTTCTGTTCTAGTTGTTTGCTTAGTTTTCTTTTGTTTTTGTTTTAAGTGTGGTTGTTTATAACTGTGAGTTTGCTGTCATTTTTACTGTTCCTATTTTTGATCTTCTTTTTCTTAGATAAGTCCCTTTAACATTTCATATAATAATGTCTTGGTGATGATGAACTCCTTTAACTTGACCTTATTTGAGAAGCACTTTATCTGCCCTTTCATTCTAAATGACAGCTTTGCTGGATACAGTAATCTTGGATGTGGGTCCTTGCCTTTCATGACTTGGAATACTTCTTGCCAGCCCCTTCTTGCCTGTAAGGTCTCTTTGGAGAAACAGCTGACAGTCTTATGGGAACCCCTTGGTAGGTAACTGTGTCCTTTTCTCTTGCTGCTTCTAAGATTCTCACCTTCTGCTTAATCTTGGCTAATGTAATTATGATGTGCCTTGGTGTGTTCCTCCTTGGGTCCAGCTTCTTTGGGACTCTCTGAGCTTCCTGGACTTTCTGGAAGTCTATTTCCTTTGCCAGACTGGGGAAGTTCTCCTTCGTTATTTGTTCAAATAAGTTTTCAATTTTTTGTTCTTCCTCTTCTCCTTCTGGTACCCCTATAATTCGGATGTTGGAACGTTTCAAGATGTCCTGGAGGTTCCTAAGCCTCTCCTCATTTTTCCGAATTCTTGTTTCTTCGTTCTTTTCTGGTTGGATGTTTGTTTCTTCCTTCTGGTCCACACCGTTGATTTGGGTCCTAGTTTCCTTCGCATCACTGTTGGTTCCCTACACATTTTCCTTTGTTTCTCTTGGCATATCCTTCATTTTCTCATCTAGTTTTCGACCAAATTCAACCAATTCTGTGAGCTTCTTGATTACCAGTGTTTTGAACTGTGTATCTGATAGGTTGGCTATCTGTTCGCTGCTTAGTTGAATTATTTCTGGAGCTTTGAAGTGTTCTGTCATTTGGGCCATTTTTTGTGTGTGTGTGTCTTGGCGGGTCTGTTACTTTAAGGGGCGGAGCTTTAGGTGTTCCCCAGGGCGGGGTAACGCTGGTCGCTGTGCTGTGACGCTGTATGTGGGGGAGGGGCCGAGAGGGAGCAATGGCGCCCGCCTCACTCTCCTCCGGATTTCAGTCTTTCACTTCGCTACCCACAATCAAACTGGGCCCCTCTGGTGCTGGTTCCCGAGTGGGTGGGCTTGTGCACGCCCCAGGCCGCTGTGAGTCTCTCCAACGACCTCTCCTGTGAGGCTGGGAGTCTCTCCTGCTGCCGCCCCAACCCCCACGGGCGTTTTCAATCAGAGGTTTGAGGCTTTATTTCCCCCGACGTTGGATCCCTGGGTTATGCGGTCTGCTTCGCTCCCCGCAGTTTGTCTGGTTTATCTGTGCGCGAATGTGGGGCGGCAGGGTGCTACCCGCCACTCTGCTTGCCCCCTTCTCCGCCACTCTGAGTCCGGCCCTCTCGGTTTATCTGTGCATGAATGTGGGGCCACAGGGTCTGCTAGCGGTCAGACTACCTGCCCCGTTGGTCTCACACTCCGCCAGTCTAGGTCCCGCCACGGCCACGTGAGTCCTCTCCGCCCCTCCTACTGGTCTGGATGAATGTTTATTTTTTATCTCCTTGGTTGTTGGACTTCCTTGCGGTTGGATTTTCTGTCAGTTCTGGTTGTGCGAGGAGGCGCAGTGTGTCTACCTACGCCGCCATCTTGGTTCTCCCCGTGAAAGGGTTCTTCATGCAGCTGAGGCATTTGCCAGCTTCCTGAGTGCCATAGGGCAGCTGTGGCTGCAGTTTCTCAAGTCTGACCTCCCAATTACTGTATCACAGCACACAGTGGGGGTGGGGTGTTAGGCTGACCACTCCGGCGCTATTCTGAGGGCATGGGGGCTGTCATTTGTAGAGAAGACCCAGCTTTAGTTCTTCCTACCATTTGGTAAGCATCTAATTCCTTGTATTGTATTGAATTCTTTTCTACTGAGAGCATATGGAGTGGTTTCCATTTTATATCCATTCCCTGGATATAAAAATCAAGAAAGAAGCTTGAGTGCCTAGGCTAGCAGGCCCCTGTGACTGGGAAAGGGGCTGCATTTTGAAGTTTTTCACATGAGTACCTACTCAATTAACTGTTGAACCCTACCTTGTGCTAAACCCTGGGCTAGGAGCTGGCCTCCAGAGACAGGGGTTTGCTGTCAGAAAAGAGAAGCATGTGAACATGTGAAAGAAGAGCCCACAGTGATGGGTGTCTGAGACAAGGAAGGCATGGTCAGGATGAGAGTCCAGGGAAAGGGGCAGCTTTATAGGTGACACAATGCTTACTCTCAGACCTCACACCAGACAGTAACTACAGCATTTAGCATTTCGTGCCTTGTATATTCATCTAAATTTTCGCCTTTAATACCCCTTCCTACCTCCCCTTTTATTTGGGTTAACATTTGAGTGCTTCTTATGTGGCAGGCACATTATGTATTTTTCCTTATTTAAACTTTGGAACACCCTATGAACTAGAAACTGTTATTAGCTTCATAACTTGCCTCGGGTCTCACAGTTATTAAAGGGCTAAGACTGGCACTCAAACTCCTATCTCTGGATCCAAATCCTACATCCAAAGCCATAATTTTAGTTCCTCAAAAGATACATTTAAAGACTAACACTGTACAAACATGAGAAATTGTTATCCTTATGGAAAACCTCTGGGAGTCCTCAAGGTTGGGAAACAGTGTCCACGCTGCTCGGGGCCCTAGGGAGGGATGACAGTGGCCCTAGGTTGGCTCACATCAGACCAGCTCATAATGGACAAAGGAGGCAGGGGCAGTGGCAGAGAAGGGAAACCAACTGCTGCCATCGCAGCCTCCTTACTAAGGCAGTTCTTTATCTCCTACACCATTGTTTACAGCTCAGAGGACACCATCCGGACCTAATAAATGAAAGTGTCCATTGGGAAGGGGCGAAACACACATGCCCCCTCCACATACAAAAGGACACTTGTGTCAGGCTGCCTAAGAGGCCTACACACACCAAGGACCCGCCCCTCCTCCTTCACCCCTGGAAACAGACAAGAAAGGCAGCTTTCTGGTATTCCACAAAGAGGGGAGGCTGTGGCAGGGAAGAGAACACACACTCTCTAGATCTGCTGACTTGATTCATCCCCAAACTGACACAATGCGGAGAGGAAGACTTCAGGAAATGGGCAGATTATGTCCAAGAAAAGATTTCCTGCAAGCAGTTAACAGGAAACTTACATGAAAAGCGAGGACTAAAAATACACAGGCTATTGGGAGCTCGTGGCGAGGCCCCTGGTTCTTCAAGAACTGTCTGAGGAAGCTGGCTACAGGGCTTGGAACTCTCCCCACCCCCAACCCAGTGAGCTCAATTCAGCATTGCTTTATTCCCCAGAAAAAGCTAGCTCATCAGGCACCTGGTGTGATTTAAATTTCAATTTAACCTCAATCAAGTCCTCACTGTGTTCTAGGCTTTCTATTCATCTAAGTCATTACAGCACAGAAGGCATGAACCTTAGTGCCTTATACACACGGCTTGATTCAAATGACGGGAGAAGTGGAGGGGTGCAACAAATTATACCTTATGTTTATGTGAATTCTGGTTATCAAGGAATAAACCTCACAATTTAATAGCTGGGATGACTTAAGGGGTTAGAAAACCTGCATAGAGGTGGCAATGGAATACAGGAAATTTATTTGCACTTGAAGGCATTTGGAATGACAAAAGCTTGGCTTGAACAGCATGGGAATTAAAATGCAACATTTGGAGACCAAAAAATGATCTGTTAGGGAGTGTCATTTGTTTGATTTTGAGAATTTTTCTGTAGGTGCTTAGAGGCAGAGGTTGGCTCATGCTCTTCCCTCCATGCCATAGAGCCTAAGCAGAAATTTGAAGATGAGAGTTTGTTTTCAGAGTCTTCTCCTTCCTCTTCTCTTACACTTCCAGAAGCCTAATTTTGCCAAGCATTTAATGAGCCCCAACATCTGCATGCCTCCTCCTACAGCACTGAACAAAAATGGATCAAGAGCCTCACAGAGCAAACACACGTCTTACAAAAAAGAAAAAAAAGAAGGGATAAGGGCAGTGCTGGGCTGCCTGGGACGCTGCCACCCCATCAGTATCTCCTCCTAATCCAGCAATTTACAATCCTCACAGCCAGGAATTTTGGGCCCCAATTACAAAGGAAAATCTTAATGCCAATCATCCTTCAAACACACAGGCACATATCATTAGTCCTTCCTCAAGTTTTATAATAAACAACTGGGGGCTGAAATGTTTCAGCAGCATATTTTTATACCCAATGGGAGCCAGATGCGAAAGTACATTGGAAAACAAACATAGGTGGTCCTAAGTAATTAGTCTAGGGTGGCTGGGCTGGGAGAACAGCGGGTTGTTTTTGTAAGACGTTTTGTTGTAAAATCCCACGGATGTGTTTGTTGCTGCTGCTCACACCACTGATGTCTTGGCAGCATTTGAGGCAGGTGAGCAACACTCCTTCTTTCCTGAGTGTTGCTCCCAAATCCTCCGGATTTTCTGACATCACAAGTTCCTGCAACTCTGTGCTCCTTTTCGGTCTTCATTAGGATCCTTTCAAGATTTACAATCCTCAAGATTTTGTCCTTAGCTTCCTCTTTTCTTTTTAATTTTATTTATTTATTTTTAGAGAAAGGGAGGGAGAGAAACATCAACGTGTGGTTGCCTCCTATGCGCCCCCAGCTGGGGACCTGGTCTGCAACCCAGGCATGTGCCCTGATGGGGAATCAAACTGGTGACCCTTCGATTTGCAGGCCAGCACTCAATCCACTGAGCCACACCAGTTAGGGCAGTTTCCTCTTTTCTTACTCTATATAGTCCTGAGTGATTTAGATTTCTCTCAGTGCAGGGAGTACTCCTAGACTCACATCTCTACACTATACATTAGGAGCTACTGGGCAGGCATGAGTAGAGTTGATACCTTCACCTCCATTTTGGCTCTACTGTCTAGATGGAAAGGAAGCGGGGATAATTAACTGGCACCCCAAATCTCCCAAGCCTTGGTGAACTGCTCTGTAATATAAATGGTTAATAATTAGAATTTTGTGTTTTGTTTTGTCTATGAATGTCTGCACATTAAGTCTATTTTAGAACCTGGAAATTCAGGTACCACATTTGCTACATCTAAACAAACACCATCATCAAACAGTGAAAACTGGAATAGAACATGTGGAAAAACTAAGTGGCCAAAGGGTATGAGAAACATGATGTTAGGAAATTCTTGGGTTTTGTGCAGTTAGAAACAAAACAAACAAACTGGACTAGTCACTTCAGAAGGGATATACATTATACCAAAATATGTTAGCAATTACTCTCATCTCTCTTTCTAAAGCTGCAGAGTCATGGTAAAGAGAAGAGACCTACTAGACTCAGCTGCTCAGAAATCTGGCTGTGACTACTCTGGTGTCTGCATTCCATTATGGGCTGCTGAAGGCTAAAGCACTAGCAGAGAATGATGTTGTAAGAACCTTAGACTGGGCAATAGGATTCTCTAAAGGGCTTTGCTACCAAAAACTCCTTGTAAATGTTTATCTACTACCTTCAAGTTCCAAAATCCTTACAAATTCTTAACATTTGGTCTCAGCAAAATACAGATAATCATTCACAGCTCACTGCAGATTTCAGTCAATGGGTTTGATTTCCTAGTGCAATACTATTGGCCTCTTAAGTCAACCCTCCAAAAAAACAAGGAGAGTGGTATAGGGTCCAAAAGGCATCAAAGAAGCTACAATGCAAAGGTTTCGTTTTGACTGACATCTTACAGTGGGCAGTTTTTACCCTATGAGAAATTATGGCCAAATTCCTCACAGCTAAGTCAGAGTTAAGACTTATTTAAGAAGAGGCTGGAGAGTAATAAAAAAGGAATGATATACTTCACCCCTTGACATCTTACTCTCTTGGAAGGAAAAGAGCCAGAAAGGGGAAGTTGGGAAAAATGATGAAGGTTTAAGCAAAAGAAAACAAAATTCTTCCTCCATAAAAAGAGCATCACTGTAATCATTCCCCATCCCCATGCTACTTCAAATTCAGCTAATAATGAGAAACAGAAAATGTTGTGTCAGGAAATGAATAACAATTGAGTTCTCTAGATTCCAGAGGGCATATTCTATGGATAGCCCCAAATTAAGGAGCTCCAAACTTTGCTAAGAAGCCATGAGTATTTTTAAAACATAAAGTAGCAAATAAACATAAGTGATAAGTGATATTAGGAGTTTAGAGCAGTGAGCAACTACTGTGGTTCTAGGTGGTCCAGGAAGATTTTGTAAGCAATAGACCTGGAGCTAAGCCAGGTCCATATGAAGGCTTGAACTATGCTATCTATCCTTCCTGGTTGACCCTTCTTCTTTGGATTGATCATCAAGGGGCTTCTAGACATGCAACAACAGTAACCACAAACAAACTGCTTACACAGGTAAGTAAAAGTACTTCGTGAAGTATAACACGTTAAATATCAGCCATATCACTTGAATTTTTAGAAGAGCACAGGTAGATTATTTGTCACCACAATCATCATAACATTTAATGTTAACTGAATTTTGTGCCAATGTGCCTTTATTACAGAGTCTAGAAAACCAGAACATTTGCCATCCTAGCCTTCCTTCAAACTGGAAGTATCCAACAATGTGTCACAAGTCTGGACAAACACAAGCAGAAATGTGCAGGGGGCTCCTGGGAAAGCTTTTGATTTTCTTGTTACCATGAGTTGGAAGTCAATGCATTATAGATGGCTGAACAGGAAGACAAAAAATAAGCATCCTTGACTGCAATGCTGAGTCTCTAAAACAAAGGCAATGACTACTTATTCTAGACTTCTTGTAATATAAGGAACTAAAACCATTGTAAATTCCTGATATAGATACGTACCATGTGCTTAGCCAAGGTTATAAAGTAAGCAGGTGAGAGAAGCAGAATTCAAGCCCACGTGTGACAGGTCCAAAGCCCTGACTCTTGACCACTATCTTAGTAAGGGTGCACAGTGCTATGAAAATGTGAGTCTTTCAATGAGCAGTACTGTGGTTGTTTTGGTTGTAGGAACTAGACATCCTATGATGGTCACAGCCATTATTATCACAAACTTTAAGTTTTGAGAACATCTTAATAATATGTTCCAAAAAACCAGGACACCAATTTCACTGGCTCTGAGTCTAGGGGCAAAAAGATTCAACCTATTGTCATATCAATTATCTTCTGATTCCCTTCTTGACAAGTGTATGACTTTCTTCTTTCATCCTGAATCTCTTTCACATTTGAAATCCAGAAAGCATTAACATTTGCCTACAGAAACTTTCCATTCCCCCCACCTTTTTCTTTTGTATCCATTTGGGCTTTCAAGATGGCCACAAACTGAGTTCTGCTCTTGTTTTCTATACAATAGACAAGTATCATTTCAACAAACCAAGCATCTGATAACATTTGAAAATAAACAGCAGACTGTTTCTGGAGGGTCACTTATCCCCTTAAAATAGAACGAATTGGAAGATCATTCAGAAATATTTCAAAGCCAAAACAACATTGCGCTTATGGTGACAGTGATCGGCTGTTGGCAGCTGTTAGGGTTTTCATAGCTTTCCTCTCAAGTGAAATGTGTTCCTTATCTGTGGCTATGCCTGGCCATTACATAGGAGGATTAATGGGGCTGCTTTTGGCTGTCATGGAAAGCTTAAGATGTGTTCTTTATGTGGATCCCTAAGAGCACACATCCTCTCTGCAAAGCTGATAGGTCACCTCCCTCAACCAATTAGCTAATTGTCTGAAATCACTCCTCATAGATCAAGAAAAACTGTCTTGTGAATGAACTCTGTTCATGCGGAGAGCAAGAGCCTTTTGTTTCCTTATCCAAGTCTAAGGTCCTTTCCATCTCAAAATTCTAAATCTTACAAATACGAACAATCAACTCCCATGAATGAATCCTTCAGGCTTTACAGGGAATGAGTGCTTTTTTGAATACTTTTTTTAAAAAGAGTAAATTGTTTTTTAAATGTGGCTTCCTGACTGTACCAGGTGGGAAACGGCAGAAAGGAGAGCAGCAGTTGTGCTGGCTATCTTTGGCTGCCTCCGTTACGGCTTGCCAGGCTGATGTCATTCTGGATGTGCTCTATTCTGCTGACCAAGCTAGGTCTTCCTAGAAAAATCTACAGACAAACTTCCCTATTCTAATCAAAACGGAGCGACAAATTCTAAAAGTTCAGAGCTATCTAGAAGATTGGTACCTGGCTCTCACTGCATGAAGAGGAGTGAGTGGCCCCCTTTTTACAGTTAATACCAGGTACTGAGTATTAACTGGAGCTAATACAGTTAATATCTCCAGTGAGACACCTCCAGTTTGGCCTACTGGAAAGATGGGACGAGACTCATCTTGCATTGAATGACAAGACACCCTTATTTATACCATTTGCATACTGTCTTTCACTGACCCTTATTTTCCTGCTCCCAAATACAGTGCTATTTTATTTAGATTTTTACACTTTCCTATGCCATTCACCCTACTATTGGATTAGCCAAAAAGTTTGTTTGGTTTTTCTGTAAGATGGCTCTAGTACTACTTAGTTGTCTTTAACTCCATTCGAAACAATTTTGTTACATTATATTGTGACAACTGTCATATTAGTGTGTTAAAAAAACTTATGAAAATTAGTGAATTTTTGTGTAGTCATTTTAATGTTGAAGATGGAAGAAAATATGCAACATTTTTGGCAAATGATGCTTTATTATTTCAAGAAAGGTAAAAATGCAACTGAAGCACACACACACAAAGATTTGTACAGTGTATAGAGAAGGTGCTGTGACTGACTGAAGATGTCAAAAGTGGCTTGTGAAGTTTTGTGCTAGAGACTTCTCACTGGATGATGCTCTACAGATGGGTAGACCAGTTAAAGTTGACAGCAATCAAATCAAGACATTAATTGAGAATAATCAACATTATACCATGCGGGAGATAGCCAGCATACTCAAAATATCCAAATCAATAGTTATTGGTGAAAATGAAAAGTGTTTTTTAATTTATGTAGGAAACCACACAGACTTTCTGGCCAACCCAATACTTAGACCCCTTTCTTCAAAAGTCTAAAATTCTACAAATGAAGGATACATAAAAGGGAAAATCCAAATCTCTTGTATCTGGGGACACTGAAAAAGCTTTACTGTCGATGATATAAAAGCTAAATAAGGATGGACAATTTTAATAAATACAGATGGGGGAAGGATTAAGAAGAAATTCCCAGGAAAGGAAGAAAAGAGTACTCACCATGCTAAGCTTTTACTTTAGCACAAATTCTCATCTATACCTTATAGTAAACCATGCAGAGAAAGGCAGGTGTTACTATTCTTGCAAAACCTTTAACCAGACTAATAAAATTGTCCAAGGTTACATACCAACAAGAGGTGAATCTAAGTCTCAAACCCAGATGTAGCTCCAAACCATCTCTGTCCCCACCACACCGATAAGTAATGAATGGCACAGAGGCAGTAAAGGACACGCTCAGTTAGGGAACAGGAACTGAACCAATATGGTAGGTAAATGTGCAGCAGATTTGGAGTATCTGCTCTTTGGGAGTCACCATTTAAAACTAAAGAGCCCAAGTAGACAGGCTCCAATAGTGATATTAGGTATAAGCAGAGTGAAATTGTTGACCATTTTGACAAGATGAATCAGAAGAGTCAGTAAGTCCTATCTTTTAAGAAACTGTGGTAGACAGACAGACATGAGCAGAGCAAGGATGACGAGCCAGGTGCAGAAGGTCACCAGGGTGCAAAACCTCGGGTACCTAGCAATGGGCAAAACTGGGAAAACAAGGACCTTGCCCTCAGGGTAACCTTTCTTTCCCTAGCATATCGCTGCTCATGTGGTTCGGACCCTCCCCTGAACTCTCCTCCCCTGGCATGTTGCTGGTCATGTGGATTAGACACCCTTAGAGTGGGAGCAAACAAAGGGGCTGGAGAATAGCCCATAATCGTTAAGCCCCCAGGACAATGAGGTTCTGACCTGCATCAAATACATCTAGGCCTCTGGTGTGTTTCAGTTCCAGGCCCAGAAAAGCAGCAAAACCAGACAAGCAATGCCATGGCTGACCTCAGGGCCCCCTGCCCTGGGGGCCACCAACCAGTGGAGACCGTGATCCTGAAAGAACACACCTGGAAAGCTGATAAATATTCTACTGAGACCCTTTCCCTGTAGACTCCCCTAAAATACCCATCCTTAAAAGTTTTTAGAATGGAGGACCCAGCGTGCTCTCCTTCCTGGGTGTGCTCCTGTGCCTCTCCTCCACCTTCTTCCCTCTAGACGCAGTACCTGTATCTTCTTCACTACTGAGCTCCAAGGCCCCTTCTTTTGCCTCTGTAACTTGTTTCCTGAGCCCATTTCTTCTACTGCTCACTTCTACCTCTCTCTGACTTTCTAAATAAACTTTCTCTTTTAGTTTGAGTCTTGGTTCTGATTTCCTTCTGAGCCAGAACTCAAGCGCTGGGGTTGCTGAACCAAGGTCTGGTTTGACCCCCTCAGTCTAATTCCTGGTGCCTTTTCGCTGCCGCCAACAAAACCATCAGCAGTCTGGAGCTGACGACTGTCGTTCAGGACCATGACGGTTGCTTCTCCCACCACCTCCATTTGGTAATATATTTTAATTGAACCTAAACAATACCTGAGTCTTAATCCGAGTGTCTACTAGTTACTGGTAATATAGACAAACATAGACAAAAGACAAGGATTATTTGAGGGGACTACTTGGGCATCTCCTGTCACATTAATTTAGTATATTCTAGGATTTATCCAAACATTTCTCATGGTCTTTTCCCATGTACCAACATTATCCCCTTTCCTGACACTCTACTCACAGGCTGTAAGATAAGGCCAAGAACATACCAGTTGCTTCATAAAAATTCACTGAAGAAATGGTACATAATAGGCATTTGATAAATTATTTTTGTTGAATAAATAAAATAAGTGAATGAGGTGCTGCTGTTGGAAGTAGTGGATGCGAGATGTTAAACTGTAGACTCAAGGTTAGAGTATGGGGGTGTCATGTAAAGTAAGATGGTAAATAAAGCTGTCGCTGCGAGATGTACTGGGAGAACCCTGAATGCCAGGCATAGGAATTTCACTTCATCTTATAGGCAACAAAAAAGAGAATCCTAAATACTGCTGAAAATAAAAAAAATCTTGGGCATACTGGTTGGGAGGGAAGTGGGTGATGACCAGAATTGTTCTAGTTTGTCAGGGAACAGCGTGAAGATACCAAATGACTGTTCGGAAGACAGTGAACTCCCAGACAGAGAGGGCCAGAGAGATGGATCAAAAGCATAATCCTTGTCTTAGTACCACAAAATCCCTCACCTTTTCACCATGACACCAAAGGTCTAATTCCCTCACTTTTTCCTCTCTATTCGTAGCCTGTCCTTTGTCTAAATTATTCTTTTCTTCAGGAATCTTCTTTCCCTGACCACACCTCAATATTTCTGATGGGATAAGTGTAATGTGTCACATACTCAGAACTGTTTTGAAATGCCTCAGAATTTCCAACCTCTGTGGGAGAGAAAGGCCAGTGTAAATATATCATGTTCTTGTCCCTATGGACAAGACAAACTTCGCCTACTCAATTCTGGACAGAGCCAAAACTGAGTAAAATTTCTCTTCTCCTTCCCTACTGAAGCACAGCAGAAACAAATATAGAAAATACCTCATTCTGTGGCACATGAAAATAAGCATACTCAGAGAAACAAAAAATTTCACCTACAACTTGTTTTCCTTACCTTCTCCTGACGCTCTAGTGAACACTATCAACTGATCTGTCTAGAACTCACTCTTGTGCTTTTGTTCAAGGCCATCCTCACACCTCATGCACCGTGCATCCTACTCCCCAACTATGTGGAAATTATACTCCTCCTTTAAGGCCTACCTTAAATGCACCTTCTCTAGGCTGTCTTCTTTGATCTTTTAAATGGAATGCAAAACCTTCCCCGTCTAAACCCCTGCCAACCCCTTGTCTGTACCTCATTAAAAATCACAGAGAGACAGTTTCTTATGAGTGTATCTTATCTTCCACTCTAGTCTCTTCAATAGAAATCCATTCTGAGGCCAGGGTCTGTGTCATGTGGACATCCCCTGTATTTCCTTGTGTACCACATGTACTTAATACAAGTAGGAGGCTCTCAAACTCTTGCCACAATGAATTAATGAAAATACTACCTTTGGTGAGCTTTCACGCACATTACTTCAGGACATGATTATCGCTGTTTTACAAATAAGAAAATGAAGACTTATAAAAGTTAAGTGATTCAGAAAAGAGGACATGCTTTCCACAGAAGCTGAGCTAAAAGGCCCACATGAAAGGATTCAGACTGAATCCGGCACGTTTTGGATAACTGCTCCCTCTTCTATTGAATAACCCACTGAGAACATAAATTGGTACCTTTTTAAAAAATAAATCTGTCAATATGTATACCAAGAGCCATAAAGAAATTCATATAATCTGAAACCGGTATATCTACTTCCAGAAATCCATCTTACACAAATACCTAGAGATACAGACAGACTTTTATGCATGAAGATGACTACCGCACTGTTGCTCAAAATAGTGATAAAAATCAGTCAATTCCTGTTTCCCAATTGACAGGATGAAAATGTTTTCTTTCTCCTCCCTCCTAAATACCAAAGATGAGACAAAGCAGTAAAAGGGATAATAAATTAGTACCTGTGCTTAGGGTGGGGAGAGGGGAGAAAAGGAATAGACCAGAAATTTAAACACTTTTCAAAAGATGAAAAGTAGATGAGATTACACTGGTCGATGTGCTACATGGGAGTTGCACTTCAATGCAGCTGTGTCTGCCGATGGCTCCAGAGGAGGAGCCGAGTGAGAGGACACAGGGAAAGCTGCGTGCAGCAGCCGGTGCTGCTCCTCGATAAGGCCTGGAAAGGCGCCGTGCTGGGGATTAGAGCAGCAATGTCCAAGAGAAACATAATATGAGTCACACATGTAATTCTAAAATTCTTTCTTACATTTAAAAAGTAACAGGTGAAATTAATTTAATTTAATTAATTTTTTAAAAAAACTTTATTTTTATTTAGAGAGAGGGGAAGCGAGGGAGAAGAAGAGGGAGAAAGCATTGATGTGAGAGAGAAACATTGATCGGTTGCCTTCTGACTTGCCCTGACCAGGGACCGAACCCACAACCCAGGCATGTGCCCTGACCGGGAATCAAAACAGCAACCTTTCAGTTTGCAGGACAATGCCCAACCGAGCTACCAGCTAGGGCAGGTGAACTTAATTTTAATATAGCCAAAATAGTATCATTTCAACATATAATCAATATATAAGTATTTTCTTTCTTTTTAAAAATGTGGTGTGTATTTTACATTTATAGCACTTATCAAATAAAATGAGACAGATTTCAAGTGCTCGACGGCTCACGTGCGGCCAGAGGCTATTGTAATCGGTAGCACAGAATTAGAGGATGAGAGCAAGGTCAGGAAGAGGAGCAGGAATCAAGGTGATTAATTGAAGGACTGTCTAACAAAACAGCAGGGCTAGACATTTTAGATATGCAAGGACTTAGTTTAACTTCTATGCATTCTTTTTGAAAAAATTACCAACGATGCTTTACAGCAAAATTAAAGGAATTTTAAGAAAGATGACAACATGGGGTACGGGAAAGGAGGTTCACCTCAGGACCTCAATGAAATAGCAGCAGGACTATAGATTAGAACAGGAACTCTGTGGACTTAGAGAAGAATATGTCAAGATGAAAGCCAGTTCCCTACAATAAACATTATGCGTAAGAAGCTAAATGAAGTCGGTCATAAGGTAAAAGTAGGTGCTTCTTTCTTTCATCAGGAAAAAAGGCAATTACAAACTCCAAGGAAAAAAGAAGCAAAGACAAGGTCTAAGTATGGAGCAAAGCGTGTGTGGCAAGTGACAGAATTCAGAAAGAGAATTTCCTACCTGATCTTGATGTTTGGAACGTTCTCCTTAAATGTCACAGGTCTAGTGTAATAGAATTTTATTTTCTTCCTATGGGTCAAATTACGCAACTGAACTCTGCTGTGAATATCTATGTAATTGTAATATTGCAAAGCCACCTTAGTTTTTTATTCTTTAGAATCAACCACAGGTAAGACTTATTTTATAGATCCGAATGTAAGTGTTATTCAGCCATACAATATATACCTTAAGATAGAAGGGACTAATTTTCTCACCTGATTTGTTGAAGAGTCAAAATATTTTGTTTACAGCCAGCGGGGGGTGGACAGAATTTTAGGCATAAGCATTAAGCTGATAATACGAGTCTGGCTACGGGGTTTCAACGGTTCAGTGAGGCCCATTTCCTTACCCAGGAGCACCGAGGCTCCAGTGCTCCATGGCACAAAGTTTTTCAATGAGTGAGTCACATTGCAGCCTTTAAATTATCCTCATTTAAAATTTCGCATTTTAAAATTTGTAATGTTAAGTTAAATAAACTACATCCAAAATGGTAGAGACAGTATGAAGCCTGGGAAAATGAAATAAAATTTGAACTACATTCATGTATTAGAAGAGACTTAGGTGAAAGATTTAGATTAAATCACCTAACTTCCAAGGCAATCCTGAAGAGCGTTGGAATCTCACTGAGGAGAGGGAAGTGGTACGAGGCACGGTCAAGTCTAAGTGGTAGGCACTGGTACTACCTCTGATCTGTTTCTGGAATCAATCCCTCTTCCCCAACATGCACAGTTTGTACTCATTAAATATTCACAGATTTAGATTCTCAAGCCTCCTTGAATGATTTAGGATGGCCAAGGAACCATCAAACTGGGCAGAGCAGTCAAGGGAGGCATCTTGGAAGAGCTAAGCCCCAAACTGTTTCTCGAAGGGTGTACAGGTTTGAACATGGTGACTGGGGAGACCACAGAGTCCTTAGTGGGCAAAGGGGAAGTAGAGGGCAGCCCCCACCCCCAGACTGAAATGCAAAGGAGGTGCTTACGGAAAAGAAGAAAATGAGGCCAGAGGTGCTGAGAGACTCTGACTGATGGAGACTAACATTTTCTCAGGGCTGTACTTCACAAGATGGAGGTTTAACTCTCTCAGATGTGAAAGCTGGGTTTCCCTCTCCTCCCCATCAACCTATACTTGACCTTCTCTGTATTAGACAGATAGACTGTCTTTTCTCCTCCACCCCTTTCCCAACTCACACTTCTGCCCATAAGATAAGCTTCTCACTAGCAAATAATCACATCACAGTAGAGTTTGCTTCAAGAGACCGAAGACAATCGACTTGGCAGCTGCAAGGAAAACAACAGGCAGGAGGATGCCTGTGTTTCACCCTCCACGGCTGGACTTTGAAATTAGACTGTGTAGCTCAGCTGAAGAGAAAGCAGTACTTCTCTTTTTAAGGGCACCTTAAATATGGCTCTGTACTCAAAATTTCAAACCCCCCTATTTAGACTTTTCATGAGTATCCCATGTCCTCACTCAGAAAGAGAGAACAGAAAGAGACACCAAAAGCACACGATTTGCCAGACACTGTGCAGACATTCTGTGACAAACTGTGAAGGTGTATGTAACTCCCATTTTACAGAAAGGAAAAGGAAGTTGAACCTCATAGAGACCAAGTGGTTTGCTGGCTATGTGAATATGGGAGCTGGGATTCAACCCTCCAAACTCCTTACTCCAAAGCCCCATGTTCTTCCCTCTACACCGCACTGCCTCACAAAAACGAAGAGGATGGAGTGAATTTACCACAGCTACATTGTTGAAAAGCAAGAACAGAGAGGTACGGCTGTCATCTTCACATTCCCTCCCACGTTATTTTAAAAAGAGACAATACAGTCCTGGCTAAGCAAGACTCAGAGACTCTTCAAAGATGACAGGAAGGAATAGCCTTAGAGAGACCTTTCTTTTAAAGGGAATGGGGCATATTAAATGTCACCGGGCAGGGGACCACTCTGGCATTATTCTGCCATGGTTCAAATGAAGTTTTAGGGAAAAGACTATTTACCTAGTGGGACCACAGCTTTTAAGAAAATCCAGAAGGGGTAGTAAGGAAGAGAGAGGGAGAGAAGGGAGGCTGACTCATTGTTTGTTTTCCAAAAATAAAAACGCAAACCAAACACAGCAGGACTCAGCCGTCCAGCCTGGTGCTCTAAGGACTAATTGTCTGCACAAATAGGCACTTAACTTCCTATTTCTGATGGACCAGCTGTAAAATGGAAAAAGGATTCAGAATAAAGCTCCTTGCCAAGAGAACACCCAAAGAGTTGCACTGATAGCTTCTGAGATACAAACCTAAGCAAATGGGCTCACGTGGAGCCCCTGGCCCTCGTGTTCAACATCTCTGTGGTTACTGTCCCGAGCGGGGGTTCGATACATGCATGTCCTCAGAACGGCAGTGCCATCTCATATTTGTAGATCCTCTTCACAGGTTACAGCTGGAAACTTTTAATACAGACCCTAATTCAATGTTGAAAACACACTGCTGGCATAATGGGGTAGGAAAAACAGGGACTTTTGCGTGGGAAGTCATGGGCTTGAATCTTGGTTATAGGACTTGAGCACGTGATTTAATCTTTCTGAGATTTGCTGTCCTTGTCGTTAAAATGGCAATAATTATATATCTTGGAACATTTATTTATTGAGAATTAAATAAATTTCCTCATATGTAATAGACACTCAAGTGATTTCCATATTAACCCTTCCTTCACAACATATGTAAAATTAACTTGAAATGGACAATGGATCTACGTATAAAAGCTAAAACTAAAAGCTCACAGAATATATGAGAAAAATCTTTGGGACCCTGATACATGTAAACAAAATGCATAAATCATAAAAGAAAAATGAAAAAAGTATTTGCCCCTCAAATGGCCCCATTAAGAAAATAAAAATGCAAGCCAGACTGGGAGAAAACATTCACACGTTTTCCCAAACGGAAAGAAAAACTTCATGTCGTTCTATCTTACAAAGAACTGGTATGCACACCTAGTGAAGCACTCTTACAACTCAATACCATAGGAAGATAAACTACACAATTTTTAAGGTGCACAAAAGATTTGAACAGAGACTACACAAGAGATATACAAAAGGCCATGAAAAGATGTTCAACATCATTAGACAACAAGGAAACACAAATTAAAACCACAATGAAATACTATTCCTTGTAAAACCAGTAAAATGACTCAAACCGAAAAGACTGATTGTAGTAAGTGTTGGCGAGGATGTGGAGCAACTGAATATACTATTGGTGGGATGTGAAAGGGTACAGCCAGTTTGGAAAGCAGTTTGGCAGTTTCTTAAACAGTTTAACAAACAACTACCAGATGACCCAGCCATTCAGCTGATGGATGTTTACCCAGGAGAAATGAAAACCTAGTCAAAGGCATGCAAATAAATGTTCAAATCTGCTTCATTTACAAAAGCCAGAAACTGGAAACAACCCAAATGCCCATCAACAGATGGTATCCTTACAGTGATAAAAAGGATAGGTGCGTCATGGGCCCCTTTAAAAACCAGTATGCTGAGTGAAAGAAGCAAAATAAAACTGCATGTACTATATGATTCTATTCATATAAAGTACAAATTAATTTATAGTGATGACAGATGAGTGCTTGCCTGGGGCGAAGGGCAAAGGAGAAGGGACAGACTGCAAGGGGACAAGAGGAGTCTTTTGGGGCTGACAGAAATGTTCTGCCTGTTTCACAAGTACAGACACCTGTCAAACTCACTGAATTTACAAAGGTGTAGCTTACTGCATGTATGTTTTCCTTAAAGTTGACAAGGAGAATAATCATGGCCCCTGCCACTAGAGTCAGCTTCGAAAGCTGCCATTCCTCATCTCAGGGTCACAGGGAAAAGAGGAAGCTGTGTTTTAAGTGGCTAGGAAAGGGGTGGTATTGCAAAAACCTTTGAACTTATAGGGTGTCAATCAGGTGTTTGGCAATGTGCCTGGTACTTTGTACATGTTATTGTATTTAATTCTAACAAATTTGATGAGGTAGGCACTATTATCTCTATCACAGATGAGGAAACAGGCTCAGAAAGCTTAAGGAACTCATCCAAAGCCACCAGATGGTAAATGGTTGACTGGGATTCTATGATAGATCTGGAATCAAACCAGGTAAGCTTGACCTCAGAGACAATGCCATTACGGGCTTGGGGCATCCTGAGAAAAGCAAAGTCCTGAGAGCCTACCAACAGGAAGACTTCCTGGAGATTTCCTTCATCAGGACTGGGAAGTCCTCTCACGCAAGACAGTTTCAGCCTTCTTTCTGGAAGGAGCCTGGAGGGTAGGGGGTGGTGTACGCCTCTGCTTGTGAGGCTGAGGAGAATCCTCTCCCTCGACTCCAGCATCTGCTGGTATTTTGTTAACTCTTGGCTCTTCCATACTCAACCACCCACTGGTTTCCCAGAGAAAAAGATGCAGAAATATCTTGGCTGAAGAGGCAAATGGGTCACAGATGACAGAGGTAAAAAAAAAATAACACACCAAAAAACAAAACACCCAAGAAGTTCTTGTAATACGCTTCTTTTTAAAAGCAAAAACAAATGGCACACTTCCTTGTTATGTTATGGGTTTTCCTTATTCCCTTTGAGTTGTCTGTCTTGTGAAACATTCTGTTGTATACATTTTCACTCATCAGAGTGGAAAAAATACAGCAAATGGGTCATTCTGAACATCTAAATAAATTTATAGTCTTCTTATTTCAGACCAGCTGTAGCCCATCTCCCCTGAAGCCAGACCAAACAGATCAAGGAGAAGGTGGCTTGAGCTGCGGAAAGTGGGCCACAGGGAGAAACCATGGGAAACTTGGATCTGGAGGGTAGCTCAGGATAGCGCTGGTCCTGTGGACAAAGAATAGAGCAGCCTGGGTCTGGGATCAACTTTGTCTAATCATCTGTGAGGCCCTGGCAAGCCGCCTTTCCTATCTGAGCCTCAGAAGATTGCACCGATCATGTTTTTCAACTTTTAACAAAGGCCCTCCGTTTATAACCCAAAACAATCTCCCCCCTAAACCCTCAAGATACTCGCGCACTTCCTTTTTGAGAACTGCTCAGCTGCCTGTTTATTCCCCAGCAGCCAAGCTTTACTTTCTGAACTCTGTACTATAAAAACAGGCAGCTTTTCAATGTATCGGTATAAACCATAGTACCGCATAAAAACTTCTAAAAAGCATAAACAAATACGCTGAAATTCTGTGAAAATCCTGGGTGTGTGTTATTGAGGGTCAGGGATTAAACATCCTAATGCATGCAGTAGTGTTTTTGCCTGTTCCTCACGTCCTTCACTGATTCAGCTTGAACCGCAGTTGTACTGTGGAACTCCTCTGCCCCGTCCCTCTTCCCACACGTTGAGAATTCACCACAGGAACATGTGCCTTTGTGCTTGTTTAACTAGAGTCTCCTCCCCCAAACTATGCTCTGCCAACTTGCTTCTGGAATGCATCTTTGGAAAATAAAAATTCCCTAGATGTTCGGGACAAGGGTGTGAGGGGAAGACACACAACCCAGCAGGGGAACCGAAACATTTCCTCTTGTGTCCACTTCTGTCCTGGGTGGACGGGGGAGGGAAGTTGCGGAAGAAACTTTTAGAGGAAACAGATTTGCAGGACTTTTGTTGCACACAATTGGGTACTGTATCCATCTGTTAACTGAGGCAACTGTCAGCTCAAAACCACAGAACAAGAGGCTCCGAGTTCTAGCTCCTGAACGGGAAAGTTCCATGCTTCTGTTTCATACGTTACAGCCCAGTACCTGTATTCTGGTTTCCAGACCTTGAGCTCAATGCCAGTGTTAAACGGCACCTTCCATATTTAGCCAGCGGCATCCCCCTCATCCTTTAAATAAGAGGTAGAACCCTTTATTTCCATATAAAAATTCTGTTCATAATATACAAAAACAAGGAAAAGCAGAATTGCTCTGGTGGACAGGAGGGCTCTGCCAGCTCAGCCGCCACCATCCCTTTCACCAGGCATCTCTCTGGCTCCCCAGGGCTGCAAGGAACACTATTTGGTCTACTGATGTGTGTTGATTTGTATGTGATTTGTAGGTCTATTGATTTGTGGAGTTCACAGATAAAAACATAGATGACCAGGCCCTAAATTTGATTCTGTGGGCAGGGTGGGTGCTCTCAGCTTCTTTCTTACATCATCTCTTTCAGTGATCTCATTACTCCCAGTGCTTCCCTTACCATTTCTACACAGAAGACTCAAATTGTACATTTTTAGACATGATCTCTCTACTGAAGCAAAGCAGAGTATCTGAAGTATACTCATGGGAGGAGATAAGCAGGGAACCAAGGCAAGAAGACAGGAACCAGGGAGTCGGGCAGCAGAATCCATGTGCTTGATTTTAACATTCAGGATTAAGCTTCTAGTTCTAAGAGGACTAGTGAGAGAAAAGGAATAATGTGAATCCCTAGAGAATCAAAGTACAACGTAGGGACTTGGCCAAGAAACCAGGAATGTGCCCTTTTTTAGAATTGGGGCTAAAGTCAGAGGGGAAACTAGCTTTCAGGTGTCTTGATGCTGACTCCAGAAACCTGGATCAGGTCCCTAAATTCCATCCCACCTCACCCCCGTTATGAGCAGAACTGTTTCACAGACCTGCCAGAAGGTACGAGAAAGCAAAGCCAAGCAAATCTTCACATCTGAGCTTGTCCAGGCCCTACTTGTCTAGCATGCGATGATTCAAATAGATGCAGGCCAGATGTTCCTAACATTTCTTAGGTTACTCACTGAGATAGACAAAAAATCCTATCGACCTGATAGCCATTTCTCCCCTTATCCCTGTTTTAGAACTAATATTTTGTTCGGAGAACTGACAGAGAGACCCCATGGTCTCAGGGGTTGAGTCACAATTGGTCTAAAGCAATTAATTATGCAAATCCCATTCCCCTTTGTCAGGCCTGGTCCAGAAGTGGGCATGTAAGGAGTTCTGACCAAAAACCACATAAGGGGTTTTTTGGAGAGGCACAGTGCCTGATTTTCTTAGTGAGGTGCTTGGGCCTCTGGAAGGACCCTGAAACTGCCTGCCTCTTCCTTTGCCAAATGAACAACAATGTCCTTGTGATTTAAGTCACTATTAGTCAAATTTTCCTTTAACTGCAGCTAAAAGGTCTTCTGACTGATCTGCTGACCCACTTGAGAATCACATGAAATCTATAGGCCCTATAACCTCTAAGTTTTATTATATGGATATGTACAATATTTGGCCTTCAAATTAAGGAGGTCAGGAATCCTCACTCTAGACTAGAGGTCCTGAAAGTGCTCCCTGGGCCTGCAGCAGCAGCAACATCAGCAGCACCTGGAAACTTGTTTGAAGTGTAATTTCTCCAGCCCAGCCCAGCCCAGCCTTACTGAGTCAGAAACTCTTACGATGGAGTTTCATAATTTTCATTTGACCAAGGCCCCCAGGTGATTTGATTCATGCTGAAGTGTGAGGGCCAATGCCCTGAGCCCAGTGTTATTCAATTTCTGTGATGGCAGAAAGATTTCTATCTGCCGCTGGGCAGTATGGCAGCCACCAGCCACATGTGTCTACTGAGCGCTTGTGATGTGGCTGGTGCAACTGAGAAACGGAATTTTTAATTTTCCTTAGTTTTACTTTATTTAAATTTAGACAGGCACCTGTGATTAGTGGCTATTGTACTAGACAATGCAGCTCTTGGTAAACATAGGGGATTTTATATCATCAAATGACTCCTAGTAAGAAGTAATAAAATAAGCCAGTGGTTCTCAAACTTCAATATGCATCAGAATCACTAGGGGCAAATACAAACAAAAAGAACCACTGGAGGGCTTGGTAAAACACAGACTGTGGCTCCCATCCTTGGAATTTATGATTCAGTAGGTCTGGCTTGGGCCTGAGTTAGCTGCACTTCTAACAGGCCCCTATGTGATGCTGACACTACTGACCCAGGGGTTAGCACTCGGAACCACTGAAGTAAGCAAAGCTTGCCGTGCCTTCCTGTAACCTGTGTAAAGCCACTTGTCTAGGATTCTGAGCAATGTTTTCCTTTGTGTTCATCAAATTAGGAAACAGGTAAAGTTCTCTGATGGCAAGGTACGAGGCAGCAAGGAGCTGACGGCAAGGAGCTGACATCTACTGATTCTGTATGTCCCAATGCACCTAACTGGGTCCAGCAGGTGCTTGGTATTACAAAAGGAATGATGGCTACCCCACAAAGAAGAAAGCTTTTGGAAGGGTCTTCCATTATCCAGAGACCATGATTACCTCCTCATAATCACCAGGTGGCAGGCTGTATATTTGGGAGGAGGTTGATTTGCCCAAGGAATTAGGCCCTATTCCATATTTTTCTGTATTTAGAGTATTGTCTCATGAATTAGTTAGGTCTAAGCATACTGCAGAAGAATGTGTGTGTGTGTGTGTGTGTATTTATGTATATATTAGTACAGAAATGCTGAAAACTGATTTTTTAAAAATTTTCAAGAGTCAAAAAGACTTTTGACCCCATAATGGTGGTATGAAAGGCAACAGGAGTGGTCATCTGGACAGGGGGTCATGCCTTCTCAAATAACACCACATAGGAAACCACCTATGCTAAAGATCAGGCCTGGATAGCAATACAGCTTTGAAGCATTAATGGGGAAGACAAAAATCAAGGACAAACACACAAGGGACTTTTCTGAAGGTCAAAAAAGCAACAATAAATACCATGCCCAGAAAAGCTTTTAAATCTGACCTTTCCTCTGCTGGAGCCATTCACCTTCCAGCATCTTCAATCTAATAGACTGAAGTGGGCTGAAATGGCTCTTAGGAGAGAACTGGGGCTGGTCTTCTCCTTAATGCTGCCTCTCCACCACTACTCCGACAGCAGCAGCATTACTGGTAATTACATCATTATACGGTAATGGAACACCTGCGGTGCAAGTGCAACAGCCCAGCAGCTCCCAGTTGAGGAGAGGAGGCTCCCACTTCACTGTTCAACTTCCATTAACCCTTAAGGGTCTGGCTTTTTCTCAAAGGCAAACCACCCTCAGGACATTTCACAATCTTAAAACACAGACTATGCAGGTGGAGCTTAGTTGAAGACTAGGAGCAAAGTGATGCATTAGTAGGATGGACGTCCTCCACTGCATGAAGAATTAGGGGACCTAGGTACAGCTCTGGTTTTGCTATGAACACCTTATATGACCTTGGAGAAATCACTTGTATCTTTTAGGTTCCAGTTTCCTCAGCTATAAAAAATAGCAAAGCTCACAGGTGGAGGTTCCCAATATGTTCCTGTGGGCAATTTGGGGTTGGATGAGTGATGACAAGAGTTTCCAAAGCTTTAACATTCTGTTATCTAAAAAGACTCCAAGAATAGGGGAGACAGGAGTGGAGTAAAATATGGATGGCCAACTCCATTTGGTCTTCAAGCCATTAATTAGGTGAGGATTTTTGCCTCTACTCTGACCCATGTACCGGTGTCCAATCATCTTCATCAACACCCATAGCAACTTTCCAAAAGACCACGCTAGGGACTCATGACTAGATCACAAAGAGGAGTCACAGTGGGAGAGAAGCGAGGCCACCAAGGTTCTGGCTGTCAGACTCCTTCTCTGACCCTGAATCAGTCACTTAACTTCTGCCAACTCGTCTTTCAGACACAGTGGTGGAGGGCGAGGGGTTAGAATTAGACCCTTCCAGCTCAAGCAGTCTACAATTTTGATGTCTCCGTACAAGTTTCAAATGCTACTACTGAATACCGGGGCATGCACGGTGGGTGCAGGCTGGCACAAGCAACATGCTAAGAGTGCCAAATCCTGCAAGACAGAGATGAATTTCCTTATGATATTCTAAAGGTTTTCTCTAGGCAAAGAAATAATTACCTAACAGACTTCAGGAAAAGGATTAAAACATATAAAACTGTATATTAATTACTGCATACATCAGATTTTTCCCTTTCTAGAGCCCCAAAAGGTAGAAGGTAAAAATGTGTTCTCTGCAGTTGTCCTCTGGTATGAGGTTTTGGTTTCCAAGGTAGTTCAGATACTTGCAATGATCAACCCAAAGAAAACAATTAAAAAGCTAAATAAATTATTCCTAAAATTAATTTTTAAAATGCATCATGCATACCTGTCAAGAAAGTAAAATATCTGCAGACAGCAAAAGTTAAATAAAATGAAAATCAGGTGGAAACAACTCAAATGTTCACCAACAACGAAAGGATAAACAAAATGTGGTTTATATGTACAATAAAAGATTATTTGGCCTTAAATAGGGAAGTTCTGACACATTCTACAATATGGATGAACTTTGAAAACATTATACTAAGTGAAGTAAGCCAGGCATAAAACAGTAATTCTCTATGATTGCACTTTATGAGGTACCTAGAGTTGTCAAAATCACAGAGACCAACAGTAGGGTGGTGGTCACCGGGGTCAGGGGTAGGGACACTGGGCGCTACCACTGAGTAGGTACAGAATTTCAGTTTGGAAAGATGAAAATATTCTGTGGATGGATGGTGGTGATGGTTACACAAAATGTAAATGTACCTAAAGTACACTAAATTGTATACTTAAAGATGGTTTAAAGGATAAATTTTGTTATAAATATTTTTACCACAATGAAAAAAAGTTGCTATTGATGTTGATGAAGACGAGCTTTTGCCCTGAGGCTACGTAACAAACACTAGTGACCAATGAGATACTGATTGGGATGTTGGCAACAGAAGATAAAGCCTTGGGCCCTCCCTAGGCGGACAGTCTTATATGAATGCCTTCTATGTACTGGGGAAACCAATGTACTATACCCTCCGTGAAGATGAATCATAAATCTTTAGTGGTGAATGGGGCCACAAAGAAAATGTCCTGTCTTACCTGAAACTAATACAAAATAATATTGAATGTAAACTTTAATTGAAAAATAAAAAAGAAAATGTCCTAGCTTAATCTGTAGAAAAGAAGAAATATCTTTCCTAAGAATCCATAACCAAAAGATGACTCTAAGGCAGGTTTTTGACCAAATCTGTGCATCCTCAAGGGAGTCCAATGAGTGATATTTTCAGGGTCTTGGCACAAGCAACTCCTCATCCTTTCTGGCAGAATAAAAGTTTAACCCAGGTCTCAAATAATTTCCACAGATAAAGTTCTAAGGAAAATTTGGTCTTAAAACAAAAATAAAACAAAACACATATACACCCCGAAATAAGCCACATGAGTGACAGCCAGAAAAAAACGGACAGCAAAATCAGGTCCTCAGAGACATCAGATAGTGGCATTAGAGACAAACTATAAAATGTCTATCATTACTATATTTTAAGATTTAAAAGAGAGATTTGAAAAAATTAATAAGAAGCAAGAGAGTATAAAATAAGAACCGAGTGTTTAAAAACAAAATGAAACTTTCAGAAATAAAAAAAAATTGAAATATAAAAGCCAATGGTCAGGTTAAACAGCATATTGGATAGAGTTAAAGAAATAATTAGTGAACTAGAAGAGCGATCCAAAGAAATTCCATAGAACATGGCCAAGAAATAAACATATGAAAAATAAGAGCATTTAAGAGAGATGGATTATACAGGAAGAGGATCTAACACATATCTAATCTTTTAACTGAAGTTTAAGAATGAGATTAGAACCCTGGCTGGTGTGGCTCAGTGGACTGAGTGCTGGCCTTGGATCTCACCTGATTCCCAGTCAGGTCACAGGGCTGGGTTGCGGGCCAGGTCCCTGGTTAGGGCTGTGCAAGAGGCAACTGATTGATGTATCTCTTACACACAGATGTTTCTCTCTTCTCTCTTTCTACCTCCCTTCCCTTCTCTCTAAAAATAAATAAATTATATCTTAAAAAAATGCCAATTGAAAAAAAAGAATGAGATTAAAGAGGTTGGAAAAAGTCATTATTCAAACAGCTAATGGTTAAGAGTTTTTTCGATACCTGATGGAACACCATACCACAGAGTCAGGAAGCTCAACAAATGTCAAGCAACATAAATAGAAATAACATGAAATATTTTAATAAAACTTAAGAACACCAAAGACAAAAAAAATATTAAAAGAAAAGCAGAAAAATCACCTATAAAGGATTAATAGCAGTTAGACTATCATGCAATGTAGACTTCTCAGCAGCAACAGTGAGATCTAGAAGACCGTAGAATAGTATTTTCAATGTGCTAAGAAAAAATAACTGTCAAGGCAATGAGGAGACAAATCACAGACTGGGAGAAAATATTTGCAAAACACACATGTGATAAAGGACTGCTATCTAAAATATACAAAGAACTGTTAAAGCTAAATAATAAGAAAAGAAACCGATTAAAAAATGAGCCAAAGGCTTTAACAGATGCCTCACCAAAGAAGTATACAGAAAGCAAATAAGCATATGAAAAGATACTTTACATCATACGCCCTAAGGGAAAAGCAAATTAAGCCGAGATACTATTACACACCCACTACACGTGGCCAAAATCCAGAACACTGATAACACCAAATGCTAGTGAGGATGTGATGCCAACAGGAACTCTCATTCACTGTTAGTGGTAATATAAAACAGTACAGCTAGCTTAAAAAAACAATTTAGTGGTTCCTTATGAAACTAAACATACTCTTAGTATATGATGCAGCAATTGCACTCCTTGGAATTTACCTAAAGGAGCTGAAAATTTATGTACACATAAAAACTTACACACTGATGTTTATAGCAGCTTTATTTATAATGGCCAAAACTTGGAAGCAACCAAGACATCCTTTGGTAGGTGAATAGATAAACTGCATATATATCTAGATACATCAAATCTATATGTGTCGACCTTAAACTTACACAGTATGGTATAACAAATATAACTCACCTTTAAAAAAAATAATGTACTTTCAAGCCATGAAAAGAGAGGGAGGAATGTTGAATGCATATTACTTAGTAAAAGATTCAGCCAATATGAAAAGGCTACATACTGTATTAATTCCAACTATATGCCATCCTGGAAAAGACAAAACTATGAAGACAGTAAAAAGATGAAAGGTTGCCACAGGCTGGGGAGCAGGGAAAAGGTATGAGTAAGCAGGGCACGGAGGGTTTTTAGGACAGTGAAAAAATACTCTGTGTGATACCATAATGACAGATACATGTCATTATATTGCAATAAATTTTGTTCAAACCCATAGAATGTACAATACTAAGAGTGAAGTATAACGTAAACTACAGACTTTGGGTGACTATGATATGTCAATGTAGGCTCACCAATTTTAGCCAATGCACCACTCTGGTAGGGGATGTTGATAAAGGGGTAGCTATGCATGTGTGGGGCAGGGATTACAGGAGAAACCTCTGTATCACAGTGGAATACTACTCGGCTGTAAAAAGGAAACATTTCACCTTTGTGACAGCATGGATGGACCTGGGGAACATTATGCTAAATGAAAGAAGCCAGTCAGAGAAAGACAAAGACCACATGATTTCACTCATATGTGGAATCTAATGAACAAACTGAACTAACAAGTAGAGACAGCTATTGAGGGGGGTAGGTTAGAGGGTGGAGAGATCAAGCAAAAAGGAGAAAGGACCCATGGACAACAGTGTGCTGATTGCTGGGGAAAGAGGGGCATAAGGGGGACTAAATGGCAATGGAAAAAAATACAGTAAGATGGTAAAATAATAATGAAGATACGATTTTAAATCACTAACAAAAAAGTATATTTTTCAGCTATTTGATATTAAACACATGTGAGTACCTTATCTATTACATTAAAATTTTGAATAAATATGCGTAATAGGATATCTCAGATAACTTTTAAGAAAGTAAACAAAGCATAACTTCCAAATTAGTAGAGGAGTAAAAATAAAATGAGACAAATAAAACTAAAATACTCAATCCAAGAGATGAAAACACACAGTAGGCACAAAACTAGATGGCTGAAGTAAATAAAAATATTTCCATAATCACAATAAATGTAAATCAATTAAATTCACCAGTCAAAAGACACAGAATTTCTCACTATATTAACCACAATAAACATGAATTATCTAAACCTCAGTTAAAAGACAAAGACTGTCAAACTAAACACAAACACAATCCAGCTACATACTGTTTTTAAAAGATACACCTAAAATATAAGAGCACAGACAGGTTTGAAAAATTATACAAGGCATATCTATGACTCAAAAGAATGCTGCTGTAGCTATATCAGTATCAAGCAAAGAGCTATTAAGACAAAAAAGTGTCACTTTACAAAGACATGAGATTCAATGGTCAAGGAAGATATATCATTCTGAAATACAGCCTCAAAATATATAAAACAAGGATTGCAATAACTGAAAGTAGAACTTGACAAGTCCACTGTCATAATGGAGATTTTAAACAACCTTTTAGTAATGGATATAAAAAGGGTAAGGCTCCTTGTCCACAAATTAACCTGCTTTGGACCTGCTAGGTCACCAATCAGAAACAGGGTTTTTCATTTATTTCCCGAGAAAATAAGTCGGGATGGAGAGACGTGCTTCCTGCGGTCTGGTTTTGGTGACCGCTATTCAAACACAGAAATGAGAATTTATACATCACCGGCACAGCAACCATACAGCGAGGCACTAACGCTCATGGCTCTGTCAGTAATTCTGTGTCCTTACGCTTCGATTTCTTAATCTCTAGAAAAAAAATGCTCTTTTACACTTATTTGCACCAATCTCAGCACCTACCACATGTCTGGTATAGAATAAGTACTCACTAAGTGTTTTACTGAGTCATCTATTACACACTCCTTTAAAAAAATTTATTTGTTCCAACACTTAGCGAAGCACGTACTATGTACCAGGTATTATGTTAAGTACTGACTGGGAACACACAGATGAATAAAACAGTCTGTTCTCCAATAGAAGAGAACAAGAAATAGATTTTTTAAAAAGCTATAATCAGAGGTTTGCATGGTAAGGGAGGTGTAAGAGCCCAGAGAAAAGTACGTGGAGATCTGAGGGAAAGGTCTCAACCGTTGAACACACATGTATGAGTACCCACTGTACTCCAGAATGAGGAGGTGCTACAGAAGGGACATTTGAGTTAAGTCTTACCAAGCAGATATGAGGGTGAAGTCAGGCAAAGGGTATTCAGGGCAATGAGAAGGAAGAAAAACATGAAGCTCAGGAAAAATGTGACTTGCTGAAAGTCAAATAGCTTTGGTAAAGACTAGAATGGACATTCCTAGTCCCTTTTCTACATTGCTTCTTTTAAAAAAATATTGTTTTGTTTATTAATTTTTAGAGAGAGAGGAGGGGAGAGAGGAAGGGGGGAAGAGACAGGGACAGAAACATCAGTTTGTTGCTGCACTTATTTATGGACTCATAGGCTGATTCTTGTATGTGCCCTGACCGAAGATCAGCCCGCGACTTTGGAGTATCTGGGCGCTGCTCTAAACAACTGAGCTATGCGTCCAGGGTTCCACATTGCTTCTTGACGATCCTTCCCCCTAGGACTCTATTTACTCCAATAAAGATCTTTGTCTAGATCAAGGGCTTCTGATCACAGTCCAACAAAATATCTTTTAAAATTGCAGCAAAGCCCTGGTTGCTGTGGCTCAGTGGATTGAGCGCGGGCCTTCACACCTAAAGGTCACCAGTTGTATTCCCAGTCAGGGCACATGCCTGGGTTGCACACCGGGACCCCACCTGGGGGCGCGCAAGAGTCAACCAATCAATGTATCTCTTGCACATCAACGTTTCTCTCCCTCTCTTTCTCCCTCCCCTCCTCTCTCTCTAAAAAATAAATAAAATCTAAAAAACAAATTGTAGCATGACACCCATAATTTTTCTGAGCTATCCTTATTGGATACAATGTACACCACTCTATTCTATTTCATTTTTAAATATGCTTCTTGCAATTTAAAAGTGATGTAACCAAAAATAACTCAGAATATCAATGGCCGTTATGGCTAAGTTTTGAACTCCCGAAACTTACTTTTCTTTCTTTTCTTTTTTTTTTTTGAGACGTACATAAAAAGGGTTTTATTTGTAGGGGAACAAGACTCTAGTCGAACAAGCCAAAGCCCCTGTCGTCATCCGTCTCCTGTGACTCCTCCTCGTTGTCCTTTTCCTCTGCCGCGCCTGGGGCAGAACCAGCAGCAGGGCTGCAGACCCCGGGGCGGAGGCTGCTACAGCCGCGCCAGCGGAACGCAGGCCAGTTTGCCAATTCCCTGGGCGATGACGTCTTCCATGTTCTTTCCGTTCACCTCACTGACGACCTTGTGGAGCCGGTCGTCATCCGCTTCCATGCCCACGCTGTCCAGGATCTTCTGGACGTCCTGGGCGCTGCGGGAGGAATTGCCCCCCAGCGAGCGCGGCCAGGAGACAGGAGGCACCACAGCGTGAAGCCCCGGCGAAGAGGCCTCATGCGTGCGACCGCTGCGGCCTTAGGTAGGGAAAGCCAAACTTACTGTTCTTAACACCAAATGGGACAACCATAGCTCTGAAATTGTCGAAACTGAATAGAACACCTATTTTGCCTGGTATTTTAAGGCTTCCAAATATTACCAGGAGACTAAAATTTGTCTTTGAAAAATAAAAACTTATGATTAACTGAGGTTATCAAATGATTAAAGACAAGATGGCCCTTGATGCCTCAAGGTCTTTTTCCCCAGCTCCTTTGTCTCAGGAGCCACCTTCCTCTTCTTCTCTGAACCCATCAGAACCTGTCCCTTTAGAATTAAGCCTTCTGAGGATCGAAAGGCTAAACTCCAAATTTCTTATAGTCCCTGGCCTAAAATCAAAGTGCAAACCATAGTCAAAGATGTTCCCAAAGTAACTAAGCAAGGATCCCTACAGATTTGTTGAGGAAATTAACAGTCATTCACACGTACCAACCCGGTTTCTCTGACTTGCTTCAGCTAGTTCTTGCACTTGTTGGTGAAGGCCAGGCTCACAACTGGATGAAAACTGCCAACTGGGAAAATCCTGAAAGGTCTGTAAAATTACAGCTGGGAGACCAACCTGCTGACCTGTTATATGATCAGGCCTGTGTAATAACTACACAACTTCCTGGGTCAATTCCTAGCGCTTTCCCAAAGCCTGTTGATTGGAACAAAACCCAAGCTCTCTCATGAAAGTATGACGACTGTGTTCATGACTCTCAGAATCGACTTCAGATTGTTTCCAAAGAAAACTCCGGTCTTTCTTCAGAAGTTGATTCCACTTGGGTAGTTTTTAACTCATAGTTATTATTGAGCTGAAGCAAGACCCTTCTCTTTTAGTTAAAAAGACCAGGATGGAATGGGAGACCACGTCCACTCTAGATTTGGTCAATTTGGCAAATTAGATTGCCTCATACCCTAGATGAGTCACCTGAGAGAAAAACCATGAAAATTCTAATTTTTTTAACTACAGCAAATGGAGGTCCCTACGCCAACTATTGTAAAAAAAACCAGAAACACAAAACCCGAATCTCTTAGTTTCTGTTATTGCAAAGAACCAAAATATTCAAAAAGAAACTGTCACAAATTTAATGCATGTTATGCGCCTGCAGCCTTCTACTCGTCCTTCCGAAGACCTCCTCCTTTCCAGTGACAGGGCTCTGAAGGACTACTGGCGCTCTTCCCCATCCTCCCTCTCAACCGCCTGAGAGAACCCACTCCCCAGACTGGGAATGCGAATCCCTCTGTCCTTACTGACACTCCAGCCACACTCTCAGCGCTCAAACCCACTGCTAGAGCAGCACTCCTTCCTCGGAGTGCCGAAACAGTTCACATCGTGGGGATCTCCAACAGATTGCAACAACTGGCTCTGAGCCCATCTCTTTCTGTTTAGGCCCCTTGAGAGAATGTCACCTTCTGCTCCTTTGTTGCTGTACACCTATTCATTTGTTAGACCAAGGTTTCTTAGAAAAGTATCATGCTGGTATTTCTTTCTCCCAAAAGGAAAAAAATACTTCTAGAATTTGACAACAGCCATAAAAATAGCCTGTCAGGTGAACTGAAAGACCCATCGACACTTGCTCCACTTCTGATGACACTATAGCTGAATCTGGGAGCCCTGATCATTTATCCTTATTGGACAAGCCACCATCCTGTTCATGGGCAAAATCGTCAGGTGTCATTGTCAGGGTCCACAGTGTATGTCCTATCATATTCAAACAGACCTCTCAAAATTTCCCTCTAAAAATAAACTCTTAAAACAAGATTACAAGACTCAGAGCCTCATTATCCCTTACACTCCTATTTTACTATGAGAAAACCCAAGTGCCAAGGGTTGGTTGGGGAGGTTTGTCCGGGACCTCCAAGCAATAAACGGTGTTGTTATGCCTTGACAGCATGTTATTCCTCTCTCTCACACCCTACCGACATCCGTCCCAACTGAAAGCAAATTCTTTACTATAATTCGTTTATGTAGTGCATTCTTCAGCATTCCAGTTGATGAAACTAGGCAATACATTTTTGCCCTCACTTGGGAAGGAAAACAATTCACAGGGACAGTAATGCCCCGGGGTTTTACTGAGACTCCGTTATTTCTCACAAATCCCGAAGGCTGATATGGGTGATACAAGTTCCCTAGGGGTTCGACTTTGCTGCAATAGGTGGATGACTTGCTTCTGTGTTCTTCCTCCCAAGTCTCCTCACAGGAAGACAGTATCTACTGACTGAAGCTTTTAGCCTTTAAGAGACATAAGGTTCCCAAGAAAGAAACTGCGGTTTGTCCAAACCCAACTTCTATATTTAGGGCATCTGATATCAGAGCACAGGCTACATCTAGATCCAGATAGGCTTTATAGTGCCCTCAGTTTCCCCAAACCCAAAACTGCAAGGATTTCTCAGCCTAGTTGTTATTACTGAAATTGGATCCTAAATCTCTCCCTTAGGACAAACCTCTGTATGTTTTACTAACGAATAACAACCCCCTGACCCAATTTTATGGGAACAACACTACGGCACAGTCTTTAAAGCCTTAAAGGAAAGTTTAATGAACATCCCTGCTATCGAGCATCCCAATTACCAGGTCCCCCTTTCCTTTTTGTATATGAAAGGGAAGAGAATGCTCTTTGAGTACTCACCCCAAAATAGGGGGCCACCATTGACCACAGGGTATTATAGCCAGCAACTGGATCCCATGCACAGTGATGTCCCTCTTGCCTTAGAGCCATTACTGCCATTGCCCTTTTGGTTAAGGCCACTTGAGAACATCGTGGGATCTCCTTTAATCATCTTTGTGCCCCATGCAGAAGCCATCCTGAGTTCTCATCACATTTTTCAGTCCACTGCTTTACCTCCTATGAAATCCTTTTGTTAACTGCTCCTCACATAATTTTCACATTGTAATACCTTCAACCCTGTGACTCTTCTCTCCTCAGTTACCAAAGAAGCCCCTCACGACTGCTTAATGCTGATGGATCGCCTCCTGACCCTCATCATAATCTGTAGGAAACTCCTTTGAATAACGCAGACTTCTCATGGTTTGCAGATGGTTCTCACTTAAAAGGTGACAATGGCACGTATTGTACAGGATATGTAATCTCACTACCCTGTGATGTAATTGAAGTGGAGCCTTTGCCTTTGGCTGCTATGGCCCAACAAGCCAAGTTACAAGCACTCCAACAGGCCTGCAGCCTAGCCAAGGGCAAAACTGCCCACATTTATACTGACAGTAGCTATGCTTTTCTGAGTAGTGCATGGGGAAGCAAACTGACTTTCTTACCTCCAGCAAAAATGAAATTTAAAATGGCTAGTATGCTAAGGAATTATCAGACACTGGACTTTTACCTCCTGCGTTAGCTATTATTGAGATCCCAGGGCGTTCTAAAGTTGACTCTGAACACTAAAGGATATCACCTTGATGATCCTGTTGCAAAGAATGGTGCCTCTAATGGAACCAACCCCTATCTTGGTCCAAAGGGATATTTCCCCAAATAATAACTCGGAAAAACTGACTAGGGAAGCCCGACAACTGGCTTCAGAAAACGAAAAACAATATTGGAAATCCAACAATTGTTGTTTTGATAAAAAAGAGAAAGCTCTGGTTTGGGCCAAATAACAACCCAGTCCTATGGCTTGACAAATTTCCACTCCTAAATACTGTACATGCATTAAACCATTGGTCCAGTGAAAAATTATAGTGTTCATGAATCAATATTGGTGGGGGAATATTAATAAGGCTGAAAAGAGCACCTGCCTCCCTTGTCCCACTTGTCCCACTTGTCCAAAGTACAGCCAGGGACGCCTGTTCCCACTGCTCCCATACATCTGAAACTCCCTAATGGACTACTCAAGGTTTGCAAATGGATTTCACGCAGCTTCTCCTGTCTCCTGGACATAAATATGTTTTAGTCACGGTTTCTACGTTTTCTCACTGGACTTCTGCTTTCCCTTGTAGATGGGCTACTGCCTCCTCAACGGCTAACAGTCCCTTTGGAAAAAAGTACCTCTACCAAGGGACCCACTCTCACACTCCACAGTGGCTGGGTAACCCATGTGACCAATCAGGTGCTTTGACAAGTCTATGCTGTTTGGTTGCACTCACCACCCTTAATCCTCAGGTTTAGTTGAAAACATTAATGGCATTATTAAGATGCAATTGGCAAAATTTATAGAGACCCTTCAAATTCCTTGGCCAAAACCATTGCTTTTCGTCCTTCTAAATCGCTGATCCACTCCCTTGATACCCATAAACTCTCATTCTTTGAGATAGTCCCAAGGTGCCCAGTGCACCTGGCCGCTGCCCCTTTTGATTTGCAGCTTATAAAAGGAGTTAAACTTCAATATTGTAAAGGCCTAACTCCTTCTATTAAAATTAGCCGTGTTCTAGTAGAGCAGCCTTTCCACAGTGTACTCCATGGAGTTGAAGACCTTAAGCAACACACTTTGAAAACTGGAAATTTTGTCTGTTGGGAAAGACACCTCCAGAAAGACACTCTTCAGCCTCACAGGTAAGGCTCCTATCAGCACTGCTAACCAACCCTTGGGCTGCCAAACTCCAGAGAACAGACTTCTGGAGTCACACGACACATCTAAAGAAGGCACCTAACCCTGACTGGAACTGCACAGGCCCTGGTGACCTGAAGATGAAGGTTTCCTGAAATTGAAGCAGACAACACTTGATAAGACAGCTTTCCCACGATGTTCAGACCAGGCCAGTTAGAAGGTTTATAATTCATCTTTCATCTAAAGAGCCATCTTAAAGTGTCTCTTTAATCTAGGCTATTAACTGACTCATGATTTGTATCCAAATTCCTTGTCTCTGAATTTTCAACCTACAGGCTATATTACTGATAAGACCATTTGTACCAAGTGTTTGTGTTTTTTTTGAAATAATAATACTATTTAGTTGCTTCATGTTTATTTCTGCATTGTGTCTTCCCAAAACACTTGTTTAATTCTTTCAGTTCTGAGTATATCTTTGCCCTAGTCACTATTCTAAGATACAGATAAACAATGACTGAGAGACCTCCCTCCAACCCTTCCTTGTTACTCAAATGTGACCACAATAGGTTTCCAATCCATGCACTTTCCGTCCAATGTGGAAGGTGACACCCAGGAAAGGTCTTTCCTAGCATCCAGGGAGAAAAGACCACTAAAGCCAGAAACACCTGACTCCTCATCAGCAGTGCTTTCAGAGAAAGATCTTGATCAAAAGGGGGAAATGTGAAAATTAGTAAATAGAAACCTCATTTAAAGTGGAGTCAGGAAGCTAGAAGAGAGAACTCTCACACATGTGTCATTTAATGCACACTGCTGACCCCGATAGGAAATGTACCTTGCATCTCTGACAGGAAGTGATACTACATTACGACCTTAGCAGGAAGAAAAAAGATTCCTCCCTGCCCAGTAACAGCTCAGCCAGTAAAGACTGCCACAATGCGGGCAAAAGTCACTATACTTCTTGCAATGGAGTCTTCATTTAGAACAACCCTTCCCAAGCCCACAAAAAAGCATTCTTCTCCTTTGTTTCTCTGGATGTGCATGTCCCAAATTGCAATTCTTTGTTCTTCCCCAACAGACCCATTTTGCTGGAGAAATATCTGGCTGATTATTTATTCAAGGTCAAAACCTCTGTTGTTTCTCCCCCCTGGAATTCCATTTCTAACATCTCCCTGGACAGTCTGGGAAGAGTCTAGTTCCGACATGTACTGAACAAGTGCTGCGAGCAGAGGAGACACTGCGTCAGGCCTCGAGCTTGCAGTACATGTCTAAGTTCTCCAAAAAAGCATAGACAAAGGATATTATCAAATCTTCCTGGGAAACTTCCCCAGGACGACACACGTTTTCTACACAGCTACAGAATCTACTGAGAGAGTGGGATGTGGATGTGTGAATGCTGGGAAAAGCTTCCCAGGTGATAGAGACTTGATGATCCGAGGTTCCCTGCACTCTTACAAACCAGCATTTGTTCAGGAAAGGAAGCAGCAAAGGAGAAGACACTGACAAGAGAAATGAAACCTCAGATAAGTAAAGGGACCTGCCAGTGGCCAAAAAGCAGCTAGTAGTGCAAGGACTAATCTCCAACTCATTGGATTCCCAGTCCATTTCAGAAAGCTGCCACCAGGAAAATAGTGTCTATCAGTGATCCTTGTCCTTTTGCATTGACCTTTTTCTTATCAGAAATTCCCCAAGGGGCCTTGGCTTACTAAGTGCTAATTAGATTTCCTCCACCTGCTCCGGGATTTAGAGGGCAGTGCTAATGCAGTGCCCTCAGCAGCTAACAAAGCCACTGGCATTCCTGGTATGCAGGGGCTGGCCTCCTGTTCTTTAGTCAACAGCAATTAAAGGGCTCCCATCCAAAGCCCTAAGGAGGAAGATGGAGAAGGGAGGAGTACTCCTTGATCCAAAAAGTAAAGTACAGCCACTGATTGGGACTGATTGTTACTGAAGAGCTGGGTGGAAACAGGGAAAATCCTGGGAGATGGGAGTGGAATCTGGGTAAGGCAAACTAATGACTACTCATCATCCTTCTCACTGCCCTAAGGAATGCCACTGTCACCTGGATGGAGGGGATAAAGCCTTGGATGGCAAAGAGCCCTCATCCCAAAATGTTGTCAAGAAACATTTCCCTTTCTCTTCTTGTTTCAAGACACAGGTCCAAATTCTCAACCAAGAATGACAAGTCTGCCACAGTTTAATCCCTCCCTGTCTAGGCATCATAATTTAGTAAATGTTCAGCCACTAACTGGCAAGGTGCAGTCTGGATGTGCAGTCTCCAGCTGCCACGTGACTCTACACCAGAGCTTCTCTGGCTTTGACTTTCTCGTTTGCAGCTCTCAGAGTTGATTTCAAGATCGAATGAGACAATGAATATAAAAATGTTCTATAAACTATAAAGTGGTGCAAAAGCTGTAATACAACTGATAATAAAAATTCAAACATTTACTGAGTTCCTAGAACAGTGCCTATACACAGTTGGGACATGAATGTTGTAACATAAACGCTACGGGTTAGATATACAGAAACAAACCAAATCGAATTTTAAATAAATAATTAATATTGTTTATGCTATTACAATTGTCCCAATTTTTCCCTCTTTGCTCCCCTACCCCTAGGCCTCACATGGTCAATCCCCACACCTTCCCAAACAGAATTCTTAACTATGCAGAAATCACAGACTGGTGTAAAAGATAAGGTCTCAAATATAATATGAGTATTAAATAAGAGTATACTCAACATGAGGAATGGGGAGTAACTTACCCTGCTACTCAAGAATAGCAGGGTGATGATTATCGAAAACCTTCTACAGTCCTGATGGTAATAGAACATAATTGAGGGTGAGGGTATGCCGAAAGAAGATGCAAAAGAAACTCAAATGGGCTATTTCATGATCCCCCATACAACATACTCATTAACATTTCCCTGTCTCTATTCGCAAAATTCTTTCATGAGACATTAAAAATTCTGCCAACCATCCAAGGAATATTTAAGCATCTATTATGTGCAAGGTATTATTAAGGATACAGAATACTGCAAAGCAGGTCTCTGACCCCAGTGAGTTTACCATCCAACAAGGGAGGTAAGTCATAAAGGAAGTCATAATACTAGACCAAACACAATGCCTCAAAGGCAAAGGGTCACCTTATCCCATTTCTGGAAGAGTTCGAAATTGAAAAACTCTGATTCATTTCTCCCTATAAAGCCAGATCAAAAGTCACAAATTCTCTTTCATTAAACAATATTCTTTAACCCACTATACGCCAGAGAACATCCTGGGCATGATGGGGCCGGGGGGTGGTGGTGGCAAAAAAGCAATAGACAAAACAGAAAAATCCTGTCTTCAAAGGGCATATGTTGTAGAGGTGTAAAGGGTCAAGCAGGTACATGTATGTGTGATCCCCAGCGGGGAGGGGAGGGAATACGGAGCTTGGAAAGCACTTGCTCTGGCTAAAGTGGGCAGCCGCCACCCGGTGCTAACTGATTGCTGCTGAGCAGAAATTTGGGCCCAGTGTTCCCAGATCTGGAAGCTGGAACTTTTATGTAAAATCTCTCAGCTTTTAATAATCTACAACTAATTAAAGTTTTTTAAAATTCTGAAGGCAAAGCAAAATACTCTGTGGATGGAATTCAGGCAAAAGATACCAATTTCTGACCTGCCTTAGATCACGTATCATGGTTTTGGGCTCAGAGAAACAGTCATTGCATGTAAGTGCTACAAACTAAGGACTGCTGAGCTGGAGGAGGAGGAGGGACCGGTTCCAGCTAAGCACGTCTGGGAAAGCATTAAGGAGGTGAAGGCCTTTAGCCTGAATCTTGAGGTCTCACCTCTTTCAGGAAATATCCCAGAATATTTTATAGTTCTTAATCCTTGCGTTAGTTTTCACTCCTCACAGCACTTACTGGCTACATGAATGTGTTGACACTTACTTAAGTACTTCCTTGCTATGAATGGCAAGACCTTTCTCCAACCCAAAAGTCATAAATAGTAACACTCTCAAAGCAGCTGCCTCCTTGGTTTGTCCAGTCAATCAACAGATTAACAGTGCTCATTAATGTGATTAACTCCCATCTGCTCTATAAAAGGCTTCCTACCTGGAAAGATACTCAGAAAAGTTCTGGCAAATCCAATTCTCAAAGCACAGACTTTATGCATATTATTCAAGGCCAAAAGATTACCTTAAAAACATATGGAATAAAAATGAACCCAGTCAGTTCTCCTTGATTTCTCATCATTTCTTTCAAAGACAATTTGACAATGTCAAAATTTAAATTTTTTATTTATTGATTTTTTTTAAGAGAAAGAGGGAGAAGGAGGGAGGGGGGCAGAGAAAGGAGATAGGGGAAGGAGGGGGAGAGAGAGAGAAAACAGGGATTTGCTGTTCCACTTACTTACGCATTCAATAGTTGATTCTTGTGTGTGTCCTGAATGGGGATTGAACCCGCAGCCTTGGTGTATCTGGATGATGCTCTAACCAACTGAGTTACCCAGCCAGGGCCAGACAATGCCAACATTTAAAATGCACGTACTCATTGATCTAGAAATTGTACTAGAAAATGATCTTATAGCTAAATTATGTTTGTCCAGAAGTCATTAAAATATAATACTCATGATTTAAAAGCACACTATGAACTAAAATCAATGTTATACAACTTGCTATACAGGTCGTCACAGTACAAGCAAATAGTTCAATAAAAACTGGAATAAGCATGCTATAAAAAGCAAGAATTTCATTAATTATTTGCACAAAGTCTAAGAGAAGAAATAACAAACTCTCAAAGAAGCTGGTATTTCAACAAATACAATTATATACCTATATAAGTAATAGCATGATAACAAAAGGGAAAAAAGAGAAGAAAAAATAAATTGTATAAGTTTTAATCTTCAACCACAGACCCCGGAAAATCTTTTCCAAAATCAGGTAAATCATCCCCGATACCAAAAAATTCATCATCCCTGCTGGTCTCTAGTTGATTGTCTTAATCACTGGCACTCACTGCAAAGAAACTTAGTCACTCCTGACTTCAAAGTAGGGGTCTGCTGCTCACTGACTGGGTTGGTTTGTAGTGTAGTATTGACCCTTGAACAATGCAGGGGATTGACTATAGAGTCAAAAATCCATGTGTAACTTTTGACTCTACAGTCAGCCCTTCGCATCCACAGATTCAACCAGCAATCAAACTACTATTTTTGATCCATGGCTGGGAATGCAAGAATACTGTCTTTTATCCACAGTTGGTTGAAGCCGTGGATTCAAAACCCACAGATACAAAGTGCTGACTGTATCGAAAAAAATCTGTGTATAAATGATCTTGTGCAGTTCAACCTGTGTTATTCAAGGGTCAGCTGTACATGAACTTAATGATAAAAAAATCTTAATGATAAATTAGTACCTCTACCACTTACGAGCCATGACTTAGTGTAGCAAAATTTAAATCTAAAACGTAATGGAATAATCCAAAATGTACCTGAGACAGGCTGTGTGGACTGTGACTTCTCTTGGTTGCTAAAAATCCAGGATGTGAAACTTGTACCTCTGTCATATCTCTGTGTCCCCATTCCCCTTCATTACTGGAGTTGCATGACTGGGAATGGAACCTGCAACCTTTCCGCGCATGAGACGATGCTCCAACCAACTAAGCCACCTGGCCAGGACGCAGCATTTTAAAATGTATAACAAACATTGTCCATTTTAACAAAAGTGATAAGCATTTCTTTAAAAAAATTAAAACAAATGCAATGCATCTGGATATGCTAACAGGGAATTATCTCCATGGTTTATTTTATCGCATAGGGATGTGATGAACATTAATCAGAAGGATTTGGAACAGTGTCTGGAACAGAACATGTAGTATTACCCATCCTTATACTGTTAAGTGAGATGTAACAAGGTGTAACGCAAGGTAAACTCAACAAGGATATGGGGTGGAAAGATATTTATTTTTCACTGACCATTATTCTGCCTAGGTTCCCTAAAAAACGAAACCTAACTGCTTTTTATCACGTGTTGAAGTCTCAGAGCAGAGAGGGGGAAAAGATCAGTGAGGCAGGGTAGGAAGGAAAGCAAACACAAGGCTGTGCATTAACAAGCTGGCTACAGTCTAACATGGAAACACAGCCATTTGCCCCATAATTCAGAATGATTCAAACAGACTATAAAACTGCTGTACCTAAGAACAGTGTATGTGAGGAATGGGGGTGGGGCTGGGGGACTGTATGGGGGGGCACACAGCAAGTAATTTATCTGCTAGCTCCTCCCATCCCACCCCCACCCACCCACCTCCTCACACCCCCTCAGGGCACCCCCCTCAAGACAAACATTGAGGAATAACACACCCTATACTTGAATCTTGGAAGTGGTAGGAGGAGGCAGAGCCTTCTTGGCTCTGTTCACCAAGCCTCTGAACTGCTATGGCTCTCCCCACTGTGGGCGCAACAGAGACCACAGTGCAGCCCAGAGGGAGGCTGAGATGGCTAGCAGTGTTAGGAAATAAGGCAAAAGCAGCAGCGTCTGGGACTTACCGTTGAGCAAGCTGACTAGGGCATGTGGGGAAGGTAGAGCCATATTAATTGAGTCCCATACAACACAAAAACACTTGTGTACAGAATGGAACTTTCAGCACTAAGTATGTATTATTTTTAAAAACAGAAGCAGCTACATTTAGGCTATTCTCAGTGGCCTAATGGAAAGGGCAAGGACTTGGAGAGCCAGACAGCTGAGTTTGTGAATTCTATTTGCCTAGGACTTGCTGGGAAACTTTGGGTGGGTTGCCCATCCCGATCATCAGGATGCTACATGGTCCTTGTGAAGATTAGGTGAGCTCAGGTGGCTAGAAGAGATGTTAGGCTGTGGCAGACATGGCTCTACCTCACATAAAACAGGCTGATTCTTTCCCTCCCCTCATTCTGTCCCTCCTCCATCCTCCTCCAGGAGACTCGGATGATACTGCTAACGTCATTCTGCTTAGCATTATTTGTATTTCTGATCATCTGCTATGCTGGAAGCTCCTCCAGGAAAGGGTTGTTGTGTAATTCCTTGGTGTCCCCTTTTTGGTGCCTAGCACAGCTATGCTCATATCTGACGCTAAGCGCATGTTTGCTAAGTGAAACAGAACTCCAAATACCAACTCTTAGGGGAGATGGCTTTTCACATGACTATTAGTAAAGTCACTTGAAGGACCCATGAGACTTCCTAAACACAGCCTGACATCTGTTCTGTCTAGAAAGGTAGAAAAACAAAACCAAAGGCTTTGAAGCTAGACAGATTTGCATTCCAATCTCCTTTCCATCTCTAACTACCAGGGTGACATTTGGGCAAGTGACCCAAACCCTCTAAAACTTTAGTTCCCTTAAACATAAAATGGGGATCCTACTACATTTTATCCGGCTACCGTGAGGACTGAAGTGAAATAATACAAACCATGGTTGGCATGGTGTGGGTCGAGCTGCAGAGCACTCATTCCCCCAACAATGTCACCCTGACCAAGGCTGTTCAGTCCCTCAGCTCCTGTGACTTGAAAGGTCTCATCCTTTTCCTAATCTCTCGAGATAGTTTTCTGCGAGAGGGAGACCCTGTGAACCCAGGTGAGGGGTGGTTTACAGAACCAAAGGAATGACCCAGCTCCTTTCTACTGCACAGAGGATTCTCTTACTCCCTTGATTCTCCTACACACACCACCAGGCAGGCTTGGGCGAGGACACTCAAGCCCTGTCAGCAGCAACCTTTGACTGTTTTCTTCTTTTCTGAAAATTTACAGAGAGGAAAAACTGCCTATATTCCTTCCCAGGAGAAAGAAACTTCTTTGAAACACTACTGGACCTTCCAGATTTCCTTCATTGTTAGCATTGTTGTTACAGATAATGTAGGCAGCAGAAAGAGAGCAGACAGCAGCTGCTCACTCTGAGTTTTGGACCTTTTGGTACAAGATGACTTCTGGAGCACCACTGTTACGTCCGCAGTCCAGGTAGCAGCAGCAAGAGAAAAGCACTTTTTCCGCTGTTGATGAAGGATGAACATTACCAGCAGCAAAGACAGAAGGAGTTTAGATTCCTGACTCCATGGATCCAAATTTCTGAACCTCTTCTGTGTTAGAAAACAACCCTTGTGTACTTAAGCCACTACAGCTAGTTTCTATTACTAGCAAGCAGACACAATTCTTAACTTACTGAATGGTGGTCCAGAACTTGGGCAACATATACATAGGAAAATCACCAGTTATGGGGGATTTGGGCAACTCTTTGGCAACTGTCCCAAGTTGTAAGAGAATGGCTGTGTGTGTGTATGTGTATGTGTGTGTGTGTGTGTGTGGTAGGATCAAGAAAGAAAAAAGACTTCTTGTATGAGTAGAAGGTATCTGCTTTTTCCCCGTTTCTTTTCATTCAACACACTTTTACTGAATGTCAGCTCTGTGCCAGGCTTTGTACAAAATACCGTCCTTTGTAGTGCAAAGTGCTTTCACATTTGCCTCTCTCCTTCAGCTCTTACCCTGCTGCCTTTGCTTGAGCCCTGCCAGGGAACCCACAAGAGGTGCTGAGAAATTAGGAGCTTCCATGACCCCTGAACAGACGTGGATCACAGCTGTAACCACAAAGGCAATAAATAAGAAAGACCTACAAGTCTTAGCTGACAATGTGGTAAAAAACAACAGTTTTTCAAATAAAAATGAGCACCCCTTAAGGTTCAATGGTGGGTACTAATAGCTTATAAGTTATTCCCTAGGCCCACTTTACCTCTCAAAAATCCTCTTTCAAGAAAAACTTAAAACAATGTAAGAACTTCTCATTTATCAGTTACTTGACTAAAGAGGAAAATTATTAAGCAAGTAAAGGGACAAAAAAACAACTAAAGTAGAGACATGACATGTGTTACCTGAATAAACCCCAGCAATCCAAGTGCCTTAATCCTGGGCAGAATGGCATTTAAAGACATTCCAGCAAAGGTAAAAATAAAGGGTAATTGCAACCTTTACTTGAATTTCTCAATGGCTATCAAAAGGAATCAAAGTTATAACCCACACTTTTTATCTTCTCCTCACCAATTACTACAGTTTTTCAAGGGTCCCTCACTGACCTACCTATCCAGCCTCCAACCATCAAAGTTCACTTTTAAATTTGCACTCTTTTCTTTCCCCATTATCTTTCAATTCTTTATTATGGAAATTCAGTGTGTCTTTCTGCTTTTACATTCTCACTCCATTCAGCCTACTAGAACAAAGTAGAGTCCTGAGAGAGAAGACCCAGAAAGCAAGAACCTGTTCTCCTGAGAGGCCAGGAGGGAACACAGAGGGGAAACAATAAATACTGATGTGAATAATTTTTCTCTGTTATATAAACCATATAAAGTGCAAGATCTAAAGCTGCCAGACTTTGTGATGACTCCCTGTCATCAAATAAGGGAGCCTAAGTCATAAAACAAAAAAGGTCAAAGGTTCTAAATGTAGAGTTAATAATTTTTTAATATAGTGAAGAGGTCCAAGACAACGAAAACTCCCCAAAACATAAACAAACAAACGTAAGCTGCTTAGAACAGGATTGATACTTAATTAATGTACTACTGTTATCATTATTACATTATTATTGACCAGGCCCTCCTCACCCCCAGCTCCTTTGTTGTTACGTTACCTACACAAACCTCCATAGCAGGATTTACAGGCCAGCAACCACTAATAGCTTAATAACATATGAAGGTATAGCTAGCTCCCAAAGTGGTCACTGATGTAGAGGCAAAATCTTGAGATTCACCCATTACAAATGAGTTCCAGATCCAGTCCTAGAACCAAGTACTAATCTGAGCTGAGCTGGACAGAGGCAGAGAAAGAGCCCCAGAACTGGGCCACCCCTAAACCCGTCAAGTTTCCCTTTTTCCCTTTCTTACTCAGTGACTGATGCGTTACACACAGTGCTCTTTGCTTCCTCTCTGGGGACCTTGTACCCCTGAAATTCTGCTACGCTGCCCTCGCTCTTCACTGAGGAGACTATTCCACTTCATTCAGAAGCCACATACACAGCTCTCCATGAGATTCTGGGCCCTGCCTCTTATGCTCAGACCCTCCCACTCCTTATATCACCCTTCTGCCAAATTGCCTTCAGTGCAGAGGAGGCAGCACCTCTGGGCATTCCAGACTCATCTGTTTCCCACAGTCCCACAGATCTGACAGAGAGGGTTTATTTAAACTCGTGTGCTTAAAAGATCAGTACAGAGGTATGATGGGGATGTTTGGGGAAATGTTAATCACAGGTGTGTCAACAGGACCAGACAGGGGAGACTGTTTCCCCTTGGAACTACGCTCCCTGGGTCATAAGTAGTTTATTTCTCCCTTAGATTGTAGTAAGATGGATTTAGTCCTTTGAGAGCTAAGTGCATGCATCCCAGACATGAACCCAAGTAACAAAACAAAGATTCCTTAAGCAAAGAGTCTGCCTGCTTTGGCATTAACCACAAGAGTTCGTTAATGATGAATAACAAGTTCTAATACAGAGAACTAACACTGATATAGTACTTGCTGTGTACTAGACTCTATTCTAAGCACTTTCTATATCAACTCATTCAATCCTCACAACCAAGCCTATGATCTAGGTTCTATCATTAGCCTCACTGTATGAATGAATAAATTGGGGCACAAAATATGCTGCCTAGTTGGTAGGTAGCGGGATTCAAATGCAGGCCATCCAGCTCTTCACTACTTTAAGTGCAAAGCTGTGTTTAGATAAGTGTTTTCTAGTTTTAGGTTGGCATGCAAGCACTTCTATTGATAAGATAGGGAAACACACCCTTGTCTAGTATGGGATGAGACAAGAAAGTCCTTCCAGGTCTAAGGAAACCTAGGTGTTCAAGTTCTAATGCAAGCTCATGACAGGGGAGAGACAGCAGAAGCAAGGAGGGGAGAAGGGAGGAATGGCATGCTGACCAGGTAAGTGTGGTTTACTTCATTCTGAGGAGCATGGTGCACTTTTGGAGACAAGTGTACCCGGCTCCAGCTCTTGGGTCTATCTATCACTTATATATTTTGCAGTCCTAGGCTAGTTTCTTAACCTGAACTTATTTGTGGCTGACACAGCAATATTTCTACCTCATAGTATTATAGTAAAGATTAAATAAAGTGAATTAGGCTAATATATGAAAAAGTTACTACATAGAAAGCAAACAATAAAATTCACAGTCAATTCTGCCCCCTACTTTCCCATTTCCCCCTCCCTGTACCACAGAGAGATAAAGAAAACAAATATCCTTTAGGGAGAAAAGCAATCCTGAGTAACTATGAACACTTGTTTTACTCTTCAGCTCCATTTGGGAAAACTGTTCTCCATGCAATGCAAACATGAGCTTGGTGGGGCTGCCATTCATATTCCTCCATACCTACCAAGGGAGACTCAGGGGGGGCACATGGAGTCCTGGTCTGACCTACAAACTTTTTCAATGCTTGGCCGTAGCCCCTGGTCCAGGGGTGGAAGTATAACCTAAGCTGTCAGCATCCTTCCTGAGGACTTTTCAGTTTGGAGTTCCAGGAGCACACACCTTGCCTTCTGGGTCACAGAGATGGGAGGCTCGGGGTCTGCTAGTACCTTCTTTCCTATCACCAAGACAAAAGGAGTCCAACCAAAGACAAGCAGCAATGAGACACCAGGAGAGCCCTGGGGGCACTGAGATATCAGTCTGGTGCCCAAAGGCCTCAGAGTTGCCCAGGTATCTAGAATATTCCTTTCAATTTTCTGAGCTTCCTTAGAATTATTCCAATACATTTCTAACTCTTGCTTAATTTGTATAAGGTAGTTTCTATCATTAGTAATTCAAAAAAATCCTTAAAATATGAATTTATATTTTATGCCAGGCTTTCCACCAGAGGCTTTACAGATAGGTAGACGCTTTGCTTGTGATCCCATTCAATTATCACAGCAGCCCCAGTGGAAGACACTTTCCTCCTTCATTCCAACTGCATATCTACAATAGTGCAAACTCCTTTATAAGCCTATGGCCAGAGTACAGTACCACCAACAGTCACTTCTTTTATTAACCAAACCACATCCACCTACCACATCAACTAGAGTTTACTCAGATTGTACCAATTCAAAATAATCACGGTGGTCAGGGGGATGGAACAGAGCTGCCAGGCTCAACCATAGGGGTAGATGGAGCCAGCTTCCCCAGAACCACGCAGATGTCTTAACAGAAATTAAGGTCCTGCTAAGGAAGGGAAAGAGGGAAATGAATTCAGAGGAAGCGATCGACATGTGCTGACTACATACCCCAAAGGAAAACTGGAACAAACAGTTTTAAGATTATCTAGACTTCTGGACCATCAGATCAGTAGTGCCTTCTGTTCACGTGGCTTTCTGGTGCGCTCTCACACTTGAGTCTAATTTAAGACTGTCCTCCAGAGGCTTCAGCTATTTTCCACAGGGAAGCTATTTAGTGTATCAGTGACTCTCTTACCACTCATGAGCACCAAACTGAAATGATGATTTGGCAAGATTATTAAGAGATCTCAAGGCACTTTCCAGAAGCTGTAACACTAAAGCAATGATGAAAAGCATGTCTTACTTGACTCAAAATGTCCTTGGTTGTCTCCTTGCCTTGGCTTTCTCCTCAGTAAGTGTAAACACAAAATAATGAGAAATTAAGAAAGGTCCAGCTTTCCTTTAGATACGGGTTTTATCACCCAATTGACCAAGAAACAGGTTTTGCACTGGTTGGACTGACAACAGTGAGCAAATGGGTTTTTTAACAGAAATTTCTGTTAGAATATAATGGGAAGATGATACAGATCTCTAACTCTAGATTCAGGAGACTGACTTTCTAGATCCAGTGTTCAAACGTATGCTGAGTTCTTGAACAGAAAGAACTTGGGTTTTGTGGTTGAACAGACGTTCACTGAAGTTCACCTTCATGGTGGGAGTGGTCTGCTGCTCATCATGACTGTCTTCCCAAATGAGACCTGTTTCCCTCTGAGCCTCATCTCCTGACTTATAAAAATGAGGGTACCACAAGCTACCTCATCAAACGGATGAGATGATTAAGTAAGGTTTAGCTATGATTGAAATGTATTACCCAAACATGTATTACTTGACTATTTGAAAAGAATAGGAATTCCAGATGAGTGCTGTTGTGGAATACAGTAACCATTTGGGTGTTTCCAGCTTCTGGCAATTATGAATAAAGCTGCTACACACATTCTTACATAAGCCTTTCTCTTTTTTTGAATTGAGAGATACAGCTACAGTTGAGTCTTGCAATTTTGGTCATTTAATTAGTGCTTAGTTCATTTATATTCAATATATTTATTGATAGAGTTGGGTTTCAGTAGAACTTCATTTCTGTTTATTTCTCCTCTGTTTATTTCTCTTTTTAGTTAATCAAGTTCTTTTTCTCTCTCCTTCCTTTCCTATCTTCCTCACCCTCTTTCTCTTCTTTATTTCTTTAATGGTTCTTCTGGGGATTAAAATATACATCCTAAATTCATTACAGTATATCTTAAATTAATACCACATTACTTTAAATTGTAATGCAAGAACCTTTGAAGTCCATTTATACCCCATTCCATCCTTTGTTTTTTATATATATATATTTTGCTGTCATACATTTTACTTCTATATAATGTTATAAACCCAATAATGCATTGTTAATTTTTGGTTTAAAAAATCAACTGGCCCTGGCTGGTGTGGCTCAGTGGATTGAGCACCGGCCTGAGAACCAAAGGGTCGCTGGTTCGATTCCCAGTCTGGGCACGTGCCTGGGTTGCAGGCTGCATCCCCAGTAGGAGGCGTATGAGAGGCAACCACACATTGATGTTTCTCTCCCTCTCTTTCTTCCTTCCTTCTCTCTAAAAAGAAATAAATAAAATCTTTTTAAAAAGTCAACTGACTTTTTAAAAAACTAACAGAAAGAAAAGTAATTTTTTTTAGATTTAGCCATATATTTATAATTTCCTATGCCCATCCTTCCTTCCTACATAATTAACTTTCCCTCTGGTACCAACTCCCTACAGCCTGAAGTGTTTATCACTGGATATCGAGTCTAGAATGATAGTGTTCTTCTTTCAGGGCTGTAGAGATGCCACTGCATTGTCTTCTGGCTTTCATTGTTTCTGATAAAAGTTGGCTGTCATTCTGGTAATGAGTGTATATCTGTTTCCCCCTTTTGGCTAGTTTTAAGATTTTTAAAAATTTACCTTTGTTTTTAGCAGTTTCATCTGATGTGCCTAGGTATATTTTTCTTTGTGTTTACCCTGCTTGGAATTAGCTAAGCTTCTATATAATGTTATAAACCCAATAATACATTGTTAATTTTTGGTTTAAAAAGTCAACTGGCCCTGGCTGGTGTGGCTCAGTGGATTGAGCACCAGCCTGAGAACCAAAGGGTCGCTGGTTCGATTCCCAGTCCAGGCACGTGCCTGGATTGCAGGCTGTGTCCCCAGTAGGAGGTGTGTGAGAGGCAACCACACATTGATGAGTTTCTATTTGTGTTCAAATTTGGCAAAATTTTAGCTAATATTCTCTCAAGTATTTTTTCTGCTCCAGTCTCCATACCCTTCCCCCTTTGTCTTCCTTCTTCTGGACCTCCAATTATTCATATGTTAGACTTCTTGATACTATCCCACAAGCTGCTGAGGTTCTATTCATTTTCTTTTCAATCTTTTTTCAGTGCTTTGGTTTGAATAATGTCTCTTGACCTTATGTCACCTTCTCTACTCCCCTCTTTTTATTCTTCAGTGATCTGTTAATCCCACCAATTAATTTTTTATTTCATATATTTTTAGTTCCAGAATTTCCATTTGTTCCCCCTAAATTTCCAAATCTCTACTGAAATCCCCCATCTGTTCACCTATTATATTCTTTTTTTTTTTTGCTGTAGAGAGTAACACATTTATAATAGTTTGTTTAAAGCTCTTGACTATTAATTACAATAGCTTGGTTGTTTGTAGTTCTCAAAAAACTTTTTTCTCTCCAGTATGGACATATTTTATGGCTTCTTCAAGTTGTGTAATCTTTTATTGTGGAAGACACATTGTGGACATTCTGGATTCTGTTAAATCTCTCTGAAGAGTGAATTGTGACCTAGCAGGCAGTTAAAAGACTAATGGATAACCTTGAATTTGTGGAGGCTTTATTTCATACTTTGTTGGAACAGGTCTATTTTGATATTGCTCTTAGTCCCAGGGTGATTCCCTTTGTCTAGGGATATAATCTTTTATTCTAAGTTGTAGCCCTTCTAGGGTTTCAGTAAAAAGCTTGAGGGGTTTACCAAGCCCCTCCAACCTGGCAGGTCTGTACCTCTAAAATCCATCCTCTCTTGTACTGGGCAGCAGCTGAAATCTCACATCAGCACTTTCAGCCTTCCAGATATTGTTTCCTCCTTGGGGCCTGAAAGTCTCACTCATCCAAGTACAATTCAGAGATCAACCCAATATTTGAGGGGTGTTTATACATACTCGGTTGCTCTCCACTTCCAGAATTTCCCCTCAATTTCCAGTTTTGTCAACCCCAAACTCTTCAGGACAAGAGTACAGCTTTCTATTTGAATTCCAGCCAGTCTGGCTTGGGCATCCTAGGCAATAATACCCTCAGAAGAAAAGTCACACAACTGTGCCTCTCATCCAATGTCTTTCCCCTTTTTTAAAAGTCAAATCCGCTCTAGTTTTTGCCTACTCTAGTCACTTCACTGTTTCCAAATAACTGTTTTTATACATTTTGTTTAGAACTTACCATTTTTTCCTGGAGATTTAAGTCTAATAAAGCTCCTTCACCATTACCAGAATGGGAACTTCTCCCACCTCAAAATTTAAGGATAAAAATCTCCAAAATCACACGAGATAAATAATCTTCAATCCAGACATACATAAAAACAGTATTAAGAAAAAGTGTTTGAGGCATTCAAACCATATTTTATTCAATCACCTAATGCTTAATTCCTTCATAATGCTTTTTTCGCTCTTACCTCACTCAGCTAATGTGAAATTCCTCACAATGGCCCAAGTTTTCTATTCCCCTGTTACCTCTTTGACTTCATCTCCTACCACACTCCCCCTTCCTGTGCTTTTTTGACTCAGAGTCCTTGTCCATGCACTTCCTTCTTCCTGAAGTTCCTGTTCAGACAACTGCATGACTCCTTCCCTCACCACCTTTCAGTTTTGGCTCAAATGTCAATTTCTCAGTCAGAGGCCTTCTCCATCTTACTTCAAACTGTATTCCACACATACACACTTCCTACTACCATTCTGTGCTTTATTTTTCCCCACAGTATCTTTTGCTTTCTTTTTTTTTAATTGCATTTTATTGGTTATGCTATTATAGTTGTCCTGATTTCCCCCCCTTTGCCTCCCTCCACCCAGCAACCCCCACTCCCTCAGGCAATCCTCATGCCTTTTTTCATGTCCATGGGTCATGCATATAAGCTCTTTGGCTTCTCCATTTCCTATGATGTACTTTACATCCCCATGGCTATTCTGTAACTACTAATTTGTGATTCTTAATCCCCTCACCTTTTCACCTATTCCCTCAACCCCTCTTCCCATCTGGCTACCATCAAACTGTTCTCCATATCTATGATTCTGTTTCTGTTGTGCTTATTTGCTTAGTTTGTTTTTTTAGCTTCAACTATTGATAGATATGTATGTACTACCATTTTATTGTTCTTAGACTTCCCCCACTGGACTACAAACTCCATGAAGGAAGGGGTTTTTGTTTTCATTCTCTGGTGTAGTCCTAGATCCAGAGCAGTAACTCATACTTGACAGGAGATCAGCAAACAGTTTCTGAATGAATCTTGTTTACTGTGCTTGCCTTCACGGCACCTCCTCCAACCCCAACACCGACAGTGACCGCACCACTGTCAGGCTCCTTGTCTCTCAGATTTAGTTCACATTCAGTGTCTAAGATATGGCTTCCTATATAGTTGGTGCTTAGTCGATATTTTTTAACCAATAAGTACTGACTTTTATTATCCATGTCAAGTATAGGCCTCTGCAAAGGCAGGGACCTTCTTTTACCCTGCTGCATCGCTGGTACACTCTGCCGAGCCTCTCAGTACAGTGGGGCGTACCTGTCTACTGAATGATCCGATGGAAGACAGCACTGAACTCTCAAGTGACAACCAGATATGTTTTATGATGCTTCAGTCTTCACTAGTGGCATAGATGTTTTGCTAAGATATACATCATTCCTGGTTTGTACTCCTACCTTCCACTACTATGGTCATTTATCCTTCCAACCAACATGTATATTAAATAGAGCAAAAGAAACTGGTGAATGTGAGTATTTAAGGCACTGATCATGTAAAACGCTAATGACAACTAATTTGCAGAGTAGAAAAATAAGCTGGACTCAAAAAACTAGACAACAATAAAGACGGAAATAAAGGGAGCAAGCAGAATTAAAGCAGAAATTCCTAAGGATCTTGAATTCAAAGGAAAGATGTTTTACTTTAGACTTCGAGTAAGGAATTTGTATTTAAAAATTCAAGGAAAATCATTAAAATAATAGAAATAAGATGCATAAATTCCAAATCATGGGAGGTGGAAAAAGAGAGATGAAAGAAACCAGATAAATCCAATGGAAGGGAGGGATAGAGAAAGCAGGATAGATAGCATGAAATAATACGGCAGAAATATACCTGAGAACGTCAGTGATCACAATAAGTAACTCCTGTCCTTTGGGACAGCATGGATGGAACTGGAGAGCATTATGCTAAGTGAAACAAGCCAGGCGATGAAAGTCAAGTACCATATGATCTCACCTATAAGTGGAACCTAATCAACAAAACAAACAAGCAAGCAAAATATAACCAGAGACATTGAAATTAAGAACAATCTGATAGTAACCAGAGGGGAGGTGGGAGGGGATAATGAAGGGAAGGGTTTTCAGGGACAACTATAAAGGACAATGGACAAGATCAAAGTCGGGGTGGAATCAGGGGAGGGAGGTGGGGATGGCTGGGGTGGGTGGGGAGTGGTGGGGGTTAAATGCAGACAACTGTACTTGAACAACAATAAAATAATTTAAATAAATTAAAAAAATAATAAAGGAAAAAAAATAACTACAGTGGTTTGGGGAAAAGTCTTGATAACCTGGTCAGGGAAGGCCTTTCTGATAATCATTTTATAATAATAGCAATCATTTCAACAGAGTTTCACTACATGCCAAGCACTATTCTAAGTTCTTTCTAAATAGTTTTGATTTAATCCTCACGACAACCTAATAAAATAGATATTGTCACCCCATTTTACAGTTGAAGAAACTGGGATGCAGAGCAGTAACCCGCCCAAGATCACAGAGCCAGTAAGTGAATTTGAGTGCAGAGTCCATGCCCTTGACCACCTTGCTATGCTCCTTGAAGATACTGGCCCGACACCAGAAGGATGAGAAGGAATTGACATGTGGAAGGGGGAGGGGCAGGCGGAGGGGAGGAACTCTAGGCAGAGGGAAAAGCACATGCAAATGCCCTGAAGTTGGGAAGAACTTGGTTCTTTCAAAGAAGAGAAAAGAGGCCACTTGGCTGAACAGCAATGAACAATGGGGCAGTGTAGCATGAGATTGGACCTGAGAGGCCTACAGGCTCTAACAAGTAGTTTCTTTGCTTATTTACGGCATGTAAGAGACTGAGCTAAAGGCCTTATATCGGCCTTCCATATATCATTTCTTAATACAACAGTTCTTCTCTGACCATTCCCAGTCAATTAGTTGTACCTTCTCTGTGCTCTCATGGGTACTTTGCTTATGTCTGTATTGCAGCACTTCCCTCAGTGGATCTCAGCTATTGATTGAGTGATCAATATTCTCAGGGCCAAGGACTGTACCATTTACATCCCCAGTGAGAGGCATCCTATAGGCACTCAGTGAAAGCCTGCATTTCCTAGTCTCTTCTGCTGGGGCCACTGTAGTCCAAAACAAAGCTTTCATGAATCCCCAAATGGGAAGATTTGAGTTATGCTTTTTTCCCCTAACATAATTCATAACAGGGATACTTAGATTTTTATACCTAAGGGACCAGATCTTCCAAGAACAGCAATCAGGCAAGTCTCTGTGTACTGCACAGCTCCCTACTCAAAGCTAAGTCACCCATGCACAGAAATCAGCTCACTCCTACCTTTCACAGTCAGCTGTAACCCTGAGCACCTTTAGACTTAGCCATAGTAAAGCCTATTTTTCTAACAGCTCAAAGCTCTGGAAAGTACGGTTCCTCCAATTTTAATAAAGTCCCTGCAGATTTGGCGGCATTAGTAAAACATTTGTGTTTACTAATGACAAAGAATTACAACAGGATCAGTGTTTTCAGATCAAAACTAGTAGCTATGAGCCAAGATGCTTCTACTCACAGTACAAGTTTCATGCCTCTCAGGGTTTCAGTGTCCAGCCTGAGGCCTGTGGGTCGTATGAGGCCCAGGATGGCGATGAATGCAGCCCAACACGAAATCGTAAATTTACTTAAAGCCTTTTTTCTTTTTTTGTTCATCATTTTTTGTTAGTGTTTGTGTATTTAATGTATGGCCCAAAACAACTCTTCTTCTTTCAGTGTGGCCCAAAGGCACCAAAAGGTTGGACACCCCTACTCTAGACTAATGTTTCTCAAAAATATATTATAACTTTGGTTTGACTTCAGAAATCGCCTTCCAGAAAAGGCAATAGGTCATGTACAGAATACTATCATTTTCATGGGAAGTGGGAATCAGATACAGAATTCATTTAGTTAAACACTGAAGCACAAGAAATAGCACAGCTAGAAGAAGATAAATCTACTTTCCTCACGCCGAAAGGGCTCTGAGGCTTCTTCTACTCCTTTTTGACATGGTTCCTACATGGTCCCCTAGTTGTCTTCTCTAGATTTACTAGCACTGGTCGAGATTTTAAGATATACATTTTCTAGCATGTGTATTCCTCAAGTCTGGGGTATAATCTTCTCTCTCTTTACTGATAGCAAACTGAATTGACTACCACAGTCCCAAGCTCTCATCAAGTTCATATTACTAAGATACTTCCCAGTAAGTCAGAATTAAATCCATAGTTACAATAGTTTCTCAGTGAATTGAGAAAGCAAAGTTGTTGACATAGCCAGAAAGGGATGTGTTGAATAGCTTACTTGTTATACCATAAAATCCAAAAAATTTCAGTTGAAATCTGCCATCACTGTCATATCCTGTTACTGTCACGTTGTGTAATGTTAGCAGAGACATAGCCACAAAGAAGTGGCACAGGGACTTAAAATGGAATGAGGAACTTTATTCACAATCTACCAACTACCTCGTGGAGAAAAGAGGCTCGGCAAGCTCAGATAACTTTTCCAAGGTCATATTCTTATTAAATAGCAGAGTCAAGATTCAAACTCAGATTTGTCTGACCAAAATATATGCTTATTCTACATAGAGAGACCAGCCAGGAACCGGGGGAAAATTGCTTGGGTTCAAAATCTGTTTCTTTTCTTTTCTAACGGAGAAATCTTAGCAAATTTCTTAAATTCCCTGATCCTCAGGTTCCTTATTGATAAAATAGAGTAAGTAAAAGTGCCTATCTTTTAGGACTGCTGTGTAGATTAAATGAGATAATACACAAGACGTGCTCAGAATAGTATCCCATACATAAGAATAGACAAATCAATTTATCTATCAATAGGCAAGTCCCTATATACATGTTTCCAATACACAGGCATACCTCAGAGATATTGCACGTTCAGCTCCAGACTACTGCAATAAAGCAAGTATCACAAAAAAATCACATGAAAAAAAAAATCACATGAATTTTTTGTTTCCCAGTGCACATGGAAATTACGTTTACACTATATATAGTAGTCTAGTAAGTGTGCAATAGCATTGTGTCTAAAAAACAATGTGCATGCCTTAATTAAAAATATTCTATTGCTAAAAACTGCTAACCATCGTCTGAACCTCTTGGAAAAATGGTGTCAATACACTTCCTCAACACGGGGTTATTCAAGGTTATCAAACCTTGAATTTGTGAAAAATGTATCTGTGAAAAGCAACGAAGTGAAGCACAATAAAATGAGGCACAATAAAATGTGCCGTATGCCACAGAGAGAGAGAGGTAGATATGTGTGCATGGCTCACAATATATTCTCAGAAAATAATTTTCCTTATCTTCACTCAAATGCTCTCTACCACCCTCTGCCCTCAGAGCTATGGCTATCCTTAGAAAACACGGCTTCATAATGCATAACACAATGACCCTATTCCCACAACTAGTTCTGCTTACTTTTGTTTTGTTTAAAAAAAAAAGAAAAGAAAAGAAACAAGTTAACTCTTACCTTGCCTTAAACCAGTGATTTTCAACCTTTTTAATCTCACAGCGCACATAAACTAATTACTAAAATTCTGCAGCACACCTAAAAATATATTTTTTGCCAATCTGACAAAAAAAATAGGCATACTTTGGATTCATTCACATCAGACAGCTATTGTTGTATTGGCTGTTGTAATTTTTTAATTTGACAATGTAAGTGAAAAGATGTCAGTGCCTCTCACTAAATAGTCAGGTATTGCATGTTTTAAAGATTCTTACAGCACACAGTTAAAAATTCCTACCTTAAACCATACTTCTTTGGGTAGAAACAGAAGAATGAGAAGCCCAATTAACAGAGAAATGAACTAGGGGTGTCTTAGTCAGAAAAGAATTTTCCTCTTAATATCACTTAAAAAAGTCTAAGGATGTAAATGTAATTCAAATTAATAGTTAACGGGTATATATTAAGCACATACTCCACAGGTGGTACAATATGAGCACGAGACTTAGTCTTTGCTCTCAAGGTCCTCTTAAGCTAGCAGGGGAGCGGTATGCACACTCCTAGCTCCTGGGCAGAATGTGTTAAACGTCAGGACAGAACGTCAATCAACATGCTCAGAGATCAGAACAAGGACTATCACATTTTACTGCGAGGGAACATCTGGGATTGATATAAAGGACAGTCCATGTTCTTCTCCATCTTTTAGAGACTGATAGAAGGGAAACAGCTTTTCTACTGTTGCGATTCTTGGACTTTACCAAAAATAAAAGGCAAGAGAACTTGGCAAATTCCAAGAATACAATCAAAACTGGTTATATTACTCTACTTAGCATCCCCCTGTAATACTTTCTGTTCTATTTTAAGAGTAATTTAAAAATGGGGAGGTATAAAAAAAGAAAAAAATGGATTCATAAGTACAAAAATAGAACATATTCTTATTATTTAAAAAATTGCGACAGTTTGGCAGCTCCTTAAAAAAAACATAGTTACCATATGACCTTGTAATTTCACTGGGTCTTTTAGAAAGAGTGGGATGAGAAACTGGGTTCCATGCAACTCATCCAAGCGTTCATTCAACAGTCATGTCAAGCTTGCTAAACAGAATGTGATACGCTCACACCATGCAATAGTATTAAGACATAAGAAATAATGAAGTATAGTAGTGCTCAACACAGATGAGCCTGGGAAACATTACACTAAGTGACGGAAGCCAGGCATAAAAGGCCACATATTATACGACTCCATTTATACGAAACATCCACAACAGGCAGATCAGTAGAGACAGAGAGCGGAAGAGTGGTTGCCACATGCTTTGGGGAGGACGGAATGGAGAGTGACTGCCTGATGGATATGGGGTTTCTTTTTGGGTTGAAAATGTGGAATTACACAGTGGTGACAGTCATACAACTTTGTGCATATACTGAACACACTATTGTACACTTTAAAATTGAGTTTTATGGTATGTGAATTTTATCTCAATAAAGTTGTTATTTTAAAAAAGGAATTGGGACGTTACAAAGTTGAAGCCCCACCTGCCACTCAAATCCCCACAGGTTACCAATATTAGCAGTTTAGTATGACTCCTTGTTATAATACTCTTTTCCCTCACAGTGCCTAGCAGTGGTTCTTGCACACAGCAAGCAATTTAGGCACTTGTTACACAATAACTTTGTGCAAGGACAAAATGATGCTATTTTGTTCTCTTCAGGATAATAGACATCCTTTTGTATCCCCCACCACACAAACTCATTAGTTCAGGGTCAGGCAGTGTCAGAGGTACAGTTTACTCGATATCACACGCACTAAGTGCAGTGGCAAAAAGTATAGTGCTTACTGGCTCCAATCTCACCAACCACAAGTCTGTCACTAGAAAACTCTGATACTGATGTTTGTGCAAAGAAGGGGGCACTTTGCATCTGTCCCCTTGGTTACCAAGACTACTAGAGTTTGAAATAAATGAAATTTGGTTTCGCAAGGCCATTACTTCAACAGCAAGCTTTAAGTGATTTCTAACTTGGTCAAATCCAACTTAAACAGAAGCCTTAGTCTCAAAAAAAAAAAAAAAAGACTTGCTCTAAGAACACTACAGTACGTATAATTAGTTTAGGCAATTTTACTTCAGCCTCAATGTAATGGAGAATAATTGTTCTAGTATTTTTGAAATGCTTCCTAATTTGTATCCCCTTGTTGACAGAGCAGTTTCTGTTCACGAACTCCAGTATGAAGTGCCTCCTCATTTGCAGCTAAGCTTGAAAGGAGGATGTGATATAGGAGAAGCCCTAGCTGTGCAAGGGGAAGTAAAAGAGAAGCCTGCCCCTTCCGGTCCTATGGGGAACAAAAGGGGTAGAACAGGTGAACAAAGATACAGTCTTCATTCACATACCCCCACCCCACATACACACTCCTCCTTGTCATCAAGCTAGTTTAACTCAGTGAACAGTGCAGGCTCAAAAATATTGAGATTCCATTTTTCCCAGACATAACATGAGGGGGGCTTCAGGCTACCACAGTTCATTCTTTACCTCTGTGCCAATATATGGTATGGGAGCAGGTGCTTGGTTGGAGTAGCATGAGGTGGCCAGAAAGATGAACCTGGGGCAGCGCTGCTCACTCCCTAAAGCCTGAGCGTGACAAGCAGGGTATCTAGAAGTTGCTAGGAGACTGGTGGACTGGCAGGTGTCTGTGGTTGGAGCAAAGATTCTCAGTGTACAGGGACTTTGAGACAAATGTCTAGCACCATCACCTCCATACTGGGTTCCACACATCACTCCCAAAGGACAGACAGAATTACTTGCAACTCAACACACAACTTCAGGACACACTGCCAACCAGACGATGAAGCAGAGGACATCACATATCCCCTTCTCTCTAACTCACTCTCACAGACTTAGCAAGAATTCTCATTAAGCAGTCTGTAATAGACACTAATCATCAACTATTTGCCAGACACTGTTGTAGGTTGAGGAATATCTGGAGATAAATGCAGACAAAATCCCTGCCCTGGCCAAACAAGATTTGGGGGTGGAGAAAGGGAAGTGGGAGTAACTCTGAAAGATGAAGTATTTACTCAAAGAGTTCTGCTTAGGAAGTTGAACTTTGAACAGATTCAAACAAAACTGTTTATACTGAAAAATTAAAATATTATTATGTCAGTTTTTAAAAATGGCCAAAGAGTTTTGGATGATCCACTTGCTAAGAGATTGGGAGTCTATGTGCCCTTTACCTGAACCTGAGCGGGACTGTGATCCTTTGACCAGCAGAGTATGGCAAACGTAACGCTGTGTGACTTCGAAGGCGAGATCATTGAAGAGGTCCATGAAGTTTCCATCTTGGCCACGAAGACATTTACCCTTGGAGCCCCTGAATCCCCCATTAAGAAGTCTGATTATTAGAAGCTACCATGTTGGGAGGATGCCCAGGCTACATGCCAAGGCCACTTGGAGGTTCCCTAGTCAACACACCCCAATGAGTGGAACCTTTGAGTCATCCCAGCCCTGATGACAGTGATGTGAGTGAAGACACTTCTAGATGATTCCAGTTCCTACGAGTGGAGGCACCCTTGCCATTTAAAAGTCTTCCCAGCTGAGGCCCCAGACACTGGGGAACAGAAAGAAGTCCCTGCCCTGCCCTGTCTGAAGTCCTCACCCACAGCATCTGTTAGCAAGACAAAATGGTTGTCTTATGCCACTTAAGTTTTGAGCATGCTTTATTGTGTCCAAAAATTTATCAGGAACCAAAAGTAACTGGAACAAGAGGGGAACTGTCAGAAAAGAAGATCAGTTTTAGAAAAAAATATGAAGCTATATTTTCTTTTGTTGTTTAAGCCTGGTTTGAGGGAAACTGTTATCCTATCACAAGGGACTAAACAAATTATAACACTCTTTTGATTGTTAAGAATATCTATTTTATCTATAGCTGCTATGATAGAAAATGTCTCAGCTATTTGGGAGAATCTGGGCAGTTCAAAAAGGATTTGGGCAGCCCTGACTAGTGTGGCTCAGTTGGATGGGCGCCGTCCCACACAGCAAAGGGTCGCTGGTTCAATTCCTGGTCAGGGTTGTGAAATCAGTCCCCAGTTGGGACATGTATAAGAGGCAACCAACTGATATTTCTCCCTCACATTGTTGTTTCTCTCCTTCTCTTTCTCCCTCTCTTTCCTTCTCTCTAAAAACAAATAAATAAAATCTTTTAAAAATTGTTTTTAAAAAAAGAATTTGGGCAAGACACCACATTCCTGTCTAGATTTTCAAAATGGGACCAACTTTCTCCTGATGCCATTCAGAGCTGTCCATGAACCCATTTTGCCTCTTTCCCTTGGCACATGGTACATGGTAGTTATTCAGTAACTTTGCAGAATGACTGACAGGGTCTGAGGGGCCAAGGGAGAGAGATGATATTCCAGACAAAGCAAAGGGATGGTGGTGAGTTAAGGTAATAAAGGTGGGTCCTAGGGAGAGCAGAGAGGTCACTTGAGCTTCATTTTTCATCCTTCCCCACACATACACTTTCCCTCAATGTTCATGTGCTCATATCTTTAGGCCTTTAGTTGTCCTCATTACTTGAAATATTCTTTTCCCATCTGCTTAATGAACTCTTACTTATTCTTCAAGGGCGACCCCCCACTGTCATTTTCTCTGTAGCTTTCTCTGCTACTGCCCCGCTCCAAGTAGAATTAATCACTTCATTCCACTCTCCTGCAACACTTTCCACAACCTCCAGTATAGCACAGCACTCTGCATTACATTTAATTAGTAAGTTTAATGTCTATTTTCCTCGATAAACTGTGACTACCGAAGAGTAAGGATGATTTCTATTCATTGCCTTATCTTCTGCTTGAGTATTTCTGTGCCAAACCCTAGGTCAAAAAGAAAAATTGCTGCCCCTGAGGAGCCCACCTAAGGAAAGGGAGAGATCTAAAACCACGGGCACACTGCCTTGCCACGGGAGCTGTAAAGAGGTGTGGTAGGAAGACGTGGGAAGACAATCTCTTCAGGAGGAAATCAGGAAGTGGCACCAAGTAGCTGACATTTGAGGTAGGCCTTGACACTAAATTAAAATCAAAAGACTGCCTGGGGGGAATCTATGGAATCAGAGCTAAAAGGTCTCAGAAGAGAACTGCTAAATAAGAGGAACATTTGGTCATGTCTGGTCCGTCTTGTCTCTCCCTACTGCTGGAGATTCCCTACTCAAGTTATTCCAAGTTCTCTTTTTACATTGCCCAAAGCCACTCAACCTTCCCAATTACATCAAGCATTTATATCAAAAAGCACCCATCCTTTGGACCTGGCCAGGTGCCTCAGTTGGCTGGAGCATTGTGCCATATACCGAAAGGTTGTAGGTTCAGTTCCCAGTCAGGGCACATAGCTAAGCTGTGGTTCAATCCAGTGTCAGGGTGCGTGCGGGAGGAAACTGATTGATGTTTCTCTCTCACATCAATGTCCTTCTGTCTCTCTCCCTCCCTTCCTCTCTTTCTAAAATCAATAAACATACCCTCAGGTGAGGACTTTTTTAAAAAGCACCTATTGTTTGGACAAGTCATTTAAAACCATGAGTCAGTAATACAGGAAAATGTAGTCAAATCAGTAGCAATCATAAAAATTCAAATTAAACAAGGAACTACTTTTGTATCTGTAAAATTGTCAGGTATTTTTAAAAATTATAATATCTTATACCAAAGAAGAATCAGGAAAACCAAAACTAGCCTTTCTGAGAGGCAATGTGGTATGATATATCCAAAGCCTTGCAAATACCTGCACCATTTGAAAATTAGAAATTCCATTTACAGGAATTTGTCCAAAGGATGAAAGTCTTTGCTATAAAGATCACAGCATTACTTAAAATAGTGGAAAATAGTAAACCTCATAAATGTCCAATAGTAAACAACATAAGAGATTCCAATAAATTTGGCACTGCCATAATTGTAACAGTTACCACTTAAAGGGTGCTTACAACGTGCCTGACATTATCATATTTAATACTATAGCAATTTATAAAGTACATGTAAGTGAATGTTGAGTGGGACTTTTCCACTTGCACCAGAATTGAGAGGAGGTAAGTTCCCCATAAGGTAAAGAGAGCAGTCAATAGCTTGGGCTTGGCTAATTCACGGATTCACTAAGACGCTACACTGTGAGGCCTTCTAACCCAACTGTCGCTGGTGCCCCTGCACTGCCCCTCTCCCTCCAAGGTGCATGAAAGAAGAGCAGAGAAGGGGAGGGGGACCTTGGTTCCTCTGACATAGTGGCCAGGGCTGCATTTTGGGATGGTACTCCCCCTACCCCTACAGTGGGCTCCTCGAAGAGAATCGGTTACAGAGATTAGGGGTACCACAAAAAAAAGGATAGGGGCAAGAATTTTTAAATATCATAATGCCTGGTGAAAATTTGCTCAGGCAGTTGATTTACAGATCTGCCCTCTACCGTTCTGACAAGGGGAGAGGAAATAGAGTAAGAAGGGGCAGCAATGCTGTTGCCCTGCTGTTTCGCATGGATGCGAGTCCCTTGTGTCACACAGTTCCATGGAACTGTTGGCCTTAAACTTTCTTGCCAGGTCCTACCCACGAGGGCTGTCCATTGAGCAAGTGGACCCCAGCTGTGAGGAACAGAGAGAGGGAGCAGCTGTCTTGAAAGAGACTGAAAGAACTTTATATACCAGTTTCCTCTCCAGGTCTGGAGACCATACATTTGGAAAGCATACCCTCCAAAGAACTCACAGGTGTGGGGTGTGCACACACCGGCAGTGCTAGTCAAACAACCACTAGATATCATCCAGGAAGACCCAGCAACAGCTACTTAAGAGGCACTTATCCCTGTCCCTCTCCCTCTGGACACCAGAACAACAGGAGCCTAGGAGGGAGCAGGGAAGGAGTCGTCCAGAGAGACTATATAATCTCCCACCTCCACACTCTCCAAATAAGTCAAATTTACCTATTTCCACTTCACATCCCCAGGGCCACAATTCTGATCAGTTACAGGACAAGGAAAAGCTTTCGATGAGATATACTGAAATTTTTAAATGGTGGACTTCTCTCTAACCCACACCAGAAGGTTTGGGACTCTGTTCAAAGTATCATCAGGGTATTTATCCTCTAGCAGAGGAAGGAGGCTCTGACAAGGCACACTTGGGAGCTCTGACTGCAGAAAAACAAGAGCATTCGTGTTTGCACCCCTCTGGGTTAAATTCGTTCAATTAACTGGTTAAAGTTATCATTATCTCCACTTCACAGGTGAAATTAAAGCTCTGAAAGGTCAAGACATTTGCTAATTCCACAAACCAAATGGGAGGCTTCGTGTGGATTCCAGCCCAGGCTAACCTCAGAATCCATGCCTTTTACAGTTAAACCGGAATTTCTCAATACAGGCCCCAAAGATACAACGCTGGGGATCTAGCCCACTTCAAAAAAACCTTTTTCAACATTGAGTCTTCATCTCCAGGGTGAGGGTGATCTTAAAATACACAAACCTAGTCTCCATCATCTGAATGATTATCTTACAGGTGACAAGTGCTCCTTCATTATCAGCATTTGCACTTATAATCCTGTTGATATCAAGTATTAAGTTCTTTAATATCATACAGTAATGACTAATGAGAAAAGACAGAGTGACTGCATATATAAATAACATAGTTGTAACAATTAACAGCCAAATGGCTTGCTATACAAACCCAAGTTTCACTGCAGTTTGAACACAGAAAAGAATGGGACACAGAAGAGACAGGCTCATTAGAACAAAGGGCTGAATTTGCATTCTAAGCAGCAATTTAGCTTCACCAAAACATCCACTGGTGTTAATATGAATTATATTGGTTCTGAAGTTTTAAATTTAATTTATAAATTTGTTTTGGTTTTATCATTATAGAAGAGTTGTAAGCAGATATTTATACTCCCCAATTTTTGCTTATGATCATTTTGGTTACATAATAATAACGATAATTTAATTTACCATCAAAAAACCTGAACAAATATCTGTTGAAAGTGACCTTACATTACACATGCTTGAGAAGCTCTGCCTTATGTCATTCTGCCCAAGCAGCCATTAAAAGTCGTGTCTTAGAAGACTTGGTGACACAAGGAAGTAGCTTCACTACTCTAACTTAAAGCACACAAAAGATGGTGCGTTCTTACTCTGATTTTCTAAAATATACACACATAAAAACATAAGAAAAAGAGACTAGAAAATACACTTAAATGTTAACAATTTTTATGCCATGGTGTGTTACAGGTACTCTTTATTAATATTGCTATTTTTCTAATAATCTGTTCATAATAACTTTATTACAAGAGTGAAATTGAAGTATTACCAAAAAATTCAATTTTTAATAGCCTATCCTAGGGAGGCTCCCCAAACCTGTTGCTTAAAAAAAGAAAAATCACACTTTCGGCCAGATTCCAGCTCAAACTCTTACTCCTCCCAAGAAGTGTAAATAATCCTAAAGTAGTATCTCTTCAAAACGTGAAAGCATAACGTCCTAGTCGACCAATAATGCGTTGTGCTTTAGGCGCCAGGGCCATGAGAATGAACAAAGGACAAGGTCCACTCTCGCCAGTCCGGGAGAAGCACAGCAGGGACAGCAGTCGGTCAGCGGTACTGAGGCGTAATGACACAGGAGTGTGAAGGAGGGGCTCCATGACTCATTCTGATGGGGAGGGCGGGGCAGTACCGGGCTGCTGCAATATGATGCGTGAACTGAGCCCTAATGATATATGAGGAAACAGGTGCAGAAAGGTGAGATGGCAGATTACCTAGAACTAAAATCTAAAGATAGGTATTGTGTCACAGAACTCACTAACCGCACCAGCCCAATCTCTCCTGGACTGCTGCAACACTGGCCTTTGCCATTGGTACAGCCTGCCATTATAACCCAAGCTGCTTCCCTGACGAGATCGTAAACTCAGAGGGCAACACTATGCACAGTGCAGACCCTTAATATTTACTAATGACAGTATCTTCAGAGAGACTTCTAATGGGCATCAAACTCAACACATTGTAACCTCTGTTGGTATCCAAAAAAGTATACCCATTTTTTTCCTCTAGAAAATTATATAAAAAGGTCAAAAGATCAAAACAACAGACTCATTTTTATAACCCTTACAAGAAAATCTGCTGAATAGAAAAAGCTCTTGCAAGCCTGCAGAGATCCGCCTGGCATGCTCTTCCAAAGCAAGCTAGGGGACGATAGACTGACTGCCTGTCCAAGAAAATCTTCCAAGTAAACTGCAGGGATACTTAATGATACCTAAGTGCTGTGGTTCATCAGCTGACATGAAGCTCTCAGGTGTCCCAGCTGTACAACAGAACAGGCCTGTGTTGTATAAAACAGCGAATAATTGGAAGTAACATAAATGTCTAACCTGGGGAAATGCGTACCTACGGTGTCGCATATTCACTGACATGGAATTTATAAGACTTATGTGTAGGTCTAGGATTTGGTTTAACATATCCCCGCAAAGAAACAGTAAAAGGGATACATGAAACTAATGAAGTAAAATCTTGATAACTATTTGAAACTGTGAATTGGTATACACTAGACCACTTCCTCTACTTTTGTGTATGATTGAAATTTTTTTGTATTATGTAGAAGTAAATAAAATATTCACAATGCCAGTCTGTGAAAAAAGTAGAATAAAAAGTAATAGTTTATGTGAATCATAACCATGTAAAAAATAGGCATGTTATCAACCCAATAGCAATAAGCACCCCTGAATGTCTGTGTGGGTTTCTAGATACCATTTTTTTGAAGGAAAAGAACTCTGAGGAAATAGCTAATTCTATGTCTGGATCAGGAAAGATAAGCCTGGAACATCTTGTCATACCAGATCGTAAAGAAAGTATCAAATACTGGCAAGGTTAGGGCTAAAGAACTCAGAAGACAACTTGAACAGCCTCCCACTGGCTAAAGACAGAACGATCTGATCATCCATGAAGATAACTAAACAGATTCAAACACATCAAATGTGTGTAAATGTGAGCTCATAATGACACTAAAAATACCCTCATTGATCACTTTGAAGGGTAATAAGAGATACATTCACTATTTTGACAAAGAGTAGATACATAAGAGGAAGAATCATAAAGCTGAGGGTAGGGGTAGTTGTAAAGAGTAAATGACAGTGATTTTGAAACTGCCTTGCTTATAGCTGGTGCCTGACAAGTGGCACCAAGCCTGCAACAAATCACAAGAGAGATGCTTCCACTATCACGTAAAGCGCTCGTAATCTAGCAAAGGGAGACAGACACGAGCCCAGTGCCAAACTAGAAGTGAAAAAAGTGCCATGGAAACAAGCCAAGAGACCAGCTCACTTTGGAGGGGCCTGAGCATGGGAGACATCAGCTTAAAAGGGTTCCACTTACTGGGAAGTTTTTGCATTTTAAACCATTCTCAGACATGGGCTCTAGAATCTCGCACATTGATCTTTACATCCCCTAGCACATACATATTTCCCAGGGACTAGTCAAAGTGAGAACTCCAGACAAATCCCCATGTGGTTTCATTTCCCTTCCCAGAAATCAGGAGACCTTTGAGATGTTCCTTTCAGAAAAAACCAGCTCCCTAGAACTCATAATATCTAGCTTGGGAATCCCACTTACATTCTGACTGTGTAAACTTCAGGTCTGGCCCAGATTTGAAAGGGGTGAGAAGACACCCATGCTCATGTTCAGAGTTCCTATAAACGGGTTAACGAATATAAACAAACAGACAACAGCACCCCCCCCCCATCCAAAATTAAATACCTACTCTGGGCTAGACACTGTGCTGAGATTGTTTTCACTTGTTATATCCTAGTAAATTCTCAAACTCAGTGAAGGAAGAGGTGTTGCTCCAATTTTACAGACAAGGAAGTAGGGTCAGAGAAGCAAGCCATTTGCTCAAGGGCACAAAGGTCCTTGAAACACTAAGACAGGTCTTTTGAAGACATACAATGTACACACATATATTGAATGTAAACTGTAACTGAAAAATAAAGTTTAAAAAAGCAAAAAATGAAACAAAACAAAAAACACAATGTCCACATACCACTGACATTTCACATGGAAGCAATGGCTATCTGAGAGGCAAAGACTCAGGGTGATGCACTTCATGAATAAATGTCATCCTACCATCTAAGACCTTTTATAGACTATCCCCCTCAGCTCTCCACTTACTTTTCAAACCTCTTTTTGATTTCTACCATGGACTCCTCCACTCTGGATGGATTTTCACGACCCCACAAATCCCATGTGTGCTGACTGCTCCTTTGCCGCTTGCATTGCCTTCTTTCTTTCTAAGCACTAATTTCTGGAGTCCAGCTGACACCCCCACTGCCCACCCCAGGACCCCCTTCTGTTTTTGTCCCATGCTCAGATCTCTTGCCTCCGCGAAGGTCACTGCCTGAATAAACCACATCACTTGGTGTAAGGGCACCACTATTTCACATCGATACTTCTGGTCTACCTAGCTTGCAAATTCCTCGAAGGCAGGGTTGAATACTGACGTATTTATTCCCTTCAGAAGGGAAAGGATACAAAATAAAGGCTTGTCAACGTTAATTTGGATGCAGGCAATAGCCTGCTCTGGAACCTATGTTCCTCAGCACATCTCATAAATTTGAGGCTATTACATCCCATTATTCCCTTCTAGCTAGAGAAAGGCCAGCTAGAGATAAACAGCAACATCAAAGTCATTTCATTGAGCAAAGCAGCAGGCAAGTGTTCCCGCTTTGTACAACTCTACTGCCTCTGGTCCTTAGATATCCCTGAGAGAACATTCCATTACCATTAAGGCTGTGAACATTCCATCCTGTTTTTTCCCTTGGATTAGAAATATTAGCAGGGCCAAGTACTAATCCTTAGCAAATAAAGAGATTGCTATTTTAAAAATTGTGGTAAAATACAGAAAACATAAAATTTACCATCTTAGACATTTTTTTTTCAGTGTACAGTTTGGTGGCATTAAGTATTCATATTTTTGTGCTACTATCATTAACATCTGTCTCAAGAACTCTTTTCAGGTTGCAAAACAGAAACTCCGCACCCATTTAACAGTAACTCCCCATTCTCCCCTTTCCACCAGGCCCTGGCAACCACCATTCTACTTCCTGTCTCTGTGAATCTGAGTCCTCTCCACCCTGGCGGGATAGTTTAATGGGTTAGAGCGTTGTCCTGATGTGCCAAGGCGGTAGGTTCCATCTCTGGTCAGGGCACATACAAGAAGCAACAAAAACCTGCATAAATAAGTGGAACAACAAATCAGTGTTTCTCTCTCAAATGAATAAATTAAAAAAAAAGAAAAAAGAATTTTCCTCTAGGTGCCTCATATAAATAAAATCATTTTTTTATTGGCTTATTTTACCTAGCTAAGTGTCATTAAGGTTCATCCATGTTGTGGCATGTCCATGTGTCAACATTTCCTTCCTTTTAAAGGTTGAATAATGTCCCATTGTATGTATATACTACATTTTGTTTATTCATTCATCTGTTGGTAGACACGTGACTTGCTTCCAAATGAGAAATTCTGATCCAATGCTTGTCACAAGAAGCTCAGGAGACTGGCCCTGGGTTAAAGCAGTTTCTTTGATGTTGTGAATACAAAGAACCAATCCAGTGATTAGGACTACAGAGCAGAAAGCTGCTAAAAGGAATTTCCATCTGGTTATCTGTCCCAAGATCTGGAGCCAGATAGAACATTTATTTAAGTACTCAAATAGCCTGCTGGAATAAAGCCCTGACTGCCTAGGAAGGTCTAGAAATGATCTTGAACTCACTGTAATTTTTTTAATTTTAAAGTATATTTTATTGATTATGTTATTACAGTTGTCCCTGTTATCCCCCTCTGCCCTGCACCCCCCTCCCACCAGTTTTCCCCCTCCCAGTTCATGTCCATGGGTCATACATATAAGTTCTTTGGCTTCTACATTTCCCATGCTATTCTTACACTCCCCCTGTCTATTTCGTACTGACTTTATGCTTCTTATTCTCTGTACTTTCCACCCCGCTCTCTCCTCCTTTCCCTCCCCATTGATAACCTTCCATGTGATCTCCATTTCTGTGACTCTGTTCTTGGTCTAGCTGTTTGCTTAGTTTTGTTTTGTTTTGTTTTTTAGGTTCAGTTGTTGATAGTTGTGAGTCTGTTGTCATTTTACTGTTCATAGTTTTGATCTTCTTTTTCTTAAATAAGTCCCTTTAACATTTCATATAATAAGAACTTGGTGATGATGAACTCCTTTAACTTGACCTTAACTGGGAAGCACTTTATCTGCCCTTCTATTCTAAATGATGGCTTTGTTGGATAGAGTAATCTAGGTGGTACGTCACCGCCTTTCATGACTTGGAATACTTCTTTCCAGCCCCTTCTTGCCTGCAAGGTTTCCTTTGAGAAATCAGCTGACAGTCTTTGGGAACTCCTTTGTAGGTAACTGTCTCCTTTCCTCTTGCTGCTTTTAAGATTCTCTCCTTATCTTTAATTTTGGGTAATTATGATGTGCCTTGGTGTGTGATTCCTTGGGTCCAACTTCTTTGGGACTCTCTGAGCTTCCTGGACTTCCTGAAGTCTATTTCCTTTGCCAGATTAGGGAAGTTCTCCTTCACTATGTTTTCAAGTAAGTTTCAATTCCTTGCTGTTCCTCTTCTCCTTCTGGCATCCCTATGATTTGGATGTTGAAATGGTTGAAGTTGTCCCAGAGGTTCCTAAGCCTATCCTCATTTTTTTGAATTCTTGTTTCTTTATTATGTTCTGGTTGAATGATTATTTCTTCCTTCTGCTCCAAATTGTTGATTTGAGTCCAGGTTTCCTTCCCTTCACTGTTGGTTCCCTGTACATTTTTCTGTATTTCACTTTGCACAGCATTCACTTAGTCCTCTATTTTGCAACCATACTGAGCCATTTCTGTGAGCAACCTGATCACCAGTGTTTTGAACTCTGCATCTTTTGCTATCTCTTGCTAGGTTGGCTATCTCTTTGTTGCTTGGTTGTTATTCTGGAGTTTAGATCTGTTCTTTCATTTGGGCCATATTTCTTTGTCTTGGCACTCTAGTTTACCTTGTAAGGGGTGGAGCCTTAAGTATTTGCCAGGGCGGGGCAACCCATGTAGCTGTGTTGTGGCACTGTATGGGGGACAGCAGTCAGAGAGGGAACAATGCTGCTTGACTTGGCTCTCTGCTGGCTTTCAGTCACTTGCCCCGCTACACACAAGCAAGTTAGGCCCTTCTGGTGCTTATTCCTGGGTGGGTGGGTTTGTATATATTCTAGGACCCTGTGGGTCTCTCCAATGGACTCTACTGTGATGCTGGGAGTTTATTCTGCTGACACAACCCCCTCAGGTTTATACAGGCAGAGGTTTTGGGGCTTTCTTTTCCTATGCTAGAATCCTGGGTTGTGCAGTCTGTCTCATTTCCCAGTTGTTTCTCTGGGTTCATCCTCATGCAAATGTGGGACCACCTGGTCCTCCAGCTGCTGCCTTGCCATGTGTCCTGTCTGCCCTGGCTGCCTATCTCCACCCCTCCTACCAGCCTGGATGAATGTTTCTTCTTTAACTCCTTGGTTGTCGGACTTCCATACAGTTCTATTTTCTGATAGTTCTGGTTGCTTTGTGTTTTTAAATTTGTTGTCCTTCTTTTGGTTGTGCAAGGAGGCAAAGTGTATCTACCTATGCCTCCATCTTGGCTGGAAGTCCACTAAGTGTCTATAGACCACCCTCTCTGCCCTCTCCAGCATTATTGAGATATAACTGACATATAACATTATGTAAATTTAAGGTATACAACATGTTGATACACTTATATATTGCATTATGATTATCACTGTAGCATTAGATAACAGCTCCACTGCATCACATAATTACCATTTCCTTTTCTGGGTGAGAACATTTAAGAGCTACTCTATTAGCAATTTTCAAGTATGCAATATAGTACTGCTAACTATAATCACAATGCTGTACATTCAGTCTCTAGAACTTACTCATTTTCTAACTGGAAGTCTGCACCCTTTGATCAACAACTACTTAATTCCCTACTTATTTCTATAAGTTTGGTTTTTTCAGATTCCACTTACAAGTGATACTAAGCAGTATTTATCTTTCTCTATCTGATTTATTTCAATTAGCATAATGCCTTCAAGGTCCTTCCATGTTGTTGCAAACAGCAGAATTTGTTTCTTTTTCATGGCTGAATAATATTCTATTGTGTGTATATTAAAATACATATATATCTTATATATGTATAACACACATACATCTTCTTTCTCCTTTTATCCAGTGTCTGTCAATTGACAATACAATCCATTGTCCGCCAATACAGTTCACCAATATAATCTTGGCTATTGTGAATAATGCTGCAATGAACATTGGGGTGCATATATCTGGGATATCCTGTTTTAATTTCCTTTGGATATAAATCCAGAAGTGCAATTTATAGATCATATGATAGTTCTATTTTTATTTTTTAATTTTTTTTTGCAGAATCTCTATAGTGTTTAATGAATTAAAAGACAAGCTAGAGACCGCAAGAAAATATTTGCAAACCACATATTTGACAAGGACTGGTATGTTGAGCACAGAAAGAATGCTCAATTGAGTCAATAGTAGAAAAACACAATTTGTATAGAAAATGGTCAAAAGACTTGGAGACATTTGACCAAAGAGGATACACAGATGGCAAGAATCATATGAAAACATGTTCATTATCATTATTCATAAGGGAAATGTAGTACAGTGACTTGGAGGGCAAGAGGAGGGGGTAGAGGGAGGTGGAGGATGGTATAGAGGGGCTAAATGGTGATACAGGGAGACTTGACTTGGGTGGTGAACACACAACACAGTGTACAGATGGCGTGCTGTGGAATTGTGTGCTTGAAGCCTGTATAATTTGGTTAACCAGTGCCACTCCAATAAATTCAATACAAAGGAAAAAAATCCAGTGGGTGAATGATTAAAAATATGAGTTCAGAAAAAGTCCAGCCATTATTAATATAAGGAAAACAGTTTGCACAACACTGATGTAACCTGGCAGCCAAGGAGAGTGGAGTGGAATGCAAATGCATGAACGATGACGACTTCATTATACTAGTCAGCAGGGGCAGTAGACACTGTTGAGTGAGCACGTGTACTGTATGGCCATCGCATTCAAAATGACTGAGCAGGTACAGCAATGAATCTGCAACAAATTTTGTGTTAAGCATGACCATTTCTCTGTGGAAACTATTCAGATGATTCAGAAGGCTGCAACTATGGGCAACTGGTGATTGGCAGCTTCATCATGACAACATGCCCTCTCATGCATCACATCTCATGCAGAGTTTTTTGATGAAACATCCAATCACCCAGGTGAGTCAGCCCTCCTACAGTCCAGATTTGGCACCCTGAAACTTCTGGCTTTTCCCAAAACTAAAGTCACCTTTGAAAGGGAAGAGATTTCAGACCATTGATGAGATTCAGGAAAACATAATGGGGCAGCTGATGGCGATTAGGAGAACTGTGTGAAGTCCCAAAGTGCCTACTTTGAAAGGGTTGGAAGTGTCATCTCCAAAGGTTCCATACCACAGGAATCCATTTATATATCACTCTTGAAATGACAAAATTACTAGAGTGGAGAACAGATCAGTGGTTCCCATGGGTTGAGGATGTGGTGGAAGTGGGATGGTAACTATAAAGTGGCAGCAGGAGGGATTATGTGGTGATGGAAATGTCTTGTTTCTTGACTGTATCACTGTCAATATTCTACTGTGACACTCTGCTGTAGTTTTTCAAGGTGTTAGCATTAAGAAAAACTGGAAAAGAGTATGTGGTATTTCTCTTTACTATTTCTTAAAACTAGATATGCATCTACAATTATCTTAAAATAAAGAGTTTAATTTAAAAAAAAGCTCAGGCTTTGGGACAAAGCTAGATGATGCTGGGCAACTTATTTTCCTTTCCATAGGGCTAAACAGATTAAATGAAGAGATCAATGGCCTAAGCATAGTGCCTGACATGGGGTAGATGCTCAACAGATGGCTATTAAAATGCTGACTGTAAGAGTCATGATGGTGGTGCGGGGGGAGGGTACAGAAAAGGACCTTTGGATAATAGCACTAATGGGTTTTGATGAAAGACTAGATGTGGGATAGCAGGTGTCAGGGAGTCAAGGGCGATTCCTAAGTTTCTCACTTGAGCCACTGGGTGGTCACTGGCACCATTTACTGAGCACACGCAGGGTAAAGGAATAAAGAAGAGTTTTGGGTGTGGTGAGTTTGTGTTGACTGGGAGACATCCAGGTACAGATGTCCAGTTAACAACTGCATATGCAAGTCTGGAGTTCAGAACACAACTGTAAGATGGAAATTTAACTGGATAATGACCGGCATGCAAATGATCACTGAAGCCAGGAGAATGGATAATCTCCAAGGAAGAAAAAGGAGCCTAGAGCATAGCCTCTGTGACTATAAAGGAGCCTCAACCTGTCAGTATTGGGTAAAAGAGGGTCAAGCTAGCAAAGGAGGCTCATGCCAGAAAAGGAGAAAATCCAGGAATATTTGGTATCACTCTGGATAAAAGAAACATGTTTCAAGAAAAAGTGAGTGGCCCACTATGACCAAGTAGTGAAGAGAGAATTTAACATGAGAAACGAAAAATAAGCCTCTGACTCAGTGACCAGTGTGTCACTGGTACCCTTCTGAGTGTAGCTCTGGTGAAATGACAAAGTAGGTTTCAGATTGGAGCTAACTGAGAAGAAGGTGGAAGAAGTGGAGACATAATATAAACCACCATTAACAAATTTAACCCTAAAGAAAAAAAATGAAGCACAGGGGAAAGGAAGGAGTGTGATACGAAGGAGAGTTTTGTTAAAAGCAAGTAAGTTCAGCTATTAATGAAAAGGAATAGGTAGAGGAAAAGCATGATCTCAATAGCTGGAGAGGATATGACCCAGAGTACAAGTGGCGGGATTAGCTCAGTTAGAAGGGGCTCCACATCTACTCTAAGAAGAAGGGGAAATGCAAGGAACCATGCAGATGCACATGCATGTGGAAATCTGGTCACAGTGTGTGCAGACAGCTGCTCCCTGGTAGCTTCAATTTTCTTTGTGAAAGAGAAGGCAAAGCCATCTGTTAAGACTGAAAGGCTGGCTTAATTTTTATTCCCAGCATGAAATTCAGTGCCTTAGACATCTATATTTAATAAATAAATGTATATAATAAATAAAATAAAAGCAAACAATTAGTTTCCTTAATTCAGTTGTTCATTAGACTCTATACTCAACTTTTTCCAAGCTAGCCACTAGGGGGCATTACTGCTGCCAATCTTTTCCCCTAAATCTTTTAACATCCTGCAATAGAACAACTACAGAGCAGTGTATGCCATAATACATGTTCATTTTTTTCACAGTGTAAAATTTTCATATTTAGAATTAACCTGCTGGACTCCATTTTTAAAAAATTATTATTTATATTTTAGAGAGAGAAGGGAGGGAAAAAGAGGAGGAGAGTAACATCCATGTGTGAGGATGTGTGAGAGAAACATCTGTCAGTTGCCTTTCACATTTCCCCCAACTGGGGACCTGGTCCACAACACAGGAATGTGCCCTGACTAGGAATCCATCCAGCAACCTTTTGGTTTGCAGGCTGGCACTCAATCCACTGAGCCACACCTGCCAAGGCTGGACTCAGTTTAGGTGACCCCAATGTTGTTGGCAACATGCAAAGCATCATACTCGGGAGCCAGTCAAACATATGCATTCTTCTCTCCTTCAGGCCTGATCAGGGTGTTGACCTTGACCACGTTAATGTCACAGAGCTTCTTCACAGCCTGTTGGATCTGGTGCTTGTTGGCCTTGGCACCCACAACGAACTCGGGTGTATTGTTGCCTTCTGTCTTCTTCACAGCTGACTGGGTGGTTAGAGGGAACAGGATGATGGCATGGTGGTCAGGCTTGTCCTCCTGGGGGCGCTCTTCCGAGGATATTTGGGTTGCCTTTTCCACTGCAGTGTCTCGGGCACTGGAAGGTGGGTGACATAGGATCTTTTTTGTGGCTGAGGATGCTTTTCAGCACTGTTTTGCTTACCTTCAAAACCTTTGCTTTGGCTTCAGCTCTGGGAGGGGCAGGGGCTTCCTCCTTCACTTTCCATGCCACCTTTGTGAAAGGCCATAATATATGTTTTTCCTCAAGAAAATGTGTCAGCTTTACATACATGTATATGTGTGTGTGCACACGCACACATGTGTGCACGACTGCGGCAGGATGGGAGGGCTGCTCTTTCCACCAGCCTCCCGCTGCAATCAAATCATGATGCCCCAGAGGCAGTACTTACCATTTTGCGGAGGTCACTTTTTGTAATTCCTCCAGGGCACACAGCAAATTCCAAATAGATCTTTTACACTTTCTTATGATTAATAAATTACAAGAGATGGATGAAAAAAGTCTCTAAAGCTAATCCTTGGTCACATTTGCCATAGCTTCTTTAAAATTGTTTTTTTCCCCTATACTTCCTCTCCCCCTCCCCCAATTAAATGAGGTAGGTTTGTTAGATTAATTTTAAATCGTTGTGATCTATTTCTATAAATCCTCACCCAAGGATAGGTTTATTGATTTTAGAGAGAGAAGAAGGAAGAGAGAGAGAAACATTGATGTGAGAGAAACATCTCTCTGTTGCCTCCCTAGCGCACATCCTAGGTGTGTGCCCCATCCAGGGATCAGACCCTCAGGCTTTCGGTGGGTGGGGCAATGCTCCAACCAACTAAAACACCCAGCAAGGGCAGTTGTAATCCAGTTCATAAACTGCTTTTGTCCATTTCAGATGCTTGATACATTTTTTCTTGTTCCTCTTCCCTTCTTTTATTTATTTTTTATTTTATAAATTATTGGGGTGACATTGGTTAATAGAGTCATGTAGGTTTCAAGTGTACATTTCTGTGATACATGACCTGTATACTGCATTGTGTGCCCAACACCCAAAGTCCAATCATCTTCTGTCACCAGATATTTGTCCCTGTTTACCATTTACTACCTGGATATATTTTTACAGTGGAGATTTATCAATCTATAATACAACATGGCTATTCATATTAATGTATAACAGAATAAGCAGCTTATTTTTTGGTGTGGTATTTAGCAATAGGGCTGGAAAATACTTCCTTCCTAGTTTGGTTTTAACACACTTGGGCCTCTAATGAACAGTGGGAACTGGCAGAATTTTAACTTAAAACAGGGTGCAGAAATTTTCAATACCCTAAAAGAAAAGATGTTAAAGCAGACAGTTCCTCAAGAGTTTAGGGTTACACAGATCAGCTCAGTTTCAACTAAAGGAAACGAGCTTCCACAGTAGGGGAGACTTCCAGTCATACCAATGGAACACATCACACTCTAGCCTGAGAAAAGCTGTTAGTTTGGTCAGATGCCTTATGGCCTGGAGCTGTGGGGAAGATGGGAAGGAGGCTGAGGTCATCGGATGACTGCAGGGTGTCACATATGTGCAGGCATACCTCAGAGATAATGCAGGTCTGGTTCCAGACCACCACAACAAAGCCAGTATCACAATAAAGTGAGTTGCAGTAAAGGGAGATGCAATGTTTGCGCTGGTAAAGGATCTTGCCTTCCATTTGTAAAAAACGCAACACCTGCGTAGTACAACAGAGCAAAGTGCAATAAAAAGAGGTATGCTTGTGCTTCAGTTCCATGAAAAGGGTGCTTAACCCCAAAGTGTCCAACTTGGTTATTTGAACTAAAGTTTTGTGGGGAACATACATACTCATGGGTCACAAGAAGAGTCTGGGTGAGAGTTGAAGTAGTCATCAGTGAAATGTAGATACAGTATCACATTGTTTGCAAACTGTTTCAAAAACAAAGTTTCAAGGTTCTTTTGGTTCTTGTTCTAATTTGACAATTACGAGTCACATTTTTAGTACATACTCTATTCTACAAGCTGTTTTGGTATTCCACTTTTATTGATAGTTTTCAGAAGCTCTTTGGGGCCAAAGATTTTTATTTTTAAAATATTTTTAAGAACATTAATAACAAATTACTGTTCCCTAACCTAATAGAAAAGTTAACCTTTTCTAATGAACTGTACCACCTTGAAGAGCAGAAAAGTTTCTTTCTCAGTAATATAATTCTTTGGCTACATGGACAGCCCTAAAATGAGCTCTAACACTGACATCATTTCCACATCCTTACTGTATTTTCAATCTATGTCCTCTTTCAGAAGACCTGTGCTAAATCCTTATATTCACAACCCCCTCACCACCCGGCAAATGATCCAAATAAGAGCCTGATTTCATTTACATACACACACACTCGCACTCCCCAACAACAACACTTCCTTTAAAAAGCAGAATGTCACTTCCTCAATCCAGAGGCCAGAAGTCCTTTGGCTCTGATGGGGGAGCCAAGACAGGAAACTCGGGTAAGCTTCTGCCTCTCCCCCCGTGGCGCGCGCGGTGCCGCGGACGGAGGGCAGGGTCTGTTCGGCGCTCCCTCGATGCACTGCAGCTGGAGGGCAACGGCTCCCTTCCAGGCTTGGGGAATGATCCCAGAGTCCCGCACCAGGAGTCAGTTTAACAAGGGCATTTCATCAGAAGTGAAGGGGGAAAGGATGAAAGACCTTGACACCTTTTAGCGACCTTATTTCCAAACCCCTGCGAGTAGCCCAGGGCCGATTTCAGCCCAATCTCAGTGACTGACCCCGCCGGACAAGGCATCTTCTAGTTTGGGGGTGGGGCCAGACGGCCCTGCTCACCACTCGTCCCCGGACTGGACCGCTCGCCCCTCGATGGGGCCCGTTTCTCCCCCAGGAGGGAGAGGGCGTCCCAGCAATTTCAGTAAACACTGTCGGTGAGCAGCACCTGGCAACGGCGAGCCTCGATCGCTGCCGACCCCAGGACCGCACAACACAAACCCCGGGCCGGTTACAGCGAACCAAACTGCAGTGTCACCATGGAGGGCTGGGGTTGGGGGTGTGTGTGAGAGGCGGACGGAAGAAAGGGAAAGAAGGGGGACAAACAAATGAGTCACGAAATACAAGGGCTGCACATGCCGCTGACGCCGCCCGTGATGCAGAGGCTGCGGACTGAAAGGAAGCAGGCGGCCGCCCGAGGGGCGGGCAGAGAACGGGAAGGGGGAAAGGGTGCGCGGCACCTCGCCCTTTGTGGGGCCGGGCTGCGCGGCCCCGGAGCGCAGGCCCCCCTCTCCCGCCCGCGCCCCCGCCCCCGCGGGCGGAGGCCGTGCGGGGTTACACTCTGCCCCCCCGGCCCCGGGAACCAACTCTGTCGCTCTCCAAAAACAATCAATACAAACTTCAATCCTGTGTGTAGTTTCCAAGGAGGCTGGCAGCCGAGGCGCCGCCGCCGCGCCCGCCCGGCGGGGAGAGAACGGCAGCCTCCACCTGCCGCCCCGCCCGCCCCGCCCCTGCGCGGCGCACCTGTGACAGGTGTGCAGGTGCCCCGCACAGACCCGAGCCGCGGGGCGCGCCAGACGCTCCCGGTCCCCCCGGAGGTCGGCGGCCGGCCCTCCGCGTCCGCACGACCCCCTCCCGGAGCCCCCAGCCGCGCGTCAGGCCGCGGGGCGCCCCCGGCCCGCGCCCCCCGCGGCCGCGCCCGCTGGCCGCCCGCACTCACATAGCGCCTCAACTTCTTCTCGGGGGGCGATTTTCTCAGCCAGCCGGTGCACACAACGTCGCCGCCGCCGCTCATGCTGCCGGCCGCTCGGAGCCCGTCGCGGGGTCGGACGGACAAGGGCGCGGGCGCGAGCCTCTGGGTCAGCGGGCCGGCGGTGCGCAGCTCGCGAGGGAGGGGAGGGGCCGGGGCGGCCGGCGGGGCGAGGACGAGGCGGCGCGGACCCGGCTGCCGCGCGCTCGCACGCCCGCTCTCCCCGCGCGCGCGCGCACCCGCCTCGCGGCCGCGGAGGGGGCGCCACGGCAGGAAGAGCGGTGCGCGCTCGCCACGCCCACAGCCCGCCGCGCCCCCCGGCGGGCCGCGCTGCGAGGCGCAAACAGCCCCTGGCGTCTTTGCACCCGAGAGGCCGGGGTTCGCCGGGACGCCGACGCCTGCGGCCGGCCGCGTCCTCCCACCCCGCGTTGCTTTTTTCCCGAGGCCTCCAGCAGTTCGCGGGGGCGGCGGCCGCGCCGCCGGTGGGATTGGGGGTGGGGTGAAGGGAAGGGGCAACGCGCCCTTGGGCGCGAATCGATTTTTCACAGAGGGTCGTCAGGAAGGGACCCGAGGGCTGCTCGAGTTTCCTATCCATTCCCAGAGTTTCAGGTTTCAGTGGGTTAGGTTCTCGCTGAAATTAGTGATCCGCTTTCCAGCAAGAGTTTAACTCTCGCACCCCTTGGTGGGAGAAGGAAAAAAGAAAACAGACTACTATGTGCTGGGCGCTTTTTCATTCCCTGTTTACATGATCCTCTTGAGGAATCTACAAACCGGGCGGGCAGTATCATTCCCACTTTACAAATAGCTTAAAGTCCCCAAACCTGTGTGATGCAGAGCCAAGTTTCTAATTTTGGGGGGGTGGTGGTGGAGGTGGCCCTGCTCATCTGCTTTTTAAAGTGGGAAAATTGCTCTAGTGTGTGCAGATCACCTTGGGGGCCCCTTACTACCAGCAATTAAAGTCCAGCTGGCTCCTCCGCTGGCTCCTCCACTGCCTCTGGGAAATACAACTCTGTAAAAGAAAATTCACATGGTTTTTCAGAACCGAGGAAGCAAAATGAGTCCATGTGTTTCGGAGTAAATCGTAAGGCAAGGTGGTGTAGAATAAGAAATGGGGGTCAAAATTCCCAGTATTCCAATTCATTGACACAGATTATGAGGCCTCTCTGGCGTTCATTGAAAGTTGCGGTGTATTGGTACCTCTCATTGCATCTTGGTGAGGTTTATCTGAGATGAAGTACGTGGAAGCACACTCTAGACAACCCCACATTTCAGGGGGAGGCCGGAAGGAAAAAAAAAACCCTTTGGTAAGGGCTCTTTTCCACTCACACAGTACCTTTACAAGCAATATCAAAAGGTAGGTCCTCCCTCCAACTTCTTTGAGAAGTGGAGAGTAATCCACGCTATCAGTAAGAAGTGTACTGCCAGCAAGTGAGTGGGAGAGACAGCATCTTGCACTCCCAAGACGACTTTAGACTAAGGCTATTTTGTTCATTTCCCTGTCTTTTTGCAGCAAAGATAGTTGTTTCAAGCATTTGGACATCCATCTGGTTTTACAGATCTTGGCTGGGTTGGGAAAAGTTCAATCGGTTTGTAAAGGCTAATCATTTACTATATGTGTAGCTCTTCTAGACACTCTGGGAGGCTTAGATCAGCTCCTCTTTACCCCGTTTCACTGACTTTCTACACTGTTCAGTGTGCTGCTGGACTGAACGTAAAGCCAGAACTGCCAGGCTACAACAGCTGGGGCCAGGTCTCTCCTAGCCTTCCAAGTTAGGGACCCTGAAGCCACATACAAGGACCACCACCCAAATTACCGCAATTTTGTCCTCTGGCTTTGGCTTTAAGCACCTTAAAAAGCTGTGCGACAAATATCAAAATACTCAAGTCTGCCAAATCAGTCCGGAGGCGGTGACTCTCCACCAAAATAAAGTAACTTCTGACTTCATTCCCATCTGAGTCATGGTGCCAGGTCCCGGGGATTGCAGACTCAGAAAAATCTTCATGGTTTGTTTGCAGCTTCCCTAACTTTCTTATGACTAGGCTGCCAGCACCCACTCAAGCAGCACATAGAGGGCAGAACTGCTGCTGGAGTCCCTGGCTGCACCCTGGTGTGGCTCCAGTCTTCTGAGTCTGAGGTGCGTGCCAGGCCTGGAAACAGCCCTCGGACAGAACGTTCCTGTCTGGGTCTTTACTAAGTCCTCTCCACTCCTTAATTTTTTTTTTTTTTTTTTTTTTTTTTTTTTTTTTTTTTTAAATGCTGCTGGCCTTTGGCTGGGGAGAAATGGAAAACAAATAGAGTGATTTATTTACATAGAGCTAAGCGCCATCTATCGGAGTCAGTTGGGATGACGCCCCCACCTCCAACCTGCGAGGACATGCACCACTGGTCTATAATTTAGGCAATTTTGATTTTAAAGACCACAGTATTTCCTGGAGGAATTAATGACTGGCTGTGAGGAGGGTTTTGGGTCATTAATTGTATACTCATTAAATCCTCAGGAAATGACCATCTTAAAGGGAGGGTTTCTCTGGAGGGAGCAGAAATTAGAGAAATGAACACCTGGGAGGAAAGCACAGGAACCACGTTTCGCTCCCCCACCCCCAAAGCCTCAGTTCTAAACGGTGCACTGTGGCTTTGAGTTTCATCAGCGACAGCCTGCATCCGTGCCTGTCTGGGAGTTGAGGGTTGTGGTGAGTGGCAGGTGCATGGCTGGTGGAAGGCTCCCAGGAATGGGTTGCAAGGGCTGGAAGGAGAGCTGTCTTCAACTGCACACCAGGCTGGTGTGATTAATGCCACCCACGCCAGGCTTGATGTCAGTGATTGGACTGGGGGTGGGGATGGATGTTTGTGTCCTAGCCCTTCTGCCTTTTCTCCTCTTCAATTTAGTTGACAGGTTAATTTCAGAGCTGAGTGCTGCTTGCCAAGGTCAGTGTGGCCAACTGAACGGAATCAGCTCCGCTTGGTGACTTTCACAACATGTCTCTTGGGCGTATTGGGACTTGCATTTCTTTAACCCCTGGGTGCTTTGAGCCCTCTTGGTTCCCTCCATCAAATTACTCTGACCTTCTCAAGTCAACTTTTGGCATCTGGTTGGGACTGAGATCTGGAAGTGGGCTTGGGGTGTGGTTGAAGACCTAATTGGGTTGGGTTCCCTCCCTGTCTGTTGCTGCTAACAGTCTGTTACTTGACATTACACCCAGTGGGAGACATTTTGGAAGTAAGCTTTAGAAAAGGTTGAGCAAGTCCAGCTTTCCAATCTCCCTTTGTAAAGAACCAGAACCTGTGCCAATTGCTTTGGGGCAGTTAGGCTCCTGGGACACTTCTACTGACACTGGTGGTGGTGATAACATCAACGTTCACAGCTCGTGCTGCAAAATCAGTTATATTCTCCCAAGAACAAAGCCTGTCAAGGTCCCTGGGAAAGTGTCTTCATGCTCTAACCATACTTTGTATGATGTCCCCTTCCTTCACAGAGAGAAGTCCTGCCTGCCTTGAATTAGATGGTGAAAATACATCAAGACATTCTCTAACACTCACCATCCCCACTCCCCAGCACAGTTTTCTTAGATTCACATTGCACCCTTATAAACTGGGTTGTCACTCTGGACTGCAAATATTTGTGTCCCTATTTCCCTCCCAGCACGGTGCCAGGCACACATGGATGCTCATTAAATGTCTGTTGGGAGAATGAAGGAACCAATTCTTAAAGCATAATGAGAACTGTGGACCCCTGGAGCACCACCCCCGAGAATATGATCTGTGGAGGTCCTTATAAGCAGTCAGTGTGTTTAAACCCACAGGGACTAGCCTGGTGGGAAGGGCAGAGCAGGTGGGGGTAATCCCATGCAGTTTCACTTTAAAAAGTAGCTGAAACCCTTGGATAGCTTCAAGCACAATGACTCCTTAGACCTTTGACTTCCACCCTCAGGCTCTAGAGAGCCCATTCTGTTAATCCTTGGTTTCAAACCCTGATACTGTTGTCAGGCTCCCCAGACACCCTCTGCTCTGGGACTAAGATTTAAATCATTTATGGTTTATCTAATATCTGGCTTCACTGGGACAGTCTTAGAGGAGCTCTAACACTTACTCCCTTGTGCCCTCTGACAATTCTAGCAAAGCTGGAGAAATCAAGTCCCCTGACTCACAGGGGCTTCGTCTGATGGCTGACCAGAAACACCATTCTCTCCTGCATTGAATGCATGCGTAGTGGCTGGTGCACATTTACTAGTCCCTGCTTTGCTGGGGGCTCAAGGGCCCCAGGAGATCATCTCATCCACCTCTCTATCAGAATTACCCAAGATGTCTGTCTGACTCATACAGCCATTAATGTGCTGGTTAACGTTGAAAAGCTGGCTCTCTGGTGGCGGCGGCTTTGATTTGTAGTACATGCGGTGCTTGCGGTGGAAGTACTACACTCCCTCCACCCTTCCCCTTTCCACCGAGTTCAGGCGATCGACTGCGTGTCTTTGAATACAGAGTTAAGTGACACACAGTTATTTAGTATTTCTACCATAAAATAGATATAAATAACACAAAGAGCAGAGAGAACAGCAAAGTGTACTAATTAGTAACTGATGAGTTTTGGTTCATTCCTTTTGTTTTTAATGTAACTTAACACCAGCATTTTTAAGTGCACAATTCAGTGGTCTTTAGTATATTCACCAAATTGTGCAACCGTCATGGCTAATTTCAGAACATTTTCATCACCCCCAAAAGAAACTCCATAGCTATTAACAATCACTCCTCACTCCCCAACTGTAACCCCTGGCAACTGTTAATTTACTTCCTGTCTCTATGGATTTGCCAATTCTAGACATTTCATATCATCAGAATCATACAATATAAGGCCTCTGTTTGCCTTCTTTCACTTTGTACCATGTTTTCAAGGTTCATCCATGTTGTAGCACGTCAGTTTTTCATTCCTTTCATTCCACTCATTGTAGGGATAAAATTATCCCTCCGCCACTCGACAGACATTTCAGCGTCTCCACTTTGTGGTTATTACGAGCGATGATGATGTAAACACTGCTGTGCAGGTTTCTGAGTGAGCCCACACTTTCAGTACTCTTGGGCGCGCACTTGGGAGTCAGACTGCTGGATCATACCGCGACTGTGTGTTCTGTTTACAGAACTGTTTCCCACAGTAGTTACAACGCCATTTACACTCCTACCAGCAGGGCATGAGGGTGCCAATCTGTCCCCATCTTCTCCAATACTTGTTATTTTCCTTTAAAAAAATATATATATAATTTAATTTTAATAGTTATTTTTTAACAACCAGCTTGCAAAATTTTTCACAATTTACCAAGCTACTCCCATAGGCTGGTAAGAGCCCGTCCTGGCACACCCTGCGTAACAGTCCACCGCTTCATCCTGTCCTGTAGGCAGTTCCACCTCTTTCTGCTGAGAGCAATACTCAACAGATCTGAATTTCCTTCTTCTTACATCCTTCCTGTAGAAACCAAAGCCTAAGGTCTCAGGTTTTCTTCTCTTGGAATGAAGATTTTTGATTCTGGAGAATTATAGATTTTCAGCTCCCACCAAGCACTCTGGGCAGAACACAATGTTTCCCTCCTACGTTTGTATGAGAAACAAAAATAAAACCCAAAATGTATCTTCCTGACACCCAGATGTATCTTCTGGATGAGCTCTGGAGCAGTTGCTTCAACAGGGCAAGCAGCTGTGGTCTGTTTCAACATAATTTGATGTAATCAGGGCTAATTTTGATGATGCAGTAACTCTGAAGGCTGTTTTTTAACTGGATTACTGTTGGGTCAACAATCATGTGGTATTACATTTAGTGGCTGGAACAAAAGCCAGAATTAAAACAGCTTCCCTCCACCCCTCTTCAAAATGACATCCCCACTGGGATTAGAAGTTATGAGGCACATTTAACACAATTAACTAAAAAAGGAAAGTAGTTGCAGTCAAATTATACATGCGAGCTTCTTTAAGGTCCAGAGTGTCAACTCAGAAGAGCTGGAAACTTATTTGTTGTTGTTTTCCAAGAGTGGTTAGAAATAGGTTGGCAGCCATCATTATAACTTAATATTTTCATAACATTCTAGGAAAAAACCTTAAGATTTTTCCTGAACCAAATGATGATTTTAGTAGTCCACAGTTCCTTGTACTTTCCACGTATGTTTTCAAAATGATTAAGTGAGGACTAATTTAGGGAGTGGCACGCCAGGGTTGAAGGGATGTGTTACACAAAGCTCTATACACATGTGCAACTGTTTTTGATAAGCAGAGTCTTTTACTTTATTATGATAGATGGGGCTACCATTGCTCACGGCCAGCCCAACAGCAGGGGCTGGGCTGCTCTGGGCACACACGCTTCTGTCTCTTCCACGCTTGTCTGAAACACAGCTGAGGCCCACGACAAAGTCCATTCTTACAGTTCTGGAAAGCAGAATCTGAGAAGATAGATGTCTTGGAAGCTGCCAAATGTGTTGGTTCTTCAAAACCTCTCTAATCCAGTTTTGTAGTTCAAAAAAAGTCTGATATGTGTCCAATCCCCTGAGTAAATAAGCCTCCATTCATTTCTGTGGGTGTGTGTTTTGATGTGTATGTGTGACTTGGAGGATCAAAAAACTTGAAAAGCAAAGAAACCACTTACCCTATCACATTTTATTTCTCAGGAATTCCTCATCTAAACAGTTTCCTGAGTAACATATTCTGGGATAGTATATGGATGCAACACAAAGGTAATATGACTTTAAAAAAAGTAACGAGAGCCCTGACTGGTGTGGCTCACTTGGTTGGGCACCGCAAACTGAACGGTTGCTGGTTTGATTCCCGGTCAAGGTACACGTACATGCCTGCGTTTCAGGTTCGTCCCTGGTTGGGGCACGTACAACACAGAGGCAACTCACAGATGTTCCTCTCCCTCTTTTTCCCTCCCTTCCCCTCTCTCTAAAAAATAGGTAAAATCTTTTAAAAAGTAATGAGAATTCCTTCCATAATTAAGACTGTATATTAGTATCTTTTTAGTTGCAAAAACAGATATCCATTTTAAATTCACCTAACCCCAAATTGGGAACTTACTGGTAAGAAAAGGAGGTATATCCCAAGGAAGCCATGAAAAAGTTGAATAATCTGGCCTCAGGAAGGGTATCAACCAAGGACTAAATATAGCAAAAACAAGGGGGCGAGTTTGTGTCTGTGTCTCTCTTTGGCTATGTGGTTTTTCATGTCTGCGCATTTTGCCTGCCTTCCTTCCTCTCTGCAGACTGCTTTCTCTGTCTCTTCAGGTACACAGTTGCCCCACAGTTACTAAATTTACGTTCCCGGTTCAAACAAGTAGTCTTTAGTGTCTCCATCCCAATTTTCCAGGGGAAAACAAGGCTGGTCCATTTTGGGTCGGGTGTCCACCCCTGTCGTTGGCAAGGGAAGCTCATGCCCCTGGTACGTCTGCTGAGAATGCACTGGCTAGGCCAGGGGTAGGGGAATTCTTAGAGGAGGAGCAGGTTTGATAACTAAGTAGACAGCTTAAAAGGTGTTTAATGGAGACATGAAAACCAGTTTTGTTTCTTTCAGGACATACTGAGTATCACTCATCGGAAAATTTGAAAACACTTAGGCATATATTTCTGTTCAAATACAAAGAGATATTGACATTCAAATCATGTTACTTAGGAAAGGTTTTTTATGTACTTGATATTCTATTCTCAATAAGGATTTTCTAAGAAGCTACTACCCAAGTTTAGCATGAAAATACAAATAGGAGTAAATCCAGGGCCCTGCAAGTTCAGGGCCTCCCTAGGGAGAGTGACAGGCAGGCGGATGTCGCCGCAGTGCGCAGACAGTGACTGCTGTGACAGACGTTTTTCGAAGGACTGCGGGAGCACAGAGAAATTAGCAAACAACTAGATGGGGGCTGCAAGTGCAAGGACTTAGGTTTTACTTGCTTTGGGGTGCCCCACCGAGAGAGGCACAGACTAGGCATCAATTAAAATTTGCTGAATAAGATGATGTAAGCAGTAGCTGCTTCAATTTGGAGGCGAGAAACTCATTTAGATTTAGAGAGTAGGGTGAGGAAAACCACTAAATGTGAAAACCTGAGCAACTCTAACTTTACCTGCTTCTGAATTTCTTTTATCAATCAAATACATTCACTCAACAAACATTTACTGAGCACCTGCTGTGTGCAAGGCACATGTCTAGGGGCTGGTTATATAATGGTGAACAGTATAGCAAGGTTCTTAGGAAGCAGTCTGCTGGGTCACTGTACTTCAGAAGCAAAGTCGGGAGAGAAGCCCTAGAAACTAACCTTCAATAACAGACCATGGAGACAAATTTCTAGCTGAACTCATAATTACTTGATTTCCTGACTTTTTGTTCTATGCTAGGCAATGGCTCCAGTCTTGGATTTATGCTGAAAAGAACTAGTTAAAAATTTATGAAATATTTCAGACACATAAAGAGGGAAAAGTCAGTTTGGGAATTTCTTTTAAGGGATATTTCACTTTTGGCTGACGGGCATATTTACCCCACCTTTTTTTTTTTTTTTTGGACAACTCAATGATACCTATTCATTCCAGAGCTATTTAATGAGTACCTGCTATGTGCAGGATACTCTCCAAGGCACTGCAGAGGCAAAGATGAATGCAGTCTCCTTTCTGTTCACATGAAGTTCACGCTCCAGCAGAGAAGACAAATGACAGCAGGAGAGGGCCAGAATTTGCACATGGTGTTGCGGAAACAGAACCAAAGGAGGGAGTCTGGAAGTCACTGTTCAACCTTTGGTATCTTGAAGCACAAGTAATGTCAACACTAACATTAGTAATATAAACACGTGAACATGGAGAAATCCTAGTTGCATTTTGGAGGGTCACCACTCTTACAATAAGGCCTCACAGCCTCAGACAGTGTGACTAGGGTTGTAATATTTTGATTCGGGGTGACTAAGGGGTGACAGGTGTATAGCCCGAGAAAGCCACCCAAGCCCACTTGAAGGCATGTGGAAACAAGCAGTGCTGAGTCAGGGTTCAGGTACACGCTCCCTCGACCGGTAGGACAGGAGCTGCTAACCCACTGTGAGAAAGTGGACCAAGAGCAAAATGACAGTCAAACATGAAGATATAAACGTTTCCATGTGATGTTTTTGTGGTTGATCAATAAGTGGCCTACTCCTAAGTGTTTCTGAGAAACATTAACCATATACAACAGCCTTCCAGCACAAGTCAGTAAACTAGATATAAGTTGGTGCGTTTTTTATTTCAATAAAACTGACATCCTATCTGGTTGGGGGTGGGGTGGAGAAAGGAAGGGGAAGCATGTGGATGTTGACAGATTACTAGGCATAGGAGCAATCAGAGTGGGAGAGACACATCTGGAGAGAAAAAAACACAGGAGGGTGGTGGGAGAGGAAGAGGGGAGGAGGGGGAACTGGCTTTCCCGTCCTAGCTACAGAGGCACACACATCAGCTCAAAGGTGCAAACACAACAATCAAAACAGAGCATCTTCTTCAACGAGCAGATCTGTGTAGTTATCACTTATCTTTAACTGTAACATATTCAAACCCCACTGAAGGATTCTCAGTGTGCAATTAAACCGCTACATTAGATAACTGTCTAAGAAACACAAATTGTGGGCTGTTCCCTCCCAGATCTAGGAAATCAGATTTTCTAGGGTGGGATCAGGGCAGTCTGAATTAATCAGGTGATTCTTACACTCAATAAACTTTGCAAAGACTGTGAAATGGGAGTCCCTGACACAAGGAGGCATGTCCTATTTCTCTCCGTACCCAGAGTCCAGCAGGAGACCCAGCACAGTGAATGCTCAGTAAGTGTATTGAACGGAACCGAATACATCAAAGAGATTTTTAAAGAAAAAGTGACTCAATTCTACTGCCCCCAAACAGCTGATATCATTTTTCCCCATGTGCTTCTACCTCATGGACATAGCTTGTATATTGGAATTGCAAACTACGATCAAAATTTTCAACACATTTTCTCTTAAAATACTTCATTCGACATGTGTTTGTACAGATTTTTGAGTTTTGAAAAGGTTTCCCTTAGAAGACCCTACAGTGCTTTCCAGTTCAGCTGAAACCCTTTCACACAGACTTCACTGTTTCTCACACAGCACTTTCTAAGTATTATCCTTGCTCTGCAGATGTGTATACAAACTCAAAGATAAAATAAGTTGCTCCAGGTTCCAGAGCTTGTAAGTAGAATGTCAGACTTAAACCAGAGTCTTCTTTCTCCCTCTTTGTCTGATACTCTTTCACCACACATCCAGCACACATTCTGGCAAGAATCTGACCCAACGGTTTCCTGATACAAAAACCTGAAGGCAGAATGTGGAAGATGGAAATTACATTTAAAGAGATACTTGTCCAGCTATATCCTAACTGTACAGGAATCAGTTCCTGCCTTTTGGGGCACTGCAAAAAAAAAAAAAAGTGTATATTGGTGGAAATCTTCAGTAAAAGAACTTCCTGTTCAATGCAAAACCATTTCTGCAATCCCAAAATGAAGGGAGGTGGGATAGCCCTGAACATTCTAAAGTTGTAACTAAGATTCTTCAGTAGTATTACAAATATAGAAAGAGGAACAACTACTACAAGCTGTAAGACAGATAGGAAGAAGGCACTGGAGACTTTAAAGCGTTTCTAACATGGAGACTTGTATCACAAGATACTTGGGTAGCAGCTGAGTAGAGAGTGGAAGGAAGCATTCGTCTACCAAGAGAAAGGCCCAATTAAAAGATAAACCGCCTGGTGAATAACCTAGTGGGGCAGCCCTTCAGGGAAGAGCAGATTGTTCAACTGAGCAGTTATGCTGATTTCATTACGGAGAGGAGAAGGCTGGGAAGAAAAAGTGTTGCTGTGTTTCTCGTTTGTTGCGTGTGCATGCTATGAAGAGGCAGGTTGTTACCACCACGAGGTCTCAGTCAGAGTTCGTTAAGGATAAAGTTGTCTCTTTAGGTTAGAGTGTTCCTATTCACTGAAACGCCAGTGGGTAAATTACTAAGGATGGGGAAAAATCCAAGAGGAGGGCAGCTGATACATCATAGGCAGGGGAAGGGATATGATCCCTTAGAGATTTTTCAAATGTAGATCCCAGGAAAACAACAAACCAGAAGTTCTTGTTGAGCTAGTGTGCAGAGGAGGTTATGAGTCAGATCACAATTGTAAATGGCTCCGGTTCTGCAAAACACAGTTCCAGCTGGGTGTAAGTGTATTTGTGGCATGAAAAAACCTCTGCTGGATGGGCTCACCAAGTTTCCGTTCTTAGAATATCATCTTGAAGTATCAAAGGTCCACCACTCTGGGGAGGATATTAGTAATTCCGACCAACATTTTCTCATCTATGTTTCTATATATATTCTAGGATAATCCTAAGAGAAAGCTAGGGCAAATATGAACATAAACTCATAAAAAAAATTGAGGCAAAGTGAACTTAAATACATTGCTGGGTCTGGAGCCCTTTATTCCATTTTCAATGTTTTTCTTTACTAGAATGTATTTGAGCTCAATCATAGTATTTCTTCACATTCTTAAGTCTCTTCTTTCTGTACAGAACAAGGAAATCAGAGGCCAGATTATTTGTTTTGCAAAATGTCCAGTGAACTCCAGGGCTTAACATGCAAGATTCTTTGATTGCTATAAAAAGTTCTGTGCTTTCGGTTTCTCCGGAGGCTGAGAGCAGTGAACTTTGGTTGTAGTCTTACTCTTCCTCAATATTAGGTATTCCAAGTAACCAATCTTCATAATAAATAAATACTTCATTAAACCAGATAAATTTGAGGCACAATAAGCTACAAAGGGACAAGGTCCACAATATATTGTGAATCCTTTAAACATTTTCATAAAACTATAATGCAATGTCCAAATGATGGTCATATTATTCATAGCAGTTATTCACAGCAAAGATGTAGCAGGCAGTTACTGAAGAGTCATGAGCTTGTTAATTCAATAGCTGCCTGAGTGACAGTTTAAGAACCACCTAAACTCCTCAGCTCATTGTAAAGGTTCCCTAGAAACCCCCACAGTGTGCTAATTACAGCTGTAGACTCACTGGACAAAAGCTAACTGGAGGCTTAGTTGACCAGAAGGGCAATCTAGGGCTGCTGGTAATGGTAGCAGAGCCTGTGTTTCTGGTGTGTGGGGGGTGCTGACCATGATCTCCTGAGAGCTGTCTTATGGAAGTCCTGGTAATCATTTTGGTAAGGGTTGGCTAAGACTGCATTTTGCTCTTCTCTTAATGCTTTTCCTATCTTCTGATATGGAATAGAAACTGGGAAGAAACTATAATCGGATATTACTCCCACCTGTTTTCTTTTTATTATACATACTTTAGATTGCATACTGAATACAAATATTTATTAGAAGCCAAAAAGCCCCACACATTTCTTATCAATTCAATCCAGGCCAATCTGTCTTTCAACTCTGCATTTTTAGGTTCTTGCCTCACCACTTACTAAAATAAATATATGAATAAATAGCAATCGGATCCAAATAAGTCTCTTTCATCTATAATTATCTGAAACAAGAGATTTCAAGAAGAGTAGAGGTAATCCATCTTACCAATTGCATCTTCAATGCTGGTCCAGTCATGCTTGAATGTCTAGATTCAACTTACAGAGAATATGAATGTGTAACACTGTAGAGGGATGCTTCTGGCAGGCCCTGTCTGAGAGGGACAAAGGGTCAAACAGTCCCTTTGCTGTTCTGTGACAGCTGGAGTCTCTGGGCTGGGTAAGAGGGTGGGAGAGTTATGTCTAGATCTGGAATGGATCACTCACACAATTACGTTCTTGTCAGAACAGCAACAAAAAGACAGCACAACTTCCCCAGGCAAGAGGACAGCCAGATGGAAAATAACTACTTCTCTCCACCTACTTAAAATTTGAAATGAGAATGAGAATTAATGATGGAAAAAAACATTTCTAAGTTTTAGAATACACTCTTTCTTGGGTGGCTGGGCTTACTATTTTGAGGTGATGTTTGGAAATCTTGGGAAAACAGAATCTGATTTTTTCCTCATTGGAAACTGGTTACTCAAGTAAAAAAGTAACACCCTTAAATAACCTTTTAATTCACAAATTAAGTCCACTAAGATTATTATTATAGTTAAGGCCAGGTGGCTCAGTTGGTAGGATCACTGTCCCGTGTATCGAAATGGCTGAGGGTTTGATCCCTGGTCAGGGCACACACCTAGGCTGTGGGTTTGATCCCTGGTTGAAGTGCATATGGGAGGCAACTGATTGATGTTTCTCTTCCTCTCTCCCTTCCTCTCCTTGTAAAATCAATACACATTATCTTCCAGTGAAGATTAAAAAGAAGAAAGATTATTATATAATATTATAGTTGGTCCACAACTATGAAATTCATAGTTATTCATTATACATAGAATTATACAATGCTGTATGTAGAATTTGGATATTCAAGTACAAGCTGACAAGTGGACACTTTAATGTTTCTTGCTATTGATGCTGCCTACAGGCAACACTTTCTTTTGGCATTTTCACCATCTTTGTCTGACAGCAATGTTTGTTTTTGTTCAATTATCAGTAGAAGGAGGAGAAGGGGGAGGGGGAGGAGGGGGAAGGGGGGAGAATTAGAAGTAGTAGTAGTAGTAGCAGCAGTAGTAGTACTAGTACTAGTACAAGTAGTAGTAGTATTGAGACAAAGGTGAAAATGAGTAAGCTTATCGTAAGTGGCAAGTGTTTGGCTTCAACTAGATACTCATTGTGTGATCAACTGTGAAGGAAAAGAATAAATAAGCATGAACATTTCAAAATAACTGGAAGCCACAAGATGATCTTATTTGCATAATGCTCCACAGCTAAATTAATGGTGGCACTGGGACCAGAACCCAGGGTTTGGGTTTCTCTAATTCAGTATTCTTTCTATCACTTTCTCATTACTGATTTTTTTAGAGAAAGAGGAATGGGGGAGGGAGGGAGACATCAATTTGTTGTTCCACTTTTTCATGCATTCATTGGTTGATTCTTGTATGTGCCGTGACCAAGGATCGAACTGGCAACATTGGTGCATTGGGATGACGCTCTAACCAACTGAGCTACTCAGCCAGAGCCTCTATCACTTTCTTTTTGATGTCCTGACAACATGTTAGCAGCTCAATTCTAGAGGCATGATTCCTGAGAGCCTTGGACACTATTAGTGTATCCAGGTTTGAGGCTTGTGAATGTTTGTTGATTCTTGCTCCACAAAAAATCAGTACAGTATCAAGACCTGAATGTCAAATCAATATTGGATGATGTTGCAAATGCTTTAAAATGTTTTTTCTTGTTGTTGTTGTATTTTATCTTCCAGGGCTAAGGTTAAGTATCACCTTTTCAGACATGCCTTCTCTAGCAAGCGTATTTATATTTGACCTGTTCTTTATATTTTATAGTACATGTCCTATGAATTTATCTCTTTAACCCACGGTTGAAGTAAACCTTACCGAAGCCCTAATTATCACTCTTTTAAAAAAAATCTTCACCTGAGGATATGCTTATTGATTTTAGAGAGAGGGAGGGAAGGAGAAAAAACATCAATTGGTTGCTTCCCATGTGAACCCTGACAGGGGATTGAACTCACAACCCAGGTATGTGCCCTAACCGGGAATGAAACCCACAACCTTTTGGTGCACAGGATGATGCTCCAACCAACTGAGCCACCCGGCTAGGGCACTAATTATCTTTTATTATGTTCTATACTTGATATCTAAGTCCAAGGGATTAAAGTTCCAGGGAAGTAAATTTTAGCTCAGCAAAAGCTACCAATTTGAGAGATTCAGAAATGAAATGAGCTATTATGTGGGATATCGAGCTGTTTGCCAAGAGATGTTGCCCAGGTACACAGGATGTCTGCATTAGACAGAAGTTCGACCCTGACAACCTCTCAGAGACTTCCCTGACTTCCAACTCTATGATTCTGTAGCTCATTTCAGCTGTCTGATTTTGAGTTAGGTTAAAATAAAGTGCATAAACAACCTCAATAAATAACCTAAGACAAGTCATCTAATGAGACTCAGACAGTTGATTATTCAGGCAGCTGTGCCTTTCCACAATTATTTGATAATACAAATTCTACTGAATATACAATCTACTGTAAGTCTTCTATATATAACTCAGAGTTAAAAAGTTGTGTGGCCTTTCAGTTTTACACACTTTCATGTAATTATTATATAGATTCTGAGGAAAATGATGCATGAGCTCATTACACAGTAAGTGGCTTGTCCAAAATCATACATGCAAGATGCTAGAACTGTCAGGTCAGAAACTCCTAAACCAGTGATCTTCTTACTCTAATAGACATCATTACTTTTGACTCCCAAATTATTATACCTACCCTTTGGATTTAGCTATAATTGGATCCTCATCTTGGAGTGAAAATACCTTTTTGTCAAATTTCCCTGGGAAAAGGACCAATGGACCAAGGAATTTAAAAATATAACTACTCTTGAAGATGGCGGCGAGATAGGTGGGAGCAGAGTCCACTACCCCTCAACACCAGTGAAACACCTAGCTGATCTGAGGAGCAGAGCAAACAGCCAATGGTATTCCAGCATATATGAAGATTGGAGGCCAAAAATAGAGGACATTGAAAGATCTGACAACAGGAAGACCAGCAGAACTAACCTGATTGGTTTAAAGCCAGCAGAAGACTTTTTTTTTCTTTCCTCCTTTCCCCCTGAATTCCTTCTTCCTTTCTGTCCTTCTTTCTTTTTTTACTCATTCCTCCTTCCATCCTTTACCTTTTTTATTCCTTCTTCCTGCCTTCTTTTATTTATTCTTTTAATTTTTGTTAAAATTCCTTCTTATCTTGCCTCCGATCTTTCTTTATTCCTTCTTCCTTCCTTCCTTTCCTCTTCTATTCCCTTTTTCCCTCCTTCCCTTCTCCCCCCGCTTTCTCTTTTTCCCACAGGTGAGACAATAAAACCTGGAGTGCTGAAAAGACCAGAGTTAGACCATGTTACACCCATAAACGTCAGCTCAAGACCAGTGAGCACAGGAGATTAAGGAGACAGCACCACTGAATCCCATTGGCATTCTACCATAGAAGTTCATATCATAAACCCAGGGAGTCAGAATAGATCAATTTAAGAAGCAGAGGCTAACAAGAAGAGTCTCACAAACAATGGGAAGACAAAGAAACAATCCCCAAATGAAAGGAAAGGAGGAAGCCTCAGAAAGAATGCTAACTGAAAAAGAGGCAAGTCAACTATCAGATACTGAGTTCAAAGCAATGGTCATCAGGAAGCTCACTGAGCTCACAGAGAACTACCAGAAACTACAGGGAAACTACAATGAACTCACTGCAAACTATATCAACATGAAAAAGGAAATAGAAACTATCAACAAGGGCCAAGAGGAAATGAAGAATACAATTTCTGAATTGAAGAACACAGAAGAAGGAATGAAAAGCAGACTTGGTGAAGCAGAGGATCGGATCAGAGAGCTGGAGGACAAAGTAGAAAAAAACACCCAGAAAGAGCAAGAAAAGGAAAACAGGCTCAGAAAGAATGAAGAGGCAATAAGGGAAATGCAGGACAACATGAAACATAACAATATCTGTATATTAGGAATACCAGAAGGAGAAGAAGAGCAAGGGATAGAAAATCTGTTTGAAAAAGTAATGATGGAAAATTTCCCTAATCTGAGGAGAGAAAAAGTCACCCAAATCCAGGAAACACAGAGAGTCCCAAGCAAGACACATCATAATTAAAATGGCAAATTTCCAAGACAAAGAGAGGATCTTAAAGGCAGCAAGGGAGAAAAAGGAAGTAACATACAAGGGAGCCCCAATAAGGTTAGCAACTGACTTCTCAATGGAAACGCTCCAAGCCAGAAGAGAATGGCAAAAAATATTCCAAGTATTGAGAACCAGAGGCCTGCAACCAAGACTACTTTACCCAGCAAGGCTCTCGATCAAGATAGAAAGCCAAATAAAGAGTTTCCCAGACAAAAGAAGTCTAAAAGAATACAGCTCCACCAAACCAGCTCTGCAAGAGATGCTAAAGGGACTGCTTTAAGGAAAGGAAGGAAAAGAGAAAGACAGAGGAACACAGGTAGGAAAAAATGGCAATGAATAACTACCTATCGATAATAACCTTAAACGTAAATGGATTAAATGCTCCAATCAAAAGACATAGAATAGCTGAATGGGTAAGAAAACATGACCCACACACATGCTGCCTACAAGAGACCCACCTCAGGACAAAAGACCTACACAGACTGAAAGTGAAGGGCTGGAAACAAATTTTCCAAGCAAATGGACAGGAAAAAAAAGCAGGGGTAGCAATACTCATATCAGACAAAATAGACTTCAAAAGAAGGGCCATAAAGAGAGGCCCAGAAGGTCACTTCATAATACTCAAAGGAGGAATCCACCAAGAAGACATAAACATTGTAAATATATATACACACTCAACATAGGAGCACCCAAATACATAAAGAAAATCTTGGAGGATTTCAAGAAAGATATTGACAGCAACACAATTATAGTAGGGGACTTTAACACCCCACTGTCAAAAATGGACAGGTCTTCCAAACAAAATATCAAGAAGGATATTGTGTCACTTAACAATACCCTAGATGAAATGGACGTAACTGATATATATAGAGCTTTTCATCCCAAAGAAGCAAAATACACATTCTTTTCAAGTGTTCATGGAACTTTTTCAAAGATAGACCACATGATAGGACACAAAGCAAGCCTCAACAAATTCAAGAAAATTGAAATCATATCAAGCATTTTCTCTGACCACAAGGGACTGAAACTAGAAACCAACCCCAAAGGAAAAAACCCCAAGCACTCAAAATCATGGAGACTGAATTGCAAGCTATTAAACAATGAATGGGTCAAGAACGAGATTAGGGAAGAAATCAAAAACTTTCTGGAAACAAATGAAAATGAACTCACAACAACCCAAAACCTATGGGACACAGCAAAGGCAGTCCTGAGAGGGAAGTTCATAGCGATACAGGCCTACCTTAAAAAGATAGAAACATTTCAAACAAACAACCTAACTCTACGCCTACAAGAACTCGAGGAACAAAACCAAAGACAGCTCAGAGCAAGCAGAAGGAAGGAAATAACCAAGATCAGAGCAGAGTTAAATGACATAGAGACTAAAAGCACAATTCTAAGGATCAATGAATCCAGGAGCTGGTTCTTTGAAAAGATAAACAAAATCGACAAGCCTTTAAGTAGGCTCATCAAGAAAAAAAAGAGAGAGGGTCCAAATAAACACAATTAGAAATGAAAGAGGAGAGAATACAACAGATACCACAGAAATACAAGGGATTGTAAGAAATTACTATGAAGAACTGTATGCCAAGAAATTTGAAAACCTAGATGAAATGGACACATTTCTAGAAAAATATTATCTTCCAAAACTGAATGAAGAAGAAGCAGAAAACCTGAAGAGACCAATAACAGCAGACGAAATTGAAGCGGTCATCAAAAAACTCCCAACACACAAAAGCCCTGGACCAGATGGTTTCACAGGAGAATTCTACAAAGCATTTAAGGAAGACCTAACCCCTATCCTTCATAGACTATTCGAAAAAATCCAAACTGATGGAAGACTCCCAAACTCTTTTTATGAAGCCAGCATCATCTAATCCCAAAACCAGATAAAGACACAACGAAGAAAGAAAACTTCAGGCCAATATTGCTGATGAACATAGACGCTAAAATTCTCAACAAAATATTGGCAAACCGCATCCAGCAATACATTAAAAAGATCATACACCATGACCAAGTGGGATTCATCCCAAGGATGCAAGGATGGTACAATATTCGCAAATCAATAAACATAATACATCACATCAACAACAGCAAAGACAAAAATCACATGATCATATCAATAGGTGCAGAAAAAGCATTTGATAAGATACAGCATTCATTTCTGATAAAAACACTCAGCAAAGTGGGAATAGAGGGAGCATTCCTCAACATAATAAAGGCCATATATGAGAGACCTACAGCCAACATCATACTCAATGGACAAAAACTTAGACCTTTCCCACTAAGATCAGGAACAAGACAAGGATGCCCTCTCTCACCACTCCTGTTCAACATAGTATTGGAAGTCCTAGCCACAGTAATCAGACAAGAAAAAGAAATGAAAGGTATCCAAATTGGAAAGGAGGAAATGAAACTGTCACTGTTTGCAGATGACATGATAGTGTACATGGAAAATCCTATAGACTCCACCAAAAAACTACTTGACCTAATAAATGAATTTGGCAAAACAGCTGGATACAAAGTCAATACTCAGAAATCAAAGGCATTCCTGTATACCAACAACAAAACTGCAGAAACAGAAAAGAGGAAAAAAATCCCATTTGATATAGCAACAAGAAAAATAAAGTACCTAGGAATAAACCTAACCAAGGAGGTAAAAGACTTGTACTCAGAAAACTACACAACACTGAAGAAAGAAATTAAGGAAGACACAAACAAATGGAAGCATGTACCATGATCATGGACTGGAAGAATTAACACTATCAAAATGGCCATACTACCCAAAGCCATTTATAGATTCAATGTAATCCCTATTAGAGTACCCATGACATATTCCACAGATATAGAACAAACATTTCAGAAATTCATATGGAACCATAAACGACCCCAAATAGCTGCAGCAATTTTGAGAAAGAAGAACAAAGCAGGAGGGATCACAGTACCTGATATCCAACTGTATTACAAGGCCACCATAATCAAAACAGCCTGGTACTGACATAAAAACAGGCACATAGACCAATGGAACAGAACAGAGAGCCCAGAAATAAACTCAAGTCTTTACGGTCAATTAATATTTGACAAAGGAGGCAGGAGCATAAAATGGAGCAAAAACAGCCTCTTCAACAGATGGTGTTGGGAGATCTGGACAGCTACGTGCAAAAAAATGATACTCGATAACCAACTTACGCCATACACAAAAATAAACTCAAGATGGATAAAAGACTTAAATATAAGTTGTAACACCATAAAAGTCCTAGAGGAAAACATTGGCAGGAAAATCTCAGACATTCCACGCAGCAACATCCTCACAGACACATCCCCTAAAGCAAGGGACATAAAGAAAAGAATAAACAAATGGGACCTCATCAAAATAAAAAGCTTCTGCATGGCTAAAGAAAACAGCACCAAATTACAAAGAGAACCAACAGTGTGGGAAAACATATTTGCTAATGATACCTCAGACAAGGGCCTGATCTCCAAAATATATAAAGAACTCACACGACTCCACTCCAGGAAGACAAACAACCCAATTAAAAAATGGGCAAAGGACTTGAACAGACACTTCTCCAAGGAAGACATACAGAGGGCCCAGAGACATATGAAAAGATGCTCAGCATCACTAGCCATCAGAGAGATGCAAATTAAAACCACAATGAGGTACCGTCTCACACCAGTCAGAGCGGCCAACATAAACAAATCCACAAACAAATGTTGGAGAGGATGTGGAGAAAAGGGAACCCTAGAACACTGTTGGTGGGAATGCAGACTGGTGAGACCACTGTGGAAAACTGTATGGAATTTCCTCAGAAAACTAAAAATGGAACTGCCCTTTGACCCAGCAATTCCGCTGCTGGGATTATACCCTAAGAACCCTGAAACACCAATCCAAAAGAACCTGTGCACCCCAATGTTCATAGCAGCACAATTTACAATAGCCAAGTACTGGAAGCAACCTAAGTGCGCATCAGCAAACGAGTGGATCCAAAAACTATGGTACATTTACCTGATGGAATTCTATGCAGCAGAGAGAAAGAAGGAGCTTATACCCTTTGCAACAGCATGGATGGAACTGGAGAGCATTATGCTAAGTGAAATAGGACAGGCGGTGAGGGACAAATACCATATGATCTCACCTTTAACTGGAACATAATAAATAGAAGAAAAAAGGAAACAAAATATAACCAGAGACATTGAAGTTAAGAACAATCTAACAATGGGCAGGGGGGAGTGGGGAGGGGACAGTGAGGAGAGGGGATTACAGGAACTACTATGAAGGACACATGGACAAAATCAAGGGGGAGGGTGGAGGTGGGGGAGGGAGGGGGGTTCAGCTGGGGTGGGGTGGAGGGATGGGGAGAAAAGGCACATAACTGTAATTGAATAACAATACAAAATTAAAATTAAAAAATATATACTTGAAAAAATATAACTACTCTTTTTTTTCATAGGTATCAAAAGTCTATTTTACTGATTATCAGAGAAGTTATATACATCTAAAATAAACTAATCACAACAATGATTAGTTTAAATAATTAATACATCTCATTAGCTATTATAATTAAAAATCAGTTTAAGGTACACTGAGACAAAGAAATATGGTCGAAATGAAAGAACAGATCTAAACTCCAGAATAACAACTAAGTGACGAAGAGACAGACAACCTATTATATGCAGAGTTCAGGATGGTAATCCTGATGCTCACAGAAATGATTGAGTTTGGTTGCAAAATGGAGGAAGAAATGAAGGCTATACAAAGTGAAATACAGGAAACTATACAGGGAACCAACAGTGAAGGGAAGGAAACCAGGACTCAAATCCATATTTGGAACAAAGGGAAGAAATAAACATCCAAACAGGACAGAATGAAGAAATAAGAATTCAAAAAAATGAGGAGAGGCCTAGGAACCTCTGGGAAAACTTTAAACGTTCCGATATCCGAATAACAGTGGTGCCAGAAGGAGAATAACAAGAGCAAGAAGTTGCTCTTGCAAACTTCTTCTTGCAAACTTATTTCAACAAATAATGAAGGAAAACTTCCCTAGTCTGGCAAAGGAAATAGACTTCCAGGAAGCCCAGACAGTCCCAAAGAAATTGTACCCAAAGAGGAACACACCAAGGCACATCATAATTACATTACCTAAGATTAAAGATAAAGAGAGAATCTTATAAGCAGCAAGAGAAAAGGAGACAGTTACCTACAAAGGAGTGCCCATAAGACTGTTAGCTGATTTCTCAAAAGAAATCTTGCAGGCAAAAAGGGGCTGGAAAGAAGTATTCCAAGTCATGAAAGGCAAGGACCTACATCCAAAATTACGCTATCCAGCAAAGCTATCATTTAGAATTGAAGGGCAGATAAAGTGCTTCCCAGATAAGGCCAAGTTAAAGTTTATCATTACCAAGCCCTTTTTATATGAAATGTTAAAGGGACTTATCTAAGAAATAGAAGATCAAAAACTATGAACAGTAAAATGACAACAAACTCACGATCAACAAATGAACTTAAAAAAAACAAAAAATAAGCAAACAACTAGAACAGGAACAGAATTAGAGAAATGGAGATCATATGGAGGGTTTTTGGTGGGAAGGGGAAGGATGGGGGGTAAGGTACAGCAATAAGAAGCATAATTGGTAGGCATAAAATAGACGGGTAGATGTAAAGAATGGTGTAGGAAACAGAGAAGCCAAAGAACTTATATGTACTACCCATGGACATGAACTAAGTGCAGGAGGAATGCTGGAGGGATGGGGGGTGCAGGATGGAGGGGACATAAAGGGGGCAAAATTGGGAAAATGTAATAGCATAATCAATAAAATATACTTAAAAATAAATAAATATCAAACTACAAACAAAAGACATGGTCAACATGAAAACATCAGTTAAAAAATTAAGTTTATTGGGGTAATATTGGTTAATAATATAAAACTTTCAAGTGTACAATTTTATAATAAATCATCTGTACTTCTCACTGTGTGCTCACCATCCAAAATCTAGTCTTTATCACCATATATCTGACCCTCTTTACCTTCTTCATCCTCCCCAATCCATACTCCCCTCTGGTAGCCACCACACTGCTGTCTGTGTCTATGAATGTTTTGTTTGTTCATTTTTTGCTTTCTGTTTTACATACCACATATGAGTGAAATCATATAGTTCTTGTCCATTTCCATCTGACTTCACTTAGTATGACATTCTCAAGATCCATCCATGTTGTTGCCAATTGCAATATTTCAACTTCTTATGGCTGAGTAGTATTCCATTGTATGTGTATGTGTGTATGTATATATATATGTATGTATATATATATGTATATATATATGTATATGTATATATATACACCACTTCCTTTTTATCCAATCATCTCTCAGTGAGTAATTAAGTGGTTTTCATGTCTTGGCTACCATGAATAATGCTATGATGGACACAGGGTTATACATATCTTTATGATAACTATATTCTAATTTTTTGGTTAGATATCCAGAAGAGGGATTGCTGGGATCATATGGTAGCTCTATTCTGAATTGTTTGAGGAATCTTCATAATGTTTTCCATAAAGGCTGCAAAAATTTATATTCCCATCAGCAGTGCATGAGGATTGCCTTTTCTCCACATCCTCTCCACCACTTGTTATTTCCTGTGTTATCAATAACAGTCATTCTAACAGGTGTGAGGTTAGATATATCATTGTGATTTTGATTTGCAGTGTCCTTATAGTTAGTGAAGTTGAACATCTTTTCAAGTATCTGTTGGCCATCTGTGTGCCTTCTTGGGAAGTGTCTGTTCAGGTCCTTTGCCCATTTTTAACTGGATTGTTTGTTGCTGTTGTTGACTCATATAAGTTTTTAAAAAATATATTATGGATATTAGCCCCTTATCAGAGATAGCATTTGCACCTATCTTCAACCAAAAGGGTTGGCTGCCTTTTTGTTTTGTTGATGGTTCCTTTTGCTATGCAGAAACTTTTTAGTTTGATGTAGGCCCATTCATTTATTTTTGCTTTTACTTCCCTTGCCTTTGGGGTCAAGTTCACAAAAATCCCTCTGAGACCAAGGTCTGTAAATTTAGCACCCATACTTTCTTTACATTTTATTGTTTTAGGTCTTATATTCAAGTCTTTAATCCATTTTGAATTAATTTTTGTGTACAGTGTCAGCAGTCTAGTTTCATTCTTTTGCATGTGGCTCCCCAATTTTCCCAGCACCACTTGTTGAAGAGGCATTCCTTTCTCTATTGTGTTTTTAGACCTTCTGTTGAAAATTACTTGCCCACATATCTGTGGGTTTATTTCTGGGCTCTCAATTCTGTTCCATTGGTCTGTGTGTCTGTTTTTCTGCCAATATCATACTATTTTGATTATTTTAGCTTTGTACTATAGTTTAAAGTCAGGGGTGTGATACCTCTGGCTTTTCTCATTTTTTTTTGGATTGCTTTGGCTACTTGGGGTCCTTTGTGGTCCACATAAATTTGAGGAATTTTTATTTCTTTGAAAAATGCCATTGGGATTTTTACAGGGATTCCATTAAATGTGTATATTGCTTTAGGTAATATGGCCATTTTAACTATGTTAATCCTTCCAATCCATGAACACATTTTCCATTTCTTTGTGCCTTCTTCAATTTCTTTTAACAATGTCTTGTAGTTTTCAGTATGCAAGTCCTTCACTTTGTTAAGTTTACTCCTAGGTATTTTTATCCTCTTTGTTGCAATCATAAATGGGGTTGTCTTCTTTATTTCTTTCTCTGATATTTCATTGTCAGTATATGAGGTCTGTGCAGAAAGCATCCAGCCATGTAATATGAAAAAGAGACATTTATTGAAGAAGATACAAGAAACATTTTACATAGGACAATAACACCTCAGACTCCTTCAAAGTAGGCACCTTGGACCTCACATAGTTCTCCCAATTGCCACCAGCTGCTCCATTGTATCTTCCTGAATCTCATCAATGGTCTGAAAGCTTTTCCCTTTCAAAGGTGATTTTAGTTTGGGGAAAAGCCAGATGTTGCAGGGTGCCAAATCTGGGCTGCAGAGGAGGTGTGTTACCTGGGTGATTTGATGTTTTGCCAAAAGACTCTGCATGAGACGTGATACATGAATGGGAGAGTTGTTGTGATGAAGCTGCGAGTCACCAGTTGCCTGTAGCAGTGGCCTTCTGAATCATCTGAATAGTTTCCCTGGAGAAATGGTCAAGCTTCATGCAAAATTTGGTGCAGATTCGTTGCTCTACTTACCCATTTTGAATGCGACAGCCACACAGTACACATGCTCATTCAATGGCGTCTACTGCCCCCACTGACTAGTACAGTGAAGTCGTCATTGTTCATACATGTGCATTCCAGTGCACTCTCCTTGGCTGCCAGGTTACACTGACATTGTGCTAACCATTCTCCTTACATTAACAATAGCTAGACTTTTTCTGGACAGACTTTGTACAGGAAAGCAATGGATTTTTGTACATTGATTTTGTAACCTGCAACTTTACTGTATTTGTCTGTGGTTTCTAAGTCTTTTGGTAGAGTCTTTGGGTTTTTCATATATAGAGCCATGTCATCTGCAAATAGTGATAGTTTTACTTCTTCATTTGCTATTTGAATACTTATTTCTTTCCTCTGCCTGACTGCTGTGGCTAGGACTTCCGGTACTATGTTGAATAGCAGTGGTTCCTTGACATTAGAGGAAAAGCTTTCAGTTTTCAACAGCTGAGCATATATTAGCTAAGGGTTTGTCATATCTGGCCTTTATTATGTTAACATACTTTCCTTCTACACCCATTTGATTGAGGATCAAGAGTTATTAAATGTGATTTTTTTCACCCAGTCTGAAGAAAGAAGATTTCAATTCAGAATAGCAAATTTATTAACTCAAGACCCAAAGAAGGAATATTTTCTTCTATAATGTTTAGTAAAGCACAGAGAATAAGATGGGCATTTGTCATAGGTTAAATGGCAAGCTAGAAAAGATCCAACCTTTTATTTTTAGTTACTAATTATTTCTCAAAGGTCACACAAGGTAGTGATCTAATCACTAAAGACAAAGTAAAATACACAATCTCATCCTCTCTTAAAGTCTGAAAGGACCGTTGAAACCATCTTGTTCAATATCTTCATTTCTTAGTCATTGACATAATGGATTTGAGATTCTACCCACTATAAGTACCTCTTCTTGAGAGAGTTCATCTTTCCATGAAATGCCCTGCACTTTATAAGAAAATCATGATCACTTTTATTCTTCATATGTTATATGCTATGGTATAACAAGTATATTTTGAAAACTTCTGTATTTCTAAATTCCAGACATGCATTCTCCTATATGCACATTCATGTGCAGTACCTGTGGCTTGGGCAATTTTCCTTAACCAGTCTTCCATCTATAAAAGACATGAATGAGTAAATCTTGGAAAAGGGATAACATCTTTGATATTGTCAATTCCCAAGATGCACTGCAGATAGCGTTCAAATCCCATCCCAAAACCTCCATGTGGCACAGATCCAAATCGACGGAGGTCCAGATACCTGATTTTGAAAAGAGAGAATCATCACTTACAAATGCTGTTCAGGGTCAGCTTTATACTAGAATTTATATTTTAAAGCATTTTGTAATCATTTGTGGTCATGGACATCATTGTGGTAGACCAGTCTTTCCCCCCACAGACGCGTGAAGGACACAGTGAAGCTGAAGTGATCTGTTTAATGTTACCCCGACAGTAGCAAACCCTGTCATACATTCATGAGCTTTGGTTACGTGATCCTTTTTCTTTATTTTATCATATACAGAAAACTTGCGTCATGAAGCTACTAATTTTCTTCAAAATATATTCCTTTCCTATTTCTTAGTATATTAATAATGATCTTTTTTTCCTTACCAAAATCATTGTTTGATATACAGAAGAGATTGAAGAGTTTTGTTTGATAAATTATAAAATGATATATAGATTATATTATAAGCTACATCAAGGGCAGGAGCTGCATTTTATTCAACCTTTTATCTCCAGTGCCTGCTCTAGGTAGATGCTTACTATATGAAGATTTATTGTTTGAAGGTACAAAAATATACTCTTGAGTGCTGGAGTGAGGAGAAACTCCCAGTACTCTGCGTTAAGCCTAGTGGAAGATGTCCTGAGCCGTTTTTCTGGAAGGCTAGAACCTCTGAAGCCCATCCATGGATATTCTATTCCCACTTAAGGTGGCTAGAAATGCATAGAAAATTAAACAGCCAAGATTCAAACTCAGATTTCAATACACCAGCCTGGGATAAAATTATTTTAGGAAAGAAGAGGGGGAAGAATATTCTGTAAATATTTTTATGTCATTTGGTGGGAGAATTCTTGAGTTATATAATATTGATTAAAATAAATGTACAGCTTCTTGAATGATTTATAAAATCAGTTCCAGAATCGAACTTCAATGCCATGGCTGGTAGTCATTTGGCAACTTGAGGATAAAGACTATCACCTATCTCCCCACTGTTAACAGTAATGGATACATGTACCGGTATGTGATATGGTTAAGATTTAAAAAGGTGAAAGATTTGTGCGTTCTGAAGAGAAACTAGAGTATGATATGGTTAAGGTTTAGTACTTATCTTTCTAAAATAAAAAATGAATTGCAACTAGGTGAGTTGGAACCAAGTGACAGATCTATAAACAGCAGTATCCAGTATAAAGCTTCAGAATAGTAAGAACTGTCAGGAATAATGGGTGGAACCAGTATTGAATAACTGAAATATTTGGTAGCTGAATTAACTCAAAGTTTATAAGGCATGGGGGCAGGGTGTACATTGATTTAAAGAGAAAATGAGATAAAGGGTATATCAAACCACCTGCCACAAACACCTGCAGGATGTGAGCTGGCAGCCAGAAGTACAGCAATAGCTTAGGTGGTTCTAAATTTCTCCTACATTGATGTCAAATCACTGGTATATATGTCTAAAAACTAAATTCAGCGTTTTTCTTCCCTTTGCTTTAAAGATGGAAAAATCCACTTCTAAGAAACAAGTTTTCTAATGAATATATATTTGACGGATTTTTGTTACATTTATTCTAGGGTAGCCAGATTTTAGAAGAGTTGGTACAAAATTTGTGTAACTAGTTACAAATTGTATTTGCATATGGCATGTAGAAATAGGAAGTGAGTAAATTCCTAGACACCTGGGGTGGCCACTCACAGTGGGTGGAACACCAGCAGAGGTCACAGACATGAAGATTTTTAAAACCCCTTCTACCCTGAAATACAATGATAACCATTTAAAAGGAAAAAGGTTCAAATAATAAACATTTATATTTGGAGATCTTAACAGTTTGAAAACTTTAGCTGGGAAAAAAATAGTACTGAAATGATTAATAAAGACCAGAAAAGGCCTAAACTTATTTAACCAATAATTAAAGTGTGCATTTAGCTAGTTTTTACACACTATGGACATTATCTTATAGACAGAAGCTGAGGTAAAATGCGTAAGCTTGATCAATCAGGCTCACCTACCTCACAGCAAAATTCAGAATAAAGGAAGGAAAGGGGGGAGGGAACTAGCATTTACGAGCTTCTACTCTATGTACATACTTATCCTATACTGTTTCTTTTCATCCTTACAATAACCTTGTGAAGTAGATATGATCATTCCATTTTTTTAGCCAAGAAAACCAAGACTCAAGAGAGATTAAATATGCCTAAAATCATTACTGGTTAAACAAGAAAACAAAGGTATTCAATGCCCAATACCTGAACCCAATTTTAGGCTTTTTGCACTTCTGAAATCTAGTTCCTTTGTTACCAAAAAGTGAGTGTGTAATTTGACCCTTCCTTCGCTTGAGGACAGGTGAAGAATTAATAGTATTGTTGACATTATCATGCCAGGATCCTAAAGGAGTGCTATAACTGAAATATAAGTTAAAATTTGATATATTGGAAAGTATTGAAGATTATTTGAAGAAAGGGTCTGAGGAAAGAAAACCAGAATAACTTTGGAGATGTAAATGTATGAATGCAGACAGGTGATCCTTCCTGAGCAGCTCAGATTTCTACAGTTGGTGAAGATCGCTTAGTTCAAGCCCCTAATTTCACACAGAGAGAAAACGAAGCATAATGGTTAGGAGCAAAGTCCCAGCTCTGTCTTCTAACTGTGTGTTCTTAGTTAAGTTAGTTAACACCTCTAGAACTAAGGTCTGCACAGTTAATAAAAAGGGAATAAGAATAGTACCTAACTCACAGGGTGTTATGCTGATTACATGAGATAATATACATAAAAATTTGAACAGTTATCTAGCACACAAAAAGTAATAAATAAATAGCAGCCATTATCATTACTATTTTTCAAGGACTCAAAAGGAATAAGCAATCTTGTGAGAACCAGTTCATTGTTTTTAACACTCTTTCCTAGTGCCTTGGGATAACAAGCAAAATTGTATAATGCTCAGACCAACAGCTAGAATAACAATCACCAGAGGCCTCATTCTTACCATTGGTAGGCTTCCGTCAGTCCTAAGCTGTAAAAGGAATACAAAAAAATTCTTTCAGAGAATGTCAGTAAGATAAGTAAATATACTAACTACTAAACATTTGTTCTGGGTTGTACGCTTGTTACAGAGAAGTACACACCAAAACTTGTGCTCTCAAATACCATGCAATTTAGTAGAAGAGCTGAATCTTTACTATATGGTAGGAAAGGTTAGTTAAACAATAGTCCCAGGTATTACCAAATAAATGGTATAGTCAATAAATGCTATCGAAGGACAGTATGGTCCAGGGCCCGAGAAGGAGTTTATTTGACATGCGTGTATCGTCCCGTGACATACAGAAAGCACTGTTCCTGCAATCTAAGGCTGCTGTGAGGCACACACAAGCGAGGGACCCAGAGACACACCTGCCACTCTGTACACTAAACTGATAACACAGGTTCCGAAGCTACCTTCATAATATGATTGCCAATTGATTTTTGCCAATTAAGTGTTAAAGTCTTAAGCTCTTAGTACTCATTAAAAGTAATTTTAGTTCTTTAAAAAAGTGTTTGAGACCACAGTGTGTCTGAAAGGAGCAGGACGATGAAAAACTCAAATATACAGAAATACAGAACGCATAAACAGAAGTCACAGGCAGATCTATGAGAGAGGAAAACACATATCCATTTCATTAGGAAAGATACATTTGGACATTATCAGATATTAGGAAAACATTTAATGTCATGAGGCAAGTTTCCTGAAGGAAGGAAGCAAGCAAAGAAAACAGACCAATTAATCTTTCAACAGATGAGGTTTCTTGCCATGTGTGATTTTTATTGTGCTTAAAAAAACCCCCAGAGAATCTTTAAATTCTTTCCATCTAAGGAGTTTGACCTTTACTTCAATTCTACGATTTTCCCAGGACTTTCTAACATTATGGTTATAGTAAGGAGTTAGTACTCTGATAAAAAAAGAGTCCTCCCAGAACATATTTATCCCCTTTCTTCTGGACCCTAACCAAATAGAGCAGTTCAAATAACTAAGATTACAAAACCAAGTCACCCAACAGATTTATAGGTTTGGACCTTGGAAAACATCAACTTTTAAAGCATTTCTCCATTAGGAAAAGAAGGTCTTACAAATGGCTAATTTAGTAGGATATTTTCAAATGTTTTTATGGCTTTCCCAGGTTACTATGAAACCCAGTATAATCTGGAGAGAAGGATTACGCCTGCAATATGGGAAAGCCTTTTTTTAAAAGTCCGGCACAGCAGAAGTGGAAACCACGGAAAGCGGAGGTTTATAGCCTTGGTTAGTGTAGGAAGTCACTGTGGTGTGTTGGCAGACTGTGCATATATATGAGTGGTAGTTCAATTAGAAACATGATGTCCTACTGCTCTTCTCCAAAACATTTTCTGTGTGTTTACGGATTCATTTCCCAGGTCTCAAACAGCAAGTTAAAATAAGTTATTCAAATAGCTAAATGAAGACCCTTACACAATGCAGAAAACCTAAGGAAGGGAAAACTGCTTCTTCTAAATGTGAACTTAACAGATATTTTTAGTATCTTTCTCTTTCCATCTTTATCCTTTCTCTGGCTCAGAGTCTATCCTTCTTATGTCCCGATAAGAGTCATAATTTAAAGTAAATAAAAAAGAACAGAAAGAAGAGAAAAATAAAAATGAAGGACAAGTTTTAAGGGAAAATCTCCCTTCCCCTTACATAATTAACTTTTTAAAAAGCCAATTCCGTAGGAAGAGAGACATACAGATAGTGGACAACGTTTATTTTGGCCTTGTTTCACGTAACAGTTTCATTCTTCAAGAAAGGGAAGCTGAGAAAAGTCGAGTAACAACTTGGTCAAGATCACTTAGAATCTGAGTTTCAGGTCCATCAGCTGGTGAGGCCCACAAACTGTTAGAGCTCTGTTACTTTGTCATGACTGCCTTTGAGTTCCCTGTTCCCAATTTCTGAATTTGTTTCTTTTAGGTCTGACCAATACCTGGCCAGTCGCTGCTCTAAGAAATGGTACCGTTCCTCTCTGAGGCTTCCTCCAAAGAGCTCTCCAACTCCAGGAACCAGAAGATCAACAGCTGCAACCTAAAAAGGAAAAAAAACATACACATTACGTTTTCAGGGGATCCAACCACTGTCAGATTCTCAAGCATGTGGAACTTTTAACATTTTGACAACTGGCTGATTAGCTGCTTACCAGAATCTTACTTATGTTCTGTTCATGTTCCCTGTTTTAATATCAAATGTTTAGTATTATCTTTAGAATACATGCTACACAAATTGCAGGTGGACAGTTTCCTTCAATGTGTTTTCTTCACAAATGTGATATAAATGTTAATTACAAAAAATGTGGATAATATTAAAAATCATGGTCCTGGCCAGAATGGCTCAATTGGCTGGACGCTGTCCCCGCAAAAAGGTGGCTTGTTCCATTTTCTATCAGGGCACATGCCTGGGTTGCCGGCCTGATCCCCACTTGAGGCACGTGCAAGAGGCAGCTGATTGATGTTTCTCTCTCACATCGTTGTTTCTCTCCCTTTCTTTCTTCTTCCCTTCCCCTGTCTCTAAAAAATAAGTACATAAAATCTTTAAAAAAGAAAATATTAAAAATTATGAAATACTAAATATCAATTATCACCATGCAGAGGCAATTACATTTTGGCTTCAGGTTTTTTCCCTTATATATTTAAAGAGTATCGTAGAGATTAACTGACATATAAAAATTTAGCATTCTAATGTCTTCCTAATATAGAGTGAATATTTTTCCTGTGTTAAAGTACTTTGCACACTTAATGTTTTAACAGCTGAACAGTTTATTGTTGAGGAGTATCATAGTTTTTATTTAACTGCTTTCCTTTTGTTGACCATTTAAGGGTATATGTATGTTTGTTTTTTCTTATAAATAACTTAACAATTAAGATTTTTCTTTAATTTGTAGTATTTTGTTGTGACATATAAAATTTGTTCTGAATATTATCAAAGAAGTCTATCAAACAACAAGACATCATTTTGGAGTTATCAAAGTGGTGAAGATAAAAAACAACATAAACAACATGGATTAGAGAATGCATAAATCAATACTCTCGTACATTTGATATAAACTTTCTGGTCAGCAATTTGGTAAAAAATAATCAAAAGCCTTAAAAATACAATATGCTTTGACTCAGCAATAGTAGGTCTAGGAACTAGTCCTAACAAAATAATCAGAGATACAAAAATAGGATTAGCATACAGGATGTTCATTGCAGCACTACTTATAACAAGAAATTCAAATGTACATCAATAGGAGACTCAGATAAAGTTTAGACATGAATAGGAAAAGGAATGACAGCCATATCGTGAGATGTTAATTGCCGCTATGACATCTTTTCTCTTATTTGTATTTCCTTATTTTCTAATAAAGATGTTACACTTTTGTAATAAAAACAAAAAACTTTTAATAGGAAAAATGATAACTTGATAATTTACTTTGTATTTCTTTAACTACTAGTAATACTTCATTTTTAAGACTGTTTACTTGCAATCTGTATTATCCTGTGACTTGGCGATTTTTTGCGGGGGCAGGTAGACGTTTTTAAGACCAAAAATATGAGGGCACAAAACTAAGTAAGCCTCAATACAACAGATGAAAAATTAGGAATCTGTAAAACACATTTTAACTTTTAAATGCTACATTATATTATAAGCTATTTCTTAAACTTTGCCTTAATTTACTATTGTTATCCCCTTGTTTTGATTTCAGAACTATTGATTGAGATATACTTTATAAATAACTGAGATTAATAAAGAATATTATAATTCAAGAATGTGCTCCAAGCGCTATATACCTCATTGTCATTACTATCATTAAAAGAGAAAACGTTAGGCATGATTTTCATCACTCAGCTGAATCACAGTGAGAACAGAAATTCGCTAATGGTTCCTCCTACTTTTATTAAGTCTCCTACCGCTCGCTAAGCTGGTAAGGAGAAAGTGTACGATAGGTCTTTGTCATGCTGCCACGGCTTGTTGACCACATCTTAGTCATTCTATGAACTTGGTGGGCCTACAATGAACAGGCAGGTGTTTTAGAATGTGGATTCGGTGATTCAGACCTGCTCGTAGGTAATGAAACAAACAGCTCTGGATGGGTGGCCAAGAGAGGCTTACTAATGTGATGAGGAAATTGGGCTATATATAATAGAGCTGGACTCCAATCAGGACTCTGCAGTTACCCTTTCTATTCTTAGAGAAAGGAGCAGGTTCAAGGGAGTTTTTATGGCTGCAGATGGACTGGCTTCTCTATCTCCTAGTATCTTGTATTTAGATATGGCTAAAATATGCTAGGAGCTAAGGCACATAATTAAATATTTGTTCTTTTTCTATAAAAGATTTTATTTATTTAGTTTTAGAGAGAGGGGAAGGGAGGGAGAAAGAGAGGGAGAGAAACATCAATGTGAGAAACATCGGCTGGTTGCCACCTGTACACAGCCCAAATGGGGGCGGAACCCGCAACCCAGGCCTGTGCCCTGACAGGGAATTGAACTGGTGACCTTTCACTTTGAGAGACAATGCCCAACCAACTGAGCACACTGGTCAGGGCTAAAATATTTGTTCTTAACTTCAATCCAGACTTTTAAACCTAGAATTATAGGGAATCAGACTTAGAAGGGAACAGACAACCCCGTGGCTCACTGGCCTTTGCTTGAAAATATTTAAAGCCTGGGAATCACGACCTCTGAAATATAGCATTCCACCTTTGTGTAGCTCTAAATGCTAAGAAGGGATAGGTATATCTAAAATGTGTCACTTATTTCCAAGGTTTCAAAGGTGGGGCGATTCCTAGCCACTAAGAAGGGCAGTAACTGCTTCTGATACTGCAAGTACATGTAAAGCTTTCAGAGGCAGAGCTAAAAAGGCCCATTGCTTCGAACAAGGGTGCTGCAGAGTCAGCTATCATAGAAAAACAGGAGACAGGTAGTCCAGCTGAGGTTGGTGGCTAGTGGTGAAGGACTGAAGCTACCCTTGATGAGCTCTTCTGCTTTCTCTATTAGTTCATAAGCGTCAAACAAGAGATCCATTTCTTGCTTGGTCTTGCTTCTAACACAACTAAAACAAACAAACAACCTCTTGGGATGTTAGCAGTTTTTGCAGGTTCAAGTTATGTCAACTTTGGAACTTAACTTTTTTAATGCTATTTTTAGAGGAGTGCAAAAGACATATTTATCTTTGATTATAAAACTCCTTTATTTTAATATTTGAGTTCACTGGAAAATTCAACAAGCAACCACATTGGTTTTTGGCCTTTCTGTCTGTTTTTTGTTTATCTGGAATATTTGCAACTGCACAGTAATAGCTGTGGAACTGGAAGCTTCTGAACCTTTTGAGTCACCTTCAAAATCATATGCCATAGTACGATACCTACATTTTTTCCTGGATTTCTTTCAAATCTGTCTTCCTAATAACCAAGGTACCTAGCCAGTTGAACCCAACTATTTCCACATTGGCTATTATGAAATTAGTGAGGTAGTTGCTATACTAGTCAGGATAGGTTAAGTTATGCTGTATTAATAAATAAGGCCAGAAGCTTACAACAGAGTTTTCTTAATCTTAGCATTTAGTGACACTTTTGGCCAGGTAATGCTTTGTTTTGAGGGCCTGTCCTGTGCCTTGTGAGCTATTTAGCAGCATACATGGCCTCTACCCACAGATGTCAGCTGCACTCCCCTAGCTGTGACAACCAGAACTATCTTCTGGGGAGGTCTGAGTGGGGAACAGTATAACCCCTGATTGGGAACCACTGCTTTACAACAATGAACTGGTTTTTAAAAACTTGTACTACATGTCCTGGCTTGAAGCTGATTAAAAAGCTGCTTTCTGAGGTATTGCTGATCTTGTGTCAGATGGAAAAAAAAAAGCATTTGTCCAGAAGTAAGGTATGTGGGTCATGTTTTCTTAAAAGTCTTTGGCCGAAGCAAGTCACATGCAAGTTGCTAAGCTCATGTCAATGGAGCAGGCAGTTCCCCAAGGGAGTAACGAGTGGCAACTATTTATGTATCACAGCAATTTTTAACCAGAGTGCTGCAAGAATTGTTAAAACATGCAATACCTGACTATTGAGTCAGGGGCACTGGTCTCTTTTCCCTTAAACTGCCAAATAAAAAAATTGACAATGGCCAATGCAACAGTGTGAATGAATTGACATTATGCCTATATTTTGGTCAGATCAGCAAAATATGTATATTTTTGGTGTGCTGCAAAATTTTAGTAATTAGTTTATGTATGCCATGAGATGAGCAAGGCCAAAAATTCCTGACCTATCATAAAACAGTTCATCATGTTGCTTTTCCTCCCACCTACCTTGACTCTTCCATTTCCACCCCACCAATTCCTCATTGTTAATTAGAATTAGGGTCAGATGAGTAATCCCCCTATCTTCTTCCTCTGTACTCTGGGAGAGGTGCTTATCAGTAGAAAAGAACTTCTTACCATTTGAATAAAAATTTTAGAAGACATCTAGATAAAGTCCTGCATGACTATTAATTATGTAATAAGAAGAAAGAATACATATGTTATCTATGTTCTTTCTTTGTCTAAATGGTTTGAAAATTCCCAGGTGGCTGAATTTCCTGTATGTTTTCTTGACTTACAGAGCAAATAAAACTGCCTCTCCTTTTAAGAGATCTGTTTCTTTTGAGGAAGACATTCCTTTACAATGCCTCATAAATATTCCATGACCAGAACCAAGATGGAGGTGTAGGTAGACACACTGCGCCTCCTCGCACAACCAAAAGAAGGACAACAACAATTTAAAAACAAAAAACAACCAGAATTGACAGAAAATTGAACTGCACGGAAGTCTGACAACCAAGGAGATAAAGAAGCAACATTCATCCAGACTGGTAGGAGGGGAGGAGATGGGCAGCCAGGCTGACAGGACTGGAGGCAACGCAGCTGGATCCAGAGATGTGGCGGATTGTGGGACGAACGGGGCGGGCAGTGCGACAGCTAGCAGACCCCACGGCCCCACAGATAAACCGGGAGGACCCTCGGGGGAGCGAAGCAGACAGCGCAACCCAGGGCTCCAGTGTGGGGAAATAAAGCCTCAAACTTCAGATTGAAAACACCCATGGGGGTTGAGGTTGCAGCAGGAGAAACTCCCAGCCTCACAGGAGAGTTTTTTGGAGAGACTCACAGGGGCCTAGAGCATGCACAAGCCCACCCACTCGGGAATCAGCACTAGAGGGGCCCAGTTTGATTGTGGGTAGCAGAGGGAGTGACTGAAATCCGGCAGAGAGTGGAACAAGTGCCATTGCTCTCTCTCGGCCCCTCCCCCATGTAGAGCATCACATCCCAGCGACCAGCATTACCCCACCCTGGTGAACACCTAAGGCTCTGTCCCTATATGTATATACGTAACAGGCGTGCCAAGACCAAAAAAAAAAAAAAAAAAAGGCCCAAATGACAAAACACTTCAAAGCTCCAGAAATAATTCAACTAAGCAGCGAACAGATAGCCAACCTATCAGATGCACAGTTCAAAACACTGGTAATTAGGATGCTCACAGAATTGGTTGAATTTGGTCGCAAATTAGATGAAAAAATGAAGGCTATGCCAAGAGAAACAAAGGAAAATGTACAGGGAACCAATAGTAATGCGAATGAAACTGGGACCCAAATCAACGGTGTGGACCAGAAGGAAGACAGAAACATCCAACCAGAAAAGAATGAAGCAACAAGAATTCGGAAAAATGAGGAGAGGCTTAGGAACCTCCAGGACATCTTGAAACGTTCCAACATCCGAATTATAGAGGTGCCAGAAGGAGAAGAAGAAGAACAAAAAATTGAAAACTTATTTGAACAAATAATGAAGGAGAACTTCCCTCATCTGGCAAAGGAAATAGACTTCCGGGAAGTCCAGGAAGCTCAGAGAGTCCCAAAGAAGCTGGACCCAAGGAGGAATACACCAAGGCACATCATCATTACATTACCCAAGATGAAACAGAAGGAGAGAATCTTAAAAGCAGCAAGAGAAAAGGAGACAGTTACCTACAAAGGAGTTCCCATAAGACTGTCAGCTGATTTCTCCAAAGAGACCTTACAGGCAAGAAGGGGCTGGAAAGAAGGATTCCAAGTCATGAAAGGCAAGGAGCTACATCCAAGATTACTATATCCAGCAAAGCTTTCATTTAGAATGAAAGGGCAGATAAAGTGCTTCCCAGATAAAGTATAGTTAAAGGAGTTCATCATCACCAAGCCCTTATTATATGAAATGTTAAAGGGATTTATCTAAGAAAAAGAAGATAAAAAATAGGAAGTAAAAATGACAGCAAACTCACAGTTATTAACAACCACACCTAAAACAAAAACAAAAGCGAACTAAGCAAACAACTAGAACAAGAATGAATCACAGAAATGGAGATCATATGGAGGGTTATCAGCAGGGGAGTGGGAGGAGGAGAGAGGAGGGAAAGGTACAGAGAATAAGTAGCACAAATGGTAGGTAGAAAATAGACAGGGGGAGGGTAAGAATAGTATAGGAAATGTAGAAGCCAAAGAACTTATATGTATGACCCATGGACATGAACTATAGGGGGGAACATGGGAGGGAGGGGGTGGGCAGGATGGAGTGGAGTGAAGGGGGGGAAATGGGACAACTGTAATAGCATAATCAATAAATATATTTAAAAAAATATTCCATGACCAAAGGGCACTGTTTCCTTTTTGTAAAGGACAAATTTATCTCTTTCTGAAGCAAGGCCCACAAAGGCTTCATTGTCTTCTCTTCCCCCACATAATCTTCTTCCCTTTTACTTTAGGTTTAGTTTCCCTTCAACTTATATTCTTATACTTCTTCTTTGTCTTTTTTAATAACGATACCCTCCAATCCATCTAGAGATTCTGCACTTTCTGAAAAGCTAGAATACAGTAAAATATTTTTAGCTACAAATAAAGACATACACATTGTGTATACACAGACCTGCAGTCTCTTCTGATATAAAAACTACTGCATTCCCAAAACATCACCAGAACAATCTCCTCAATTTCCATTCTAGGTAAGACTATCCTATCTGTGTCTCCCCCCCTGGTAAGTACTGGGTTAATTTCTACAGAAACTACCTGTTTCTCCAGAGTTCTAGTGAAGGTAAAAGGGACATCCAGATAGAATACAAACTATGACGTAGGGGTGAACAAAAATGTAAAATTTAGAGGGAGTCACGCAACTTTCTTGAGAAGAATGAGAAAAACTTGGTTGAGTGTTGGCCAGGTGACAGGCGGTGAGGAGAGTGCAGACAGGCTGGGAATGAGCAAGCTGTGTGGAACACTGGCTAGGGATTATAATGTGCCTTCACATGCTGGCAGGACTGTGGGTCCTAGAGTCTAAGGCTGCTTAAAGGGCCAGGATGGAGAATCCTGCCCTGGACTCCAGAAAGTGAGAATTCACTGGCTGCATAGTGAAATATCCTTTTAAAGTTGACCATATTTGAAGACTATACTTTCAGGGATCATTTCTGTAGTTCGTTAAAGTTGACCACATTTGATCACTTCTGTAACTAAAATCTCCATTGTCTGTGTGCAGCTTTGGGAGACTTGAAATAAGTGGAAGTGAAACTGAGGGTTCCTAGGACTTTGATTAAATGCAGCTTTGAATCCTGGCTCTAGAAATCATCTTTCCAACCCTCAGAGACCCAACCTCATCGCTTGCCCTCCACCCCAATCAGCAACCCCTGAGGCAACAGAAGGCAGTAGCCTGGACCTGATTAATGATCACGTGGTTTGGACCTCTGGGAGGCTAAAGATAACATCTTTTTTTTTAAAATTGATTTCAAGAGAGAGAAGATCGATTTGTTGTTCCATTGATTTATCCATTCATTGGTTGATTTCTGTATGTGCCCTGACCAGGGATCAAACCCGAAACCTTGGTGGAATGGGACGATGATCCAACCAACTAGTTACCTGGCAAGGCCAAAGGTAGTATCTTGACCTAAGTTATGGTTCTGTTCCTAAGCCCTAAGGTAGAATGATCCCCTGGTTACTTTCCCGTAAGACAGGACAGAGGGATGCCAGAAAAGACCTCAGAGCTGTCCTCAAGGCTGAAGAAATGATCCATTTCCCTTACCCCACCTCTGACCAATTTGCTCTCAGCATGACCTCAAATTCCTAACCTACTATATCTTGTGATTTTGTCCTATATAATCTGTAACCCTACATGCCATCGTGAAGTTCAGGCTTTTGAGCATTAGCTTCCCGTTCTTCTGGACGGCACCATTCATAATAAAATACCGACTGTTTCTCCACTGCAATTCTCTAGTGTTAGGCTCTGCTAGTGCCGGTTAAACAAACTCTTTCTGTTCTGTAACAGGACTTTAGTTCTGCTGTCTGTTCACTCTCCTACACAGATAACGATAAAGGCTAAAAATAATTTTACTACACTCTGCTAATTTCCCTAGTCTTAAACAAAACTTATTCCTCTCTGGTTCCATCTTCTAGGCCAGAATGCGCCCGGCACATCTTCCTCCACCGTGTGTGAGCTTCGATGTTGCCTTAGTCGCACAGCTGCAGCAGCAAGCTGTCTAGAAATAGTCTGTGTTGGTATTCAAGCTGAACAAGCCTGGTCTCTATTTATGACACTCCCTTTTGACTCTTACTCTTTGATTCCAATCAATGTACTGAAAATAAAATTCAGACCTTGAATTTAAAAAAAAGGCTTCAAATTAAAAAACAAGCAGATTAGATAGGAACAAGGCCTTTAATACATTACCTTTTTTCCATGCTAAGTTCAAAGAGGGGAAAAAGAGTTTAATGTTCCTTCCTCTGATACCTCTCTTCCTACCTATCTTAGTATTTTTAAATACTGATGAAAAACACAAATTGAACACCTCCTTATTCTCATAGACATCTCATAGACTGCTACCAACAATGGAGCAATATTAGATACTATTATCAAAAGATGAATGTTCCACAAACCAAAGGAAACATATTTGTGGTTTTAGCCTCTATGGGCTTTTTCTCTAACTGCTGACACAGACTGTATTTTGCCCCTAAAAACAAGGAGGCACAAAACTAAAAAAGAGAACCTTCCATGTGACAGTGTAAAGATGCAGATGCGCCGCATGTAGCAATGACTGAAAGTGGAATCTGGCTGGTACAACGGCTAGTCTGGGAGCACTTTAGATGGACTGAAATGTACACTTTCGACTTTGACATGGTATCCCAGAACAGTCATTAGTCCTAGATATGGGAGAAACCGGCAGTTCCCTTCATCACAGTTTCTGCTGATTTGAGGTTTAAGCTATTTTGATGCAGGCCAATTAACTAGCTCCATTCCAGAGAAATTCATTAGATAGCCCCTGGCTGAATATTCTTCCTTCTAAGTTGACTTTGCAATATGTACTTTACTGAATGCCCACTAAAGCTTAAATTTTCATAATTTGTTAAGTAATACTGAAACAATTTGAAAAAAGAGAACAGCTGTGGCTGGCGTGGCTCAGTTGGTTGGAGTGTTGTTCCATAACCAAAAGGTTGTGGGTTCGATTCTGAGTTGGGTGCATGCCTGGGTTGCAGGTTCAATCCCCAGTCTAGGTGCGTACCATCCATAGTCTGGGTGTGTTCAGGAGGCAACAGATTGGTGTTTCTCTCTCACACTGGTGTTTCTCCCTCTCCCTCTCTCTCTAAAAGCAATGAAAAAAATGTCCTTGGGTGAGGATAAAAAAAAATTACCATATGATTTCACTCATATGTGGAATCTAATGAACAAACTGAACTAATAAGCAAAATAAAGACAGACTCACAGATAGACAGCAGGATGACAGCTCTGAGGGGGAATTTGGGGGGAAGGAGGGATTGAGCAAAAAAGAATAAAAGAGGAAGAACTCATGGAGACAGACAGCAGTTGGTGATTTAAAGGGGGAGGGGAGTGGGCATAGGTGAAAGAGGGTATAAGATGAATAAATGGTAATGGAAAATACAATAGAAATGATAATAAAAAAGGGAAAAAAGTGGTAACATTATCTGGTGTTCTTGGCATCTCATCAGAACTGTTGGACGGTCACTTCTTCCTAATTGCACGCAGTTGGAATGAATGGATATTCTTTTCTGTGAAGCCATTTCCCTAGCTAAATATTTGTGACCTGCTTTGGGGGGGGACTTACTCAAGGGCATATGGCATTTTGCACACTTGCTTGGATTCACTTTATTTAGGCCCATGATCTCTTCACTTCAAATTATCAAATGTTTGATAATCTACAAGTTATTCTTATATATCCAATTGAGGAAAAACTTAGACTACCTGAAATTAGAGAATCTTAGAGCTGATTAGTACCTTGGAGGTCACCTAATCAAATTCCCTGGCTTTATGGAGGGAGAAATTGAGAATCAGAGATTGGACAGACTTGCCTAAGGTCATACAGCTAAGTAGTAAGAGAGCAGAATTTCAAACTCAGCACTCCTAACTTTTTAGTCCAGTGCCCTTTTCATTATAACATAGTGCATACCTTCTCTGTGTGAGTGTGTATGTTTTGAAGAGGGTGAGGGGAGAAAGAAAAAGAAATTATAACTGTAAAAAGATACCATTTTACTATTTATTACCTGTGGCCAAACTTATGGTGTCAGTTAAACATATCCCCACCCTTCTCCTTTGATTCCCTAGACAGGGCACCTGTGAAACACACCTGTTGTACTTTTTTAGATTTCATCATACCCACTGCAGAAACTCTTCCAACCCTACCCACAACCTGTTATTACAGCCCTACAAAAGCAGCACAGAATTTAGTCATCTGGCCAAAGCCTGTTCACTCACCACTCAGGGGTGGAAGCAGGCACTTTATACAAGTGGGTTGAAAAGAAATCTAGGTCTCTGAAGGCAGGCATGGAAGTTGGCAGCATAGGTAAACACAGCTCGCCTCCTCACACAACCACATCAAAATTACAACTAAAATATAGAACACCCATCATTCAGAACCCTCAGAAATCAAGTTGAATGGAATTCTGACAACTATGGTAAGAAACCACATCCGTCCAGACTGGTAGGAGGGGTAGAGAAGCAGAATGGGCCGGTCCCACATCCACGTGTGGTGGATAAAAATTTGTGAGAGAGATCTCGGGAGCAAAGAGTCCCTGTCCTATACCAGGGACCCCAGCCCAGGGTTCCAATGCCAGGAAGATAAGTCCCTATAACTTGTGACTGCAAAAACCAGTGGGAACTGAGTCAGCAGAAGAAACTTCTGGAGTCCCAAGCAGTTCCCCTTAAAGAACCCACACATGGACGTACTCATATTCACTCTCTCTGAGCTCCAGCACAGGGGTAGCAGCTTGAAAGGCACCAGTGGCATATGGGGAGGAACTGAAGTGTCTGGTATCAAGGCAAGACTCGGGGGACAGTTTTCTCTCAGACAAAAGGTGGGCAGAGGCCATTGTCCCTTTCTGAGACCTCCCCCACAGAGCTACAGAGCTAAAGAGCTGGCAGGCCAGTGCCATATCTGGGAATTCATCAACCTGGCTGACACTGTCTGCCCTGCCCCAGAGACCAGAGACTCTGTCCCACCCAACTTCAGGGGCCACCCAAGCTGTTAACAGAGACTTTTGCACATGAATGGCTGGTCTTGGCTCCTGTTTCACAACTTCCTAAATCCTCTCAAACAAGCAACAGCTGACCTCAGCGAGCCCCCAGCCCCTCTTCCTAAGTAGCCCCAGGCCCTGGCACTAGCAGCAGCCAGCCTAGCTTCACAGATTGCTTTGCCTGGGAATCTCCAAGCCCAGCACGAGTAGCAGCCATCTCAGACTGCTTTATAGCTCAGGCAGGGTGGTAATGGGGAAAATACAGGTCGGGGCTGACCTTGGCCTGCGCCACCAGGGAAATCCCATAGCCTGCACACTCAGTGGACAACTACAGACGACGTCAGAGCACCACCACCCTGCCCCTGTATAGGTGACCCTCCACAGAGGGTGGAGGTTGATGGTCATTGGTCACAGCCAGTCCTTGCAGCTAACTAATTGGGTAAATCTCTCCCACTAACCTGTCGACAGCAACTAAGGTTCAACTGCAAGAGGGTATACTCAGCCCACATGAGGGCACACCTTGGGTACCCAGATAGGGGAGGCTGTTCCACTGGTACCTACAGGACACCTACTACATTAGGCCATACTACCAAGACAGGGAGTCATAGCAGCTCTACTTACTACACAGAAACCAACACAAGGAGGCTGCCAAATTGAGGAGACAAAGAAACATAGCCTAAATGAAAGAACAGATCAAAACTCCAGAAAAAGAACTAAACAAAATGGAGACAAGCAATCTATCAGAAGCAGAATTTAAAACACTGGTTATAAGGATGCTCAAAGAACTTAGGACCTTAACTGCATAAAGAAGATCCAGTCAGAAAGGAGGGATACACTAATTGCAATAAATAACAATTTACAGGGAAACAACAGTAGAGTGGATGAAGCTGAGAATCAAATCAATGATTTGGAACATAAGGAAGCACAAAACAACCAATCAGAACAGCAAGAAGAAAAAAGAATTAAAAAAAAAAAAAAAGGATGCAACACCAAGCTGCCTGTAGGACAACTTCAAGTGATCCAACATTTGTGTCACAGGGATGCCAGAAGGAGAAGAAAGCGAGCAAGAAATTGGCAATCTATTTGAAAAAATAATGAAAGAAAATGTCCCTAATTTGGTGAAGGAAATACACATGCAAGTCCAAGAAACACAGAGAGTCCCAAACAAGATGGATGCAAAGAGGCCCACTCCAAGACACATCATAATGAAAATGACAAAGGTTAAAGATACAGAGAGAATCTTAAATGCAGCAAGAGAAACACAGTCAGTTACCTACAAGGGTGTCCCCATAAGACTGTTAGCTGATTTCTAAAAGAAACTTAGCAAGCTAGAAGGGACTGGCAAGAAATATTCAAAGTCATGAAAAGCAGGAACCTACAGCCAAGATTGCTCTACCCAATAAAGCTCTCATTTAGAACTGAAGGGCAAATAAAGTGCTTTCCTGACAAGAACAAACTGAAGGAATTCATTATCACCAAACCATTATTATGTGAAATATTAAAGGGACTTATTTAAGAAAAAGATCAAAACTATGAACAATAAAATGGCAATAAATATGTATCTATCATCAACTGAATCTAAAAAACAAACTAAACAAACAGAATAACAGAGACAGAATCATGGATACAGAGAGTGTTTTGATGGTTACCAGATGGGAGAAGGATGCTGGGGAATGGGTGAGGGGAGTAAGAAGTACAAGTAGGTAGATACAGAATAGCCATGGGGATGTAAAGTACAGTATAGGAAATGGAGCAGCCAAAGAACTTATATATATGACCCATGGACATGAACAATGGTGTGGGGATGGCCTGAGGGAGTGGGGGGTGGTAGGGATAAAGGGGGAAAAACTGGGACAACTGTAATAGCATAATCAATAAAAATTATTAAAATAAAAGAAATCTAGGTAGCTAATCAATGTTATAATCTATGTTTAATGTATAGTTTAAATAAATTATATTTTAATAATTAAGCTCTGAGTACTGCATAAATTATAAAGTATACTAAAGTCCCATTATAATCTCTTCAGGTTTCAAGCTGTGAGATATCACTAGAGAGACTCGTCATAAATAAGTTACCCTTCTAAGGTCCTTCTAAGAAATGTTTGTGACCACAGTCTATGAGAGAAATGCCTTTAAGGAATCTTATGTAAGAGCATGTTATGATGTGGCAACACACACACAAGTATTTTAACATTCTTGTGCTTTATCACAGTAAAGACTTTATCAAAATCTAGGAGGAAAGGAGAAAGGGCTTCATATTTATTTATTGTGTTACCTACACACCCAAAAACTGTGATCTGTATTTTTCATATATTACCTAATTTAATCCTCGCAACTCCAGAAAGTATTATCATCTTATTTCTACAGATTGGGAAACTAAGTCTCAAAGAAATTAGATGGTTTATTTAAGGTCACATAGTTTATAACACACAAACCTGGGACTTGAACCCAAGGGTGTCTAACACTTTAAAACCATTGGACTTTCCTTTATGCCATGTTGCTATCACTCAAAAAATTTAGAGTAAAAGCGTTCTCTAGCTTCCCAGAAATTTCCTTAGCAAACCAAGTCACTCACTCACTACTTGTCCATTCTGTGTGTAAAACTGCTGGGCTCTATTCACCCATCCATCCCATCACCACCTATCCATCACCAAACAGATACGAGGTGCCTGCTATGTACCAGGCATTATGCTAGGCACCAGGGACACACTGGTAAGTGAAAAAGATGTCCTCAAGTTGTTTGGCATAGAGGAAAGAGTCAGTAATTATTGTCATACAAATAAACATAAAATTAAATCTGTGCGTGGTACCACTGTGGTGTCTAATAGGAGTGTTGGACTCAGTTTGGAAGGTCGAGGAAGGTTTCTCTGGGGAAATGATGACTGCGTAGAGATCTGGAGAATAAGTGAAATTACTTTAGTGAAGAAGATTTCTGTAGATTGAGGGAACACTATATACAAAGATGCCGTGGTGAGAGAATGCACTGCATGTCTGAAGACTTGGAAGAAGGGCCGTGTGGATGTAGCAGAGAGAGCAAAGGGAAGCACCACAGTACTTGAGGAAGAAAGACAGGAACAGCCAGGCTGTACTGGGCTAGCAGGGCACGTAAAAGAGTTTGACTTTTATCCTAAGAGCAGAGGGAGGCCACTGAATGGTTTTAAGAAGGGAGATAACAGGATCAGATTTACATTTTCTAAAAGCTCATGCTGAAATGGGGGAAACTAACCCAGGGGAGGAAAAAACAGATACAGAAAGATCAGTCAGGAGGCTACTGAAGTAGTTCAGGCAAGAGATGATGCTGTCTTAGTCTAAAAAGGTAGAGTGGAAATGAAGAGAAGTAGAGAGCTTTGCGATACATTTAGGAGTATAAAAATGACAGAACTTAAAGTAACTTGAATAGGGAAAGCGAGAGAGATATTTCAAAAATTAGTTACTGGCTCGTACAATGAGATGGACAGAGAATACTGAAAGATCAAATTTGGTGGAGGACGGGAGAAGAGGCGCAATCCTGGGGTTGGTTTTGGATATTAAGGTTCGGGTGCTTCTGAGACATGTAAATGGCAACATGAGTCCAGAGCTCAGAGGAGAAGTCTGGATTACAGATGTAAATTTCTGAGTTATCTGAAAAGAAACAGTAAACTGTGGGTAGAGATGAAATCACCTGTGGAGAGAAAAGAACTCAGATGGGGTCTTGAGATATCTCAACATCTAATGACGAGCAGAAGAGGAAAAACCTACACAGGAGACTAAGAAAGAATAACCCACTGAGAAAGGAGGAAAACTGGGAGTATGTGATGTCATAGAAGCCAAGGTAGAAGAAAGTTTTAAGAATAAGAAAGTCAAGAATAGTGCTGAATGCTGAGAGGTGAAGTAAGCCTGTTGGATTTAATGACATAACAATTATTACGGATTCTAGAAAGCGCTGCTAGAAAGTGGCGTGATGGGTGGAAGTCACATTCAAGAAAAGGAGCAATGAGCTATAGAGGCCGTGATGGTTATTAAAACTCATTTGCCAAACTGTAAAAGGTAAGAATTTCATTTGAGAAAGCAAAACTCACACAGAAACTGCAAAAAACAGACATAAATCTACCAGTTTTACTAACTCTTTAAATGCTACAGAAATGTAGAAAAGGGAGGCTCACAGTGACTGGGTAACTCAGGATACGTCTTTACAGAGAAGGAAAGCCTTAAGCAGGTTAAGAAGTACAAAACTGAATCAAGAAAGTGCTCAATCTAGGAAAACTACATGAGAAGACTACATGGTGTGTGTGGATGGGTAGTGGGGAGATGGGAGGAGGTGGGAGTGGGATGTGGTGGAGTGATAAAAAAGCCAAGAGATTCATACTGTTTTGTGATGTAAGCTTAATATTGAATTATTTAGGACTGAATAATCTATGCCCTAGTCTCTCTTATTTTTTGCTGCCAACCTGTTGGCCAATTCACTTCTCAAAATCAATTATACCAGAGGCTTATTAGGGAAAGAAAAAAATAGGAAATCATAAATCAACTGTGTGGCCCATTTGATTTGGATAATGCTGCATGAAAGGTGGGAACAGTAAAATCAATAGCTAAAATGTAACTTGGTATTTGTGATTTTGAGGCAGTGAGATAGAGTGGGAAAGAACATGGGCTTCAGCCCTGACGGATGTGGCTCAGTCGGTTGGGCGTCATCCTGCAAAGTGAAAGGTTGCCAGTTTGATTCCTGGTTAGGGCGCATGCCTGGGTTTCGGGCCCAGTCCCAGTAGGGGTGCATTCAAAGAGGCAATCGATCAATGTATCTCTCACACATTGATGTTTCTTTCCTTCTCTTTCTCCCTCCCTTCCCCCTCTCAGATGAACAAACAAACAAACAAACCAACAAACCATAGACTTCAGAGCCAGAGGCAGTCAGGTTTGAATACTAACTCTGTCATTACCTTTGTAGCCGTGGGAAACGCAACTGATGTCTTTGCATCTCTAACACGGGAGAAAGACTAAGTTTTTTGGCAAGGTGTTTCAGGACTTAGAGATGAGAGGGTAATGCTTGCCTCACAGGAATCTACTAATTGGTGGCTACTATTGTCTTAGTAATACTGCAAGAGAAAACAGGAAATACATGCAAAGAGATAACCTTGTATACCCTAAGATGGGGATGTTTTATTTACTAGTGGGCCCTGGTCCACATTTTTCTGCTGGCATTTATATAAAGACAAGTGAAAAGAACCAAATAGCAAAGTTTAGTTTTGGAACCACTTTTGAACTAAACGTATTTGTATCATAGGCTTTTATAATTAATGATATTAAGTATATAACTATTCAGTACATATTTAAGGAGTCAGATATATTATTATTTCATATACTGATAATTTTGTAATGGAGTAAAGAAGAAACAAAAAAAGTAAACCAGAAAAATTAAAAAAAGGAACTAAAGTTAGGGATGAAAAAAAGAACACAAGATAAAAAAGGCTAAAGAGAGCAGGGAGAGAGAGACAAAAAGAGACAAAGAAAGAGAGAGAGGGGAGACACAGAAGGGACAGAAGGGAGCCGGCAGCAGAATCTGCCCAATGCTTGGATCCCCTGGGGTGCCCTCCCCTCACTGTTTTTATTTGATAGCCTCTGGCTCTGGCCAGCTAGCTCTTCCTTTGCCCCTGCCCAGCACACTTCCCCTACCACCCCCTCTGAAGTCTCCCATCCAGTACTTAACCGGACAACACACCTGGTTTTGCTATACAGTGCTCTAGCCTACTTCCTCTCGGTTATAAAATGCAAAACAAAACAAAACAAAACAAAACAAAACATACCTACATTTGTATCTGCTAAACTAAGGACACCTCTGTCTTAGAAATGAGGAAAATCTAGAGATGCCTTTGAGAAAATTTATCATTTTAAGAGATGTAAAGTGATGAATTTAATTTAAGAAAGTATGCCAAAGGATAAAATTAAGTCAAGGGAAAAACCCAGACTCCGAGATAACTAACCCCGATTTATTTAGTGTCTTTCCTTACTGTGTGCTGAGGCCCATCTTCATTATCCCTCATGTAGAAAGGCTTGAGTGCTAATGGATAATTAATGACAAAGACCGGTATGTTGCCACAGTGCTTCACCAGGTACTTTTCATGTTCAGTATGCAGATCAACACCCCACTGCAAGGAGAGGGGAAGAAAGAGATTACCAAAGGAGAAGACACAGCTGACATATACAATGCCGGACCTGAAAATAACCTGTATCAGTTCCCTCCCTGAGGATCAGTGATGTGTGGAGCTGTCTGCTGAGGGTACACAGATAGCTAAACTAGACAGAGGTATGTGTTAGCAAGAACATCCAAAGGCCTGAAAAGATGAAAGCCAAAACTAGTAGATAAACACTAAGTTCTCTGCCGCCCATCTCAGGGAGCAGCATTTAGCAGATAAATAGCATCTTCAGGAAAACAAAGTGTACTTTCCACAGTGTATAAAAACTGACCTCAGACTCATAGTTTTTATTAATATTGCCTAGAGCTTCTTCTACAGTTTCTGTTTCTAAGTCTCAGGAAATTAAATGATGAAAGATAATATTTCTAATATTGAGTGCATCTTTGGCTAGATGGCTTCTCTCAGTGAATTTTTTAAATAAGAGTCAACTGATATATCAGATGCTCTTTGATGAATATTTAATAACACTGTTCATCTATTTATTCAGCAAATACTAATGTGCCTATTAAATCTTAGGTACCATGGTAGGTATTAGATACAGTGGTAAGAAAAATAGAATCCTTGACTTCCTAAAGCTTCCAGAGTAGGAGACAAACATCAAATACAAAATTATACAAAGAAATTAATTGATTACAAATATAACAAGCACAGGGCACTATTATAACTTCCAGGAGGATCTGACTTACTTGGGGGTGGGACTGATGTAAGAAATAGTCTGAAGACAAAGGTACTGCATTCTAAACATTAGCGTGCTGCTCCCACTTGTCTGGCAGCATCTTAATTACAGGGAGAAAGGCCCAGCACAGGGACGAGGAGACTTGCCTCCAACACCATGTGCATGTTCGCTGATGGACCGTGTGGCCTCTCTGGACCTCTATCTTTGCCAATAAAATAAGGGAGTTCTTAAAATAAAAACCCAAATAATTCAGTGTTTTCCAAAGTGGATTACAAATTAGAAGACTATAAGGTTCAACAGAATTAGAAACCTGTTTAGTGTGTTGTTTAAACTCCCTTCATCACTTCACCTCTTTCAGACTATACTTTGGGAAACACTGAGCAAGGTGACTTCTATACTAACAGTCTATGCTTACCATTCTTTTTAAGGATTTTCATCTTGCTAAACTTGGGAAACTTTTTTTTGGGGGGGGGGAACTTCTTTATAACCCTTTAGTTGCTGCTATTTTAAGCGATGTAATTCTACTTCAAAATTATATTTCATTTTAAATATTTCAACAAGGTTGAGCAAACATTGAAAAAAGCCAATGTACAGATAAGCAAATCCTGCTAGTGACAGAAACAAGATTATTTTAAATGGTAGGATAAGGATAAGGAAAACATATTTATACACACACACACACACACATACACACACATAAACACTACCTCTGGGGTGAAGGTGAAGTTCTCGGACGCCTGCTTTAAGATCTCCACTGCTTCAGTATAAGAAATGCTGGAGAGAAATGGTAAAAGCAGAGAAAGGTCAATACAATGGGCTATGTGCTTGGCATTTTTCTAGGCACTGGAGATACAGTAAATAAAAACAAAGATCCTGCCTTTATAGAGATGTTCATGTGTGTGTGTGTATGTGTATGTGTGAGAGAGAGTGATGGGGCATGGGTGGGAGTGGGGAGAAAGATAAACAAATAAACAGAAATATGTAATACATGATGCCAGGGAGCTATTGGTGTTATGAAGAAAAATAAAGCAAGGTGAGAAAACAGAGGATGACTGAGGGTGCTATTTTAGAAAAGATGGTCAACAAAGGCCTCACCAAGTTGGCAATATCTGAACAGTAACCTGCATGTAGGAAATGAGCCATATAAATATCTGCGGGCCAGTATTCCAGGCAAAAGGAACAGTGGGTACAAAGGCCTGAAAGGATGCCTGGGTCTGCTCATTCAAGGGACAAAAAGGTCAATGTGACCACAGTATACTGAACAAGGGAAGAATGCCAGGAAATGAGCTAGGAAAGGTAGTCGCAGGTCAGATCCTATGAACTCCTTCAGGCCATGTAAGTCCTTTTTAATACACTCTAAGTACTGTTTAGAACAGTTCAGGAAAACTGTCATTGGCTACCTCAGTAAGAAACCCTCATGCCTAAAGCAAGCCAAGCCAAAAATTTATACAGACTATTTGAATAAATAATATATACACATCATTTTTAAAAAGTCAAGACGTATAAAAGAGTACACATCTTCTTTCCATTCGGTCCCATAGCTACTTAGTCAGTTCCTCTCCTTACACACTCGCTGTCAGTGGTGTTTTGCGTACCCTTCCAGAGGGTTTTTTATGTCTATAAGCAAACATTAATATACAATCTCCCTTTCTTAAAATAGATGGTAGCCATAGCGTATACCATACATTTTTTAAAATCTCTATTTACTCAGAAATATAACTTGCAGATCTTTCCATATCAGTATATGAAAAGCTTCATTTTCTGAAGTATTACATGTATCCTAATTAGTTTTAACCAGTCATCTACTGATGGGTATTTCAGCCGTTCCCAATCTTTTGTGATTATAAATCATTACTACACATACCTATTTTATACTCTTATAAATGATTCTTACGTACTAATTTTGCAAATAAAAAATGAAATTGTTAGATCTTTGGCAGTATCTTTCAAAATATATAAAACTGCAAATGCCAATACCCTTTTACAGGGCTATATCAATTTATGTCCATCAATGATACACGAAAATGCCAGTTTCCCTAAGTCCTCTGCAACTGTACTTTGGATGATTAAAAACAAAAATCCACAAAATTCCTAAAGAACTTTAAGCTCAAAATACAACTTACCCAACATAAACTTATTCTCTGAAAAAAATGAAGTTCATACTATAATAACTAATTGGAAAGAGCTGTATCTTATAGTACAAATAAAGTCCCCAAAGCTATGTTTTGAGTAATAAGTTTTTTCTAACATGAAATTTCTACTCAAATTAAAAATCTAGTATTGAATAACAGGTAATTTCTGAAGTAAGAATGGTTTGGTGTTGGTAGTAGTAATAATTTTTAAACCACCATTTTACAGAAGGGAAGCTGAAGCTCAGAGAGGATCAGTAACTTGCCAAAAATGGCTCGTCTAAGTGCGCAGTAAACCCAGCTGTGCCGACTCCAGAGTCGAGGATTTCAACGGAGATAATGCCTAACCCACTTGGAGTTTCCTGTGTTCAATGACAATAAAAGATCTGGGTTTTTCCTCTCACTGTACCACCACTTACTAGCTATGTAAATCACTTCAGTTTAATGGAAGCATTTTATAATTTTTTTGTAATGTGCTGTAACACATTAAAAAAAAATTAAGTATTGTCACTTGTAAAAAAGGAGGTTGGATTATATTAGCTAACGTCCTTTCTGCTTAGACATTCCATTGTTCTAATCCATCATCACTTGATATGATCTATTCATTACACAGAGAAATATAGAGCAATCAAAAAGGATTTTGTGTCATTGATATGTTACTGTTACATTATTAAGAAAAATGACTCCTGTGTCCAAATGTCTTTTGTTATTCTGATATTCTGTCCTCCCTCCACACCTTAAATTGAGACAGAGCTTTCAAGTTCAAACTACAGGTCTGATACTGGATATTCCTAATGGCCTTCAACAACTCTTTCTACTAATTTTTGTTGATAGAGAATATTTCTTCTCCTTCCCAGAAACTATTTCCAAAGTGCTTTGAGGAAAGAATTTTAGAAGACATTGTGAAATAGCATGATACAGTATCAAAATACCTTCATGTTTCAAATTTTTAATTGTTGAATGAAGAAAACTATTACGAAGCTGTTGGGGAAAAACTGCTATGCTAAAGGGATCATTATTAGCATTCTTTGCCTCACATTCACACAGACAAAGAGCAAGTAAAAAGGTAAGGACTCTATATTTTAAAAGCCTTCATACTACAGCAGGGGTGTCCAACCTTTTGGCATCTCTGGGCCACACTAGAAGAAGAAGAGTTGTCTTGGGCCACACATTAAATACACTGTGACACATAATCACACGTACACACAAAATCTCATAATGTTTTAAGTAAATTTACAATTTTGTGTTGGGCTGCATTCACAGCCATCCTGGGCTGCATGCAGCCCGTGGGCCGCAGGTTGGACACCCCCAAAAGGAAATGGAAAGTAACTGAATTTTACTTCTGCTCGATAAAAGCTAATTTCAGTTACTACATAAATCTTTTAAGTAACATATATTTACATGAAACAACTAAAACAAGTAGTGAAGAATACACTGAAATCTATTGAAAAGACTATAGTCACGTGTTTTATGTGTGTGTGTATTTCAGGAAGTATTTCAATTCCGATTCATCAAGCCTAGGTCTACTGTCATGTCCTCTCATGGCTGTTAAAATCTCTGGTTTCAAAGACTGGCCAACCCCCCTCCATCTCCACCACCTTGAGAATCCTCAGCATCATGTCATTTTTGTATATCCCTCTGGTGGTCAGGTCCCTATTCATTTCTAGCTCCTGGAACTTCTCTAGGGAACTCAGGTATTTAAAAAAATAAAATAATTTTATAATATTTTAACTAGAATTTTCAGATGGTTTGTAGCAGAAGTGTTTCCAAGTTGTCTAATCTGCCACACTGCTCCAGCGGTAGGCTTTCACCAACATAAGACAGACAAATGATCCTTTTACAGAAAAGAAAACTGAAGTTCAGAAAGGTTAAAGATTTACTATTAATCAGGTTCACAGTTGTAACTAAATAGTTATTCATGCAAACACTGGGCTATTTATATTTTCCCCTAGATTTTAAACTCCATTGCAGGACTGATCCATGCCTATTTTCACTACTGAATCCTCAATGACTGGCACAGTGCCTGATGCAGAGTAGGCAGTCAATAAATACCTGTTGAAAAATATTAATTCATTCATTAATGGCTAAAAAGTGGCAGAGGCAGGATCAGAATCCACTATACTCAGGATCTACAGTAAATAGTGATAGGAGTTAACAGGGAACCTCAGGGAGAGTACCTGTCTAAAGGGGAACACCCTCAACCCTCTGGTCACTCAATTGTCATTTATTAATTCACTCAGTTATTCAACAGGTATTTACTGAGTTCTTAAGCACCAAGGGTGAAATAGTAAACAATATAAACAAGCTCCTGACCACACAGAGGTGACAGGCACCAAACAGTAACCACACACATAAATTTAAAACTCAACTATGATTTGTGCTGTGTGGAATGGATGATGGTAATAGCACAGCCCATGAGGTCATTTCCCCAACTTTAGTGTTTTACAGACTCCTGGCACAACAGTTAAGTGATACATAAGCATCTTAAAGGTAGTGGGGGAGCTACAATTACTCTAGCATTAATTTTAATGCCCTTTCAAATATAGGAAGGATAGTGGCCGAAAGCTGAGCTTTGAAATTGGACGAATATGAGTTTCAACCTCCATTTCATCTTTTGTTTGCCTCATCTCTTTGAGTTGACTCTTCATCTATAGAATGGCAATAATAACTACTCACAGACTAGTGAGGATAAAATGAACCACTAATGTATGCAAAGTTTATCAATGGCCCACAGTAAATATTCAATAAATGGTGGCTATGTGTTTTTCCCCATCTAAGGTCTAATTTCTTAGGTAGGAGTTACATTACTTACCTTAAGATGTTCTCCCTGGTTTTATGTCACCAGCACAGATTTCTTCAGATGCCCAAATTACTTTCCTTATCTACTTAATTACTACTTTTATCAATTTGCTTATGTCCAGACCTCTCCTATGAACTCCAGATCTGGGCACCCAAACTGCCTCCCAAGCCTCTATAACTAGATGTCTAAAAAGCTTCTGAAGCTTAAAATGATACCTGATGACAACGATCCTGATACCATCCCCTCTCTTCCCCACCCCCCTGCTACTCTTACGGATTTCCCAACCTCAGTTAATGGCAATTCCATTTTTACAGCCATGTAAGACAAAAGCTTTGAAGTCATCCATGACTCTTTCTCTTTCTCACTCTCACTCTCAGCAAATCCTGTTTGCTCTATCTTTAAAGTATATCCAGAATAGAACAACTCCCTACCTCCATTGTAACTATCCTGGTCTGTGATGGTTAATTTTCTGTACCAATTTGGCTGGGCTATGGTACCCAGATATTCAATCAAACATTATTCAGGATGTTTCTGTAAGGGTGTTTTTTGGAGATGAGATGAAAATTTAAATCTGTGGACTCTGAGTAAAGCATACTGCCCTCCACAATGTGGGTGGGCTGCATCTAATCAGTTGGAGGTCCTAATAGAACAAATATTGGCCTCCTCTCCACAAGAAGGAATTCTGCCAGCAGACTGCCTTTGGACTCCAACTGCCACACTTTCCTGGGTCTCCAGCCTGCTGGACTACTCCGTCAGATTTGGAACTTGTCAAGCCTCCACAACTGAGTGAGCTAATTCCTTAGATAAATCTTTTTATATATACACCTTGATGGTCTTGTTTCTCTGCAGAACCCTGACTAATACATGGTCCATCCATGTTGTCTCAAATGGCAAGATCCATTTCTTTTTCATGGCTGTGTAGTATTCCAGTGTGTTATCAATCTAGTTGGTTTTCTGTTCTTACACATGTTCTGCTACAGCTTCTCAAAAAGCAGCAAGAGTGATCCTGTTAAGTCCAATTCAGATCTTGTCAGCCCTCTGCAGGGAACCCTTCAATGGTTTCCTCACCTGATCCAAGTACAAACCTAAACTCCTCATGGTGACTTACAAGGCTGCAAGTGATTTTCCCATTCCCACCTCCTCTCTTACTTTACCCTCTACTATCCTCTTCCTGTATTCACTCTTCACTCTTACTTGAACACATCAGGAATGCCCCAACCTCAGGGCCTTCGTACTTGCTATTCCCTCTGCCTGGAATGGTCTTTTCCCAGTATCTACACAGCTAGTTCTTTTACTTTTTTTAGGTCCTTACTCAAAAATCATCTCGGTGAGATCTTCCCTGCTACAATTTCTAAAATTTCTACCTCCTCATTCTTTTTTTTGTCTTCTCTTATGTACTTTCTCTTGTCTGGGTTTTCTTCCCCTTAATATTTATTCTCACAGACTACATGTTTTACTTCTTTTCTTTCTTCGCTATTACTACCTCCACCAGAAATGTAAGCTCAATGAAGGCAGGGATTTTATCTGCTTGGTCACTGCTTTAACACAGTTTTTAGGGCCCTGGCTCTTAAGTGAGGAGCTTGTGGATCGGCAGGTTCTAGGTGATTTGAGCTCCACAAAGGATGATCCAGGTTGTTTGCAACAACAGTCTGGGGAAGAGGGTCCACATGAAGTGCCACACCGATGACACCATCAGTGATCTTAGGAAGCTGACTGCAGCCCAGATTGGCTCACACTGGAATGAGATGGTGCTAAAGAAGTGGTACGCAATTTTTAAGGACCACGTTTCTCTGGGAACTATGAAATCCACCATGGGATGAACCTGGGACTTTATTATCAAGAGAGCAGAATTCCTTCCCCTTGTCCTGCCCTCCCCTCCCCTCTTCTCCCACCCTCACCCATCACACTGGTATGGACGCTTGTTTTTAAAAAGTCATGTTAATAAAAACTTGGAAACAGAAAAAAAGAGACAGTTTTTCCCTAGAACAATGTCTGGCTCATCGTAAATATTCAACATAAATTTAAGTGAAAGAAAAAACCTCAAAGCTTTCACTTATACTTCATTGTCTTTCGATTCTTTATCTGGGGTCTGCTGACTCTTTCCTCCTTTTCTGATTCCACCTCTGCTGTCTTGCTATTTATTCATTCAGGCTCCACAACTCATCCCTTTTAACTTGTAACCTGAGGGTCTAGGCTGACACCTGAAATTCTCAACTCCATCAATCTGCCAAGTTTTTCCTTTCTATCCTCAAGGGCAGGTTGAAATCTTTATTAGAACAAAAACTTCCTAAACCTAAAAATTACAACTGAAGAGTGACATCAACTTACTTTCAGACACAATTTTCTACTCTACAGGTATCAAACTTACTTTCTATACACAATGTGAATACACTGGATACTAAGTCTAATGTGCCGGTCTGCTTACATGATTGGTACAATAAACAACCGGTCCAGTACCAAGCACTACTTGGATAGAGTTATACTGGAGATGAAGCAATAATACATTTAAGTGGCAAAAAAGTTTGGATTATCACATTTTAGCAAGTGAAGGTAAAGAAGAAAAAGAAAGACGACGGAGAAAAACTGAGAGGTAGACATTACGTGCATGTATTTTAAGTTTGTTTTTTAATAAGTCACATCTTGATTACTAAAGTATTAGTTTGAATTGCATTAATACAGTTAATAATTACTATGTTCATTTATCTAGTTATAATTTATTCATTTATTTATTCATGAAGCTTTGCTTATCGACTATGAACTAGACATAAAACTATAAAAATAATTAAAACATGGGTCTACTTTGAATCTAGGGAGTGTGATAAGCAGATACATAAACAAAAAAAATTTAATACAGTATGATAAATATGGTTATAAAGTATGAAGTTCAGAAAAAGTATAATAGCTACTTACGTTAAAAAGTTGTTTTTTAGCATATGTTCTAATCTGTCCTTGTAAGAAAAGAGAAAAAATACAACTTATTATTAAATGTAATTATTTGATTATATTTAATTAACATTATTTAAAGAGTGGCTGTATTGGGCTTTATCCACAAAACTAATTACCTTTTGGCCAGGAGCTATGAATCTGTGACAGAGCTCAACATCTTCAGGACAATTTGAGAGGACCGTCACTGTTGCAGACTTGAAGAGCCCCTCCATCACCTATGAGAAGTGACACAGAATTGACTGACAAGGAGCTACTTTATAAGGAAAATCTGTTCAGGGTATTGTAAGGATTGCTTTCCAGGTTTTAGCAACTATAAATCCATTAGGCCTCTTAATCCTGAATGAACTACAACAGGTTCAGTTTTTCAGACTGATTAGAAGAGGAACTGCAACTTCTCAGAGTGGGTAAAAAGAGAAAGAAAAATGTTTAAATCCTTTGTTAACATTTGCAATACTAGTATTGAAGTGGGATGAAAAATCACCAGCTAAGATTGATTGGGGCCTTTCTAAATTTCAGTATACTCACTTGCAGAATCACAACAGCAGCAGTACCTAGCTTGCAGGATTGTTGTGAGAGTTAAATGAAATAACCCACGTAGAAGACTTAGCTCAGTACCTGGCTCACAGAAGCACACAACACACGACTCGTGAAGAGTGAGACACTTTCAAAAGTGTTCATTCAGGCATTGGTAAATGGAACTAAACTTTAAAATTAGAGAGACAATGAGGTATATCTATATCTAACTATATACATTTTTGCTTTACTAAAGCATAAAGTAAAAATAACATATCAGCTTACAGGGTGGGCAAAAGTAGGTTTACAGTTGTAAGTGAAACACAGAATTCTTGCACTATCATTTATTAATTAGTGTATTATTTTCCATATGAACAACTGTAAAACTACTTCTGCTCACCCCATATAAGAATTCATTCTACTAGAAGTGTCCATAGAAATCTCATTGGGAAAAACTTGTTTATAAAAGAAAAAAGTGATTGAAATGGAAAATTTCTAAAATATTTTTAACCAAAACTAAAATTTTTGGTTTGAAGCCAATAACATGGTATTAGGCCCTCCAAATGTTGTACTTGGAAAGACACGCAGAATTCTTAGGCACAGGAGCCGCAGGGGCAGGTGTCTTCCTTGCCTCTCTGGCATCGAGGCGAACCCCACGAAAGCTGCAAACGCAGTGGGCACCAGCATTGACTGCAGTGATTTAATGTGACTGGCTATAAGAAAGTACTTAATTACCAAGTGACAACCAGATATAGTTTTATGTATTTTTATATTTATACATATTTTACATTTTTATATTTGGACCTATATGTAGTATTCAGAAGTAAAAAATAACTGGATGAAAGAACAAAAGGAAGCTGAAGATTATTTACCTTGAGGCTGTATCACCTTCAATCTAGCAGTGAGATAAAGAAATCACTAAGTAACTGAATGATTTATGAAGAGCCACACCTCCAGTCACTAAAAAGAAAGATGCATTCTGGGAGAAAAAAGGAACAGAGGGGTTGGACGGTACACCTGAACTGCTGAGGGACACAATACACCCATCTGTAAGGTGAAGACTTTGACCACTGGAGCCGTTAAATCGGTGTCTTTCATAAGCAGCAGACTCCCATTTGAAGACGGAAATCATTGGCTTCTCTAACCTTGACTTTCAGACTATGCTCTATAAACATATCTGAAGGAAAAATGAACTTAACTGAAGGATAGCATACCCCTCAGATGTTTTTAAAAGTATATTACTCAATGACATTGAAATAGTAATATTTAATTGCTATACCTCATGAGGGAAAATTCCTTTGTTACAATATTCTAATTTAATATTTAAGAGACTGATCTTCATCAAGATAATAATTTCCACAGAATGTAACTTATAAAGGGAGAAAATTTAAAAGAAGCAGGAGACTACTTTTGGGTGGAGCATAATTTTTTCATTTATTTTTAGGAGAAAAACTTATATTTTAATTAATTAAATCATTCACCAGTATATGCCCTGAGTCCACTTAGCGGAGTATCAAGTACATAAGATTTATTTCATTACAGAATATATAATTATAGAGCAAAGATTATAACATTTAATAAATTCTGACATAATTGATGTATTTTTTTTGTAACCTTTCCCCCTGGAATCTATGTTGGGGCACTGGAGACAGGGTCAAGGCAGAACGAACAGGGAGATAAAAAGTGTGGTTCCATTCCTTACGATATTCTCATTGCCCCAGTGAAAGAATAATACAGAATTGGGTTATGGGCTCAAACTGAAAGCAGCTTAAGGAATTTTATTGATTCCATGTGAGGCTCAGATCTGAATCCCTACGATCTAGCAAAGGGTTACCGAACAGTGTTACAATTGACATTTTTGGTCAGAGAATTCTTTGTTGGGGAGAGCAGGCTGTGCATTGCAGGATGTGCAACAGCATCCTTAGACTTTACCCACTAGATGCCGTTAGCAACGGCTCTTCCCCACTCCCTAGCAGGGGCAACCAAAAGTGGCCCCTGGGGGGACACTGAGATATAGCAATAGTAGGAGATGTTAAAGGGGTGTGGAAGTGGATGCTATGGTGTGTGGCCAGAAACCCCGTCAGGACCAAGAGCTTTCTCTGCTGGGCATTTTCACTGCAGATGGTTCACGGTCGACTCCCTCTTCAGGAAGAGACCAGGCCAAGAGTGCTGTCTTACCCATGGTTATGCCTCTTCCCAAGGCTAGCCGATGAACAAAGACTGGTTGATGGGGGAAGCACAAATGCCCACCCCTATGCCTTCATATGGGACAGCTTTGAAGGACCCTTTCAGCTCCAAAGTTCCTCACAGAATTGGCTAAGGTCTCTGTTCGTAAATGCATCACAGTTCACCTTTTCCCTCTGCCCAGTGCTGCTTTCTTCCTTTCCCTACAGGTGTTGTTCTCTAGAGCAATTCCCAATAATTCCCTGTATGCTCATCTCCGCTTTAGAGTTTGTTTACTAGGAAACCCAACCTTAGACGGGATAATAAAATAGTAAGTCCATTCTGTTTGGTGGTATATTTGGTATTAAGATTTTAAGTGGAATTGGATCATTTACTGGGTGAATGAGAAGGATATGTAGGTGAATAGAAGTGACAGCTGATAAACATTGCTAAAATAAATATCTTGTAATTATAAATCCAAACTAAGATGCTAACCAAAATGGTACTGTATAGAGAATTCATAATAACTACAGTTAATAATTTCTTGGTACTTATTAAGTGCCACGAACTATGCTAAATGCCTTATATATTACCTGTCTAATCTTCTGAACTACCCTATTGAAGTAGGAATTATCACTCCCATTTTATAGGTAAAGAAACTGAGGTGCAGAGTAATTAAGTCCCTTGTCTAAGGCACACAGCAAGTAACTGATGGAGTTAAGAATCAAACCCCGGTCCACCCAACTCTAGAGTTCGTGTGCTCTATCTGGATTATGGCCACCGCCTCCTAGAAGGGCTCCTGCTCCTATTTTTATCTCCCTCTAAATCATTCTTCATGTTGCCGCTAGAGAGATTTTTCTAAAATATAGCTCTTACCATGGCCTTTCCCACTGAGAACTCCTTCTCCTTTACCTTTTGGATTAAATTCAACCCCCTTAGCATGGCACTTAAATATAAAGTCTTTCTTTCACAATCAGACTCTTGACTACCTTTCCAGACTTATTCCTTGTCCCTAAACAGAGCTCTGCAGCACCTGAGGATGCATTCTAATATAACTATAAAGAAGATTCTCTAAACATAAAGATGTTTTATTTATTTGCCTATGAAATAATAGGAGCTACTATTTATTGAGCCTGCTGTGTGCCTGACCTTGTACTAGGTGCTTTCCAGTAATATACGCTGTTTCTTTTACTCCTCACAATAACCTTATGAAACAGGTACTATTATTCTCATTTTACATTTGAGGAAGCTAAAGATCACCAGGGTCAGGTAACATCGTAACAAGTTATTGGCAGGCCTGGGATATGAACTTAAATCTATCGGGCTATTGCACTAAAGGCATTCATTAGATGTTTATTAAATTAAGTAGTTCTTCACCTTTTGCACTCTATGAATACCTGTAATGCACAGATATAAAAATGTATACAGGGGCATTTTCATGTCATAGATGCTTGACATTTAGAAACTATTTTAAAACTCATGTACCTACCTGCATGAGGTCTTGAAGGTTCTCAACAAAAGAAATCTCTGCTTCTACCATATAAAACTCTGCCAGGTGTCTCCGGCTCTGAGAATTCTCTGCTCGAAATGTTGGACCAAAGGTAAACACTTGAGTGAAAGCTCTGCAATTCAAGATTAAGAGTATAAAAATAGGATTCACATGATTAATTTCAAATATTTAAAATACTCAGTGAGCTCCTAATGAAAAAAAAAAGTTTTCTGCCTTTGTTTTGTCCACATAACCACACATATTAGCTGTGCTATTTCTCTAATGGATGATAATAATAGTTTCATTAAAAATGTTACATTTATAGAAACAATTTTATCCTGAAGGAATTTGCAAATGCTTTACGAACCCTATGGCTCACTAAATATAGAATCGTCACTCCACTGCAGCTGTCTTAAACAGCAGCAACCACATTTCACAGTAATCAAGAACAAAGTAAAGGAAAAACACCACAGCCCAAGACGCCACACAGAGAATCTAGATAGTAGCAGCTAAAACTAGAACTTCATCTAGATAAAGTGTGCTAATTAGCCCTGCCTGGTGTGGCTCAGTGGTTGAGTGCTGGCCTGAGAACCGAAGGGTTTCTGGTTCGATTCCCAGTCAGGGCACATGCCTGGGTGGAAGGCCAGGTCCCCAGTAGGGGGTGCATGAGAAGCAATCACAGAGAGGAAGATGTTTCTCTTCCTCTTTCTCCCTTCCTTCCCCTCTCTCCAAAAATAAATAAACAAAATCTTTAAAAAAAGTTATGCTAGTTATTTTTTAAGTATGTGAAAAAAAAAAAGAATATCAGATATGTAAGGTGATTTGCCTTGTTTAAAGCCTGCCCAAGTCCTTCACAACTGCCCAAGTGTTTCAATTAACGCTGAATGGCCACTCAAAGATAGGGGTAAGGGAAGAACTGTCTACTTAATTCTCTGGTTTTCACAAAGAACTATAGCTCAACAATCTAAACATGAAAACAGTATTTTAAAATTCCTACAGAAGTAGACACTACCTCATTCTTTAACACTTACAGTCAGTACCCTCATACAAAAACAGGGCAACAACTGAGATTAGATCAAACATATATGAAGTAACGAATATTTCTTGAGGACTACCTAATATTTGAATTTTAAGGTTTTGCTAGAGCAAAAAAAGAGATTTGGGGTTCTTCAGCTATCATTCTTGGCATTCTTCGCTTGTCTGTTATCAGTCACAAAACATTACAATAAAAAAACATAGTGCAGAAAATAGATTGTGAATATATATACAGTTTTTGTTTTCTTTTTTAAGTAGAGATACTCTGGGAAAAGAAAGAGTAAAACAATCATAGTAGAAATCAAAAGATTTTGTTTTTTTCTTTCAAAAGGCCATATCAGTTAAGGCCTTCTTACTTGGTAAGAAGCTTAGGAATTTATGTTTTGGTTCCACAGCCACCTTCCTGAGACCATAATCACTTGACCTGTGAGAACCTTAGCTTCTAATGGAAAAATAAACAGTAATAACTCAAGAATATTACTATGGTAACCTCTCTCCCAAGATTCAGATTCAGACTCTCCAACTAGAATGTCCCTGAAAACACTGAATCTATCTTGTGAAAAAGAAAACTCTTGTCATGCTTCCCCAAATAAAAAAAGAAAAATAGTGAAAAATCCTGCTTTTGTTTTTACATTTCCCCTAATTCTGTTAATCGCAGTTAATCCACTGAGTCACCCAAACCACATCTCTCCTCCCCCCACCTCTTCCCCACTGCCCACATTTCCTGTATCATTCTGAGCACAAAATTACATTGTTTACACTTAGGAAAGCTCTCTGAAATCTAGAGACTTTTCTCTATGTCCACAGATACTGTCTTAGTGTAAATAAACTCTTGTGTTTTGCTTGGAAAACTACAACAGCTCTTTAACTGGTGCCTGCCACCTGTCTTTCTTCCTGCAGCCCCAAACTGCTATGATTACATACAGACCTGATTATATCAGCCCTAATTTTAAAATCCCCACTGTTCAAAGGATGAAATTCAAACTCCTGACTTTGACTCAACTTCTTTCACAAAGCTTTTCTCCAGGGGCAATGAAGACACTCTCCTTACACTGCGTGCCCCTGCATGATGTGAGACTTCCGCCTAGGTTGTGCCCTGCTCTCTAATGCCCATCGTTGCTCCTTTCTCTCCACATGGCAAATTCCACCGCACGATGCAGGACGAAGATGTTTTGTTGAGTTGTACACTTTATACTTGTATGGTTTTGATGTCACTCCAATAAACTCAACAATAAAAAAATAAAATAAAATAAAATAAATAAAATAAAAGTATATGTAATAAAGAAAAAAACCCAAAACCAAAAAACAGGGCAAATTCTCATCTAACCTTCAAGGCTTGATCAAATGTCACTTTCTCTCTGTAACTTTGCCATACACCCCCAAATTTATTGTATCCTAGTTTATATGACTATAATACTTTATTCATATATTTATTACATAGAACATAGCACTTTGACATTATTCATTTCAGTATCTTTCTCCCCCAACAGACTATGAAATTTTCCAGAGCAGGAATCATGTTTTATTCATATCTGCATCTCCAGTGCCTAAGACAAAACAGACGCTCAAGCTGAATGAATGAGCACTAATGATGATGATAGGCTTCCTCAGTTGTAAACTGAAAAAGCCCAGCATCCTTGCAAACAGCAACATTACAAATATGTACAGAAAAATACTCAAATATGCAGGGTGGGGCAAAAGTAGGTTTACTGTTGTGAGTATGCCAAACATAGTTTATTCTTGTATTATTTTCCATACGAACCACTGTAAACCTACTTTTGCCCCACCCTGTATTTTACTGTGCCTGATACCCAGTACCCAAAATGGGTCAAACAATCTAGGTTGGTCCCAAACAACAAATTCAAAAATAAGAAAGTCTTACATTTCCAATCTATGACTGTGCAATCTCTAGGTAGACTGTCAATAGTATACCTACATAAATAAAATGACATTTCTTTCTGGTACTGCATCACAAAAAATTGTGTATACAGATGCACACTAAAAATAAAAAATATTTTACTGAGGTTTTTCAGGGTGCAAGCAGAAATGAGGTGAACTCGGTAAATTTACTTTGGGGGCCGTGAGGGAGATTTACAAGAAATGGGCAGTTTCTGAAATGCAAGGGAGGCCAAGGGATGGCTGCTCAAAAGAAACATGTTATTTGTATTACACCAGGTACAAAGAAAACAGTGGTTTCTAAAAGCACTACAAATACAAGTCATGAGGGCATCTGCTTCTCACATGGCAATTCTGTGTAGGGTGCTCCAAAATGAGTAGCCATAGGGATGTTTTATTTAACAATGGTTAATAATTTCCCCTAGCAATGCAGGGCAAGCTCTCTAGTGTAAAATATAGAAGAGGATCAGGGATTTAATTTTAATTATGGTAAAGACCAGGCTCTAAGTGAGGTACCCAAGAATTAAGTATTATTCTACTCAGATGAGTAAAAATGATGGCCGTGGTACTTGCTCTGAATTAACAGAAAGATCAAACGAGCTGGAAGCTATGTTGAAAAATTGCCTAAGTCAGCATCCAGTCTTTAAGCAGATGAATGTTTAAATCATAAGCGTCACCCATGTCAGTGCCCTGTGTTCTATTAGACAAGCAGTGACAGTAGTAGCTTTTTCTCCAGTGGCAGTGACAGTGGCTGCCATTAGCAAGTGCTCCTGTGGGCCGGGCGTTAGATTTAAGAACCTTACAGTTAACTCCTTTATATTTAACTCAATAAACTCTGTATTGTTATTTCTATTTTTCTGGCTAAGAAATGAAAGTCCAGAGAGGTTAAGAAACTTTCCCAAAAGTCATAGAATCATAGCCTAACAAGTGATAGAGGTCGATTCAAATCCAGACCTGACTCTAAAGGTCACAGGTTAATCATGACATTAACATAACTACGCTCCTAACTGAACACTGGTAGCCCCCTTCTCCAAGATAACCAGCTTGGTGTATTAGTAGTTTGGTGTATTTTCCTTCCTTATAAATAGCTTATTTGTTTTATGTGTTAAAATTACAGCTCTCTAGAATATGTTGCCTTCATGTAAATAATGAGAATGATAAATTTTCATCAATACTTTGTAACCTTTAGCAAGTCATTTAGTCTTTGTGGTCCTGAAATTCTTCCATAAGTGAGAGATGGGGGCAGTTTGGCATTAATTTCTAGTATTTTTGCAATGATTTTTGTCTCTAGGCCCATGTGAGATTTCTCTTATTTTAATTTATGCTGATTTAAAAAATTGTTTTCTCTGTCTTCCACAGACATGAAAGCCACTTGCAGCAAGGCTTGGAGCAGCCAACATTTAAAATAAAATCTGAGAACAAGTCTATTTCTAAAATAAGATACAAAACCAGGTGAAAGGCCAGTATTGCTGTGAGAAGAAACCAGCAGAAAAAGAAACACTCAGCACTGCAAAGCATTCTTGTGCCAAATTACGGAGAGAGGAAAGCTATATAAGGAACGTCCATGAGCTTGGAGTCAATGTTTAAGATAACAAAAGTATACTCAATACACACCGACCAAGGCAGCTACAAAAATGGCTTTTTAAAAATAAAAAGTAGTTAACCAAAAAAGGTTCTTCAAAGGTCACTTTCTCCCTTGTGTGGAGTTTTATGAGGCCCTAAATTGGCAAGTGGAATACTATGAAATGGTCACTGATTGCCTGGCCATTTTTTCTTTCTGGCCCTACAATTTAAGAGCTGATCTTTGTATTTTGAAAGAAAGAGGAATTATTTTTCTTTAGCCGGGGACGACCCTGATCAGCATAAGGTGGATCAGCAACTTTCCCTCAGGCCTCCAACTTCCAGCCTCCTATCACTTCTCTTCTGTCAGTTCAGTAAAGTTCCCTGAACTCAAGTGAACTCACAGGCAGCTTTAAAATGGCTTCTATTTACTGACTTTAAGAGAGAGACAAAGGGAGAGAGGAAAACGGAGAGGCAGGAAAGAAAGGGGAAGAAGGGAGGGAGGGAGAGAGAGAGAGAGAGAGAAATATTGACCTGTTCCACTTACTTATGCATTCATAGGTTGTTCCTTGTGTGTGCCCTGACCAGAGACTAAATCTGCAACCTTAAGTTATCGGGACAATGCTCTAACCAACTGAACTACCTGGCCAGGGCTAAACTGCTTTCAAACTAGTCTTTGTCAAGTGGTATTCCCATCATTCAGAAAATAATCATCTTTTTTACTACTGCTTTGTATCTACTGGATTATCTATAGCAGTGACACGCTTGTCATTCACTATTTCTAGAAGCCTAATGGGGTGGACCACACACCTCCTTTTCAGCTTCCCCACATTCCTCTATCATGCATTCACTTGGAGGAAGGGTATAAAAGATGTAGCTCTCAATGCTTCATCAATTCATGTCAAGATGCCTTAGGGTACATTGTAAAATCTAAAATTTTTTCTTTACCATAATTGCTAAACATTTCTGCAAAATTAATTTTCTTTAACATCTCCCAAAGATTTGATTTGGAGCTGAACGTGAGCCCCAAGAAAACTTTAATCCTAATTATATAGTGAAATTCAGTTTGATAGAATCTGACAACAGTCATGCAAAAGGGAGTGCAGGGCTGGCTGCTCTTCTCTGAGACGACATGGGAGCTGGGGAAAACGTTCCAGTAAAGGAAACAAACACCAAGCACATCTGTCCCGAAGTAGGAAAGGGCCTGCATGTTTAAGGAGTAAAAGTAGGCAAGCAGTAAGGTGGTAAGAGATGAAGTCAAAGAGGTGGGGAGGTATCGAGCACACAGGCCCTTCTTTATGAGCCATGATAAAGACAGTCTGGATTTTATTTGCTATACCTTAAAATATTGCCTCCTCTTGAAATATTTAACACTATATTCTACTAGTTTTCCTCCTATTTATCTAATTTCCATCCATCTCTGCCTCCTTCTACCTATTCCAGCTGTTCATTAAACATGAGCATTTCTCAAAACCTAGTCCTAGACCTTCTTCTTTTCTCCGTGTGTACACTCTCCCGAAACCAGCTCACTTCAGCCAATGATTTCAATTTAACTACCTATTGGCACACAACTTACAAATTTATATTCCGCCCAGACTTCTTGCCTAAGCTCCAGAAGCATATACCCATCTATGCAGTCGATCCTTTCACTTGCCACAGTCAGAACTCTTGCCTCCTCTTCTCCCCAATTTGGCCAGTCCTCTTCCAACCTTCCTAGGTCAATCCTCCCACTGGGTTCTTTGATAACACCAAGTACATGTTTAAAGCACCTTTCAAAATAAAAATAAATTGACATCTATGAATGTAATTATTTGTTTAATGTGCATCTCCTTCATTCGACTGTAAATGTCATAAGTGGCCTTACCTAATTTTTGGTTCATTACAATTTCCTCAGTCTTAATCCAGTGCCAACACATACCAGACATTTAAAGATTTGTTTAAATAAGCAAATAAATCATTTTTATATAAAATATGCTGATCTCCAAGCTGAATGTCTGAAACAGCATTGGGATAGGGGTGAGAATGGAGGAGTAAGAAGAGGAAGATGGTAAACAGAATATCAATTACTAAGCAAAAAATCCTGTTATTCTCTGAAATAATTATTCACAGAGGGCACTAGGAGTTATCAGACTCATTTTCTTGACAAGTGTCTGCCCACACATTAGTTTATAATCTGCAGGCAACAAGTAAATCTTTTAAAAGGACTAGAGCAGGTGAACTTCTCTAACTAAGATTTTACTTTTCGAGAAACTACAATATTACCACATGGAAAACTACCCTAAGTTTCATTCTATGTACACAGAGCAGCACCTGACTTTTTGTCTTCTCTGTAGTGGACAGCAGCAAGTTAAAACAATTATTGCCACTTCATCATTTCTGCAATCATGGGCTGTTCAGAGGACTGACTGGATATGAGGTCTTAGAAAATAACATTTTTCTAAAGGGTCACAATTTCTTAATTATTCTTTCTGTCTGAATATTTATCCTCGTGTTTCAATACACCATGAAAAAGATATACATTGTGTCAACTGCATCTACTTGGGCCTAGGTGATTCCTCTTATACCTCTCATTTTTCGCATTCCTTGAACTGAGGATCACTGAAAAGAACACCACCAGTACTTCCATTTAGGTTAAGTGCACCACATGGTATTTACATGTTATTTAAGTCTACAAAGATTGCAAAGGTTACTTTTTCTAAGGTCTGATACTATAGAGGTAGATGAGTCATTACAGCTTTGAACTATCACCAGTTTTCTGGGCTCAAGTCCTGTACTGATGACCCACCCTTACTTTAAAAAATTTTATTTATTTATTTATTTTTAGAGAGAGGGGAAGGTGGGCAGGAAGAGAGAGAGAGAAACACCGATGTGAGAAAGAACATCGATTGATTGCCTCTAGCATGCCCCAACTGGGGACCTTGCCCACAACCCAGGCATGTGCCCTGACTGGGAATTGAATCAGCGACCCTTTAGTCTGCAGGCTGGTGCTCAATCTACTGAGCCACACCAGCCAGGGCTCACCCTTACTTTTTTAAGGTTATGTTAGTGATAAGTATTCTACAGAAGACCTAAATTGAAATCCCGGCTCCTCCACCTATTAACTAGCCAAGTACTTTGAGACTAAATTTCCCCCTGTGAGAAATGGGTTAAGAACACATATGTCATAGGGTTATTATGAAGATGAAATAAAACAAAGTATGTAAAAAACTTAACCTAACATTAACTGTATGGTGATGGTTTATTTTCTGTCCCCTTCCTTTCCAAAGATTTACAGTTCTCACTTGGTTACTTTCAAGACTGCTTCATACTTTCAAATATTGGAGATCTCAAAGAGATATTGTTTATGTAGGTTATGTCTACCAATATTTACCATTAAAACTGAGAAATTTAAAAAAAATTTATTAATTCAATTAAAAACAATGACAACCCCATCATATGTCATAAAGAACATTATTTTAAAATAAAAATTCATAAGAAGAGTGGCTCTGTTTTACATTTTTGTAAATCTCTCTCATATCTGGCTTAATAGAAGACAGCTGGGCTCTCATACCTGCTTATGCTAGCACATGTCATGAAGACTCTGGAAAACTTTGCTGTATGTTCATGAAAAGATGGACATGAAAGGTAAATACTGTCTTAGTGTTATTCTGAGAAGAATTTTAATCTCAAAGGATTCCCCTGTAAGGATCCCAGAGGGCCCCAGGGAACCCCACACCAAACTTTGAGAACCACTATTGTAGACAATGGTTCTTAATGAGGAATATTAACTCTGGGCTTCACCTTTGGAGACTTCTATTCAGATAATCTAGGAAGGGTGCACAAGTAATTAATATGTGCCCCTGATTAAGAAACAGTACCCTAACAATCTAACAATGGGCAGGGGGGAGTGGGGAGGGGACAGTGAGGACAGGGGATCACAGGAACTACTTTAAAGGACACATGGACCAAATCAAGGGGGAGGGTGGAGGTGGGGGAAGGAGGGGGGTTCGGCTGGGGTGGGGTGGAGGGATGGGGAGAAAAGGCACACAACTGTAATTGAATAACAATAAAAAAAAAAAAGAAAGTAAAAAAAAAAAAAAGAAAGAAAGTACCCTAAAATAAATTCCAATCCCTAATCAGTATACTTTTTAAAAAGTTTCTAGATGGCTATAATTTTAGGTTGGCAGTCAGGTACTCCATCCACTCAGCTATACCAGCCAGGGCCATATGACTATAATTTTTAAAAAAGAACAATAATGTGCACTGGTGAGGATGTGGAGAAACTCCTCGTACAGAGCTGGTGGGGAGGTAAAACTGCACAGCTGCTGTGGCAGTCTGGTGATCCCTCAGGAAATTAAACACAGAATTACCATATGACCTAGACCCCAAAGAAATGAAAACAGGTGTTCAAAAAATAAAACAAAACAAAACACAAAACCCTTGTATGTAAATGTTCATAGCAGCACTATTCACAATAGCCAAAAAGTAGAAATAACCCAAAAGTTCATCAATGGGTTAACAGAGAAAATGTGGTATATCCATAAAATGGAATATTAGTCAGTCATAAAGAGGGATGAAGTACTGATATACTCTATAATATGAATGAATCTTGAAAATATTACACTAAATGAAAGAAGGCAGACACAAAAGGCCACAAATTATATGATTTCATGTCTATGAAACTTCTAGAATACATAATTCTATAGAGACAGAAAGCGAAAGAGTAACCGCCAAGGGCTGGAAAGAAGGAGGAATGGAAAGTGACTGCTTCATGGGTATGGGGTTTCTTTTTGGGTAATAAAAATCTTTTGAAACTAGAGAGTGGTGTTGATTGCACAATGCTACTAATAGTAAATTTCATGTTATATGTATTTTATCACAATTAAAACAATAAAAATTTTTAAAGTTTATTGAAACTAGTTATCTGTCAGGCACTTTAAACATGTTTTATTTCATCCTTGCTACCTTATGAGGTTGGTGATTTCCCATCATTTTAGAATGAAGAAACTGAAGCTTAGACAAGTTAAGAAACTAGTCTCAAGTAGCACAGCAGAGCTGGCTTTAACTCCAGAAGTTTGACTCCACAGCCCTCTCTCTGTTGTGCTGCGTGTATGCACGCTTCAAAACCAGCCAAGTGCAGCACGGATGATTAGTGGTCCCATAACCTCACAAAACACTACCATACGTTCCAAAGGGAGGTTCTGTACCCTTCATGTCACTGTTATCTGGGTGGGTTTTGGCCCTTTATACAGCATGTTCCTGGCTCACCTTTCTTCCTTCACTTCTCTCTCTGCAACTGCCATTCCCTACCACTTACAGCAGCTCCTTTCTGCTTATGCTTTTCTCCATCTACAGCCCTTTCTTAGTGGAAAGTAGATAGTCATTTAGAAGCATTGACGGTCAATCACAACATTTTCATTCCATTTTATGTTACAAAAAATGATAACACATCCAATATACTTCATATCTCTTTCTGTTATGGCCCCTTTTACTCAGGCTCAGGGATTTACCATCAAAAACTTCTTTTGTGGTGTGCTTCTCCACCTATCCATTCCCCTTCCCATAACTGCTTTCTGGGCAAGAGCCATTTTGGGACATTGTGAACCCTAAAAGGTTGGATTTGAGTAAAGGGAGGTTTTGTTATAAACGCTTGGATGACCTACAGTGGTGGTTCTAACATTTTTGCATACACTGGAATCACTGGGGGGGTTGTTAAACACATCACTGGACCCCATCCTCAGTTTCTGTGGCAGTAGGTCCTAGGGTAGGCTTGAGAGTTTATGTTTCTACAATTTCCCAGGTGATGCTGCTGCTGCCAGTCCAAGGACAACATTTTGAGGCCCACTGACCTCTAGAGTGGTTCTCCACCTTGGCTGTATAGTGGAATAACCGACAGCACTTCAGAAAACAATCCTGATGCCCCGTTCCATCCCTACACCAGTTACATCTATTTTTCTGGTGGTTTGAGTTGAAACAAGATACACCTATATTTTCTATTGATAAAAGCTCCCCAGACATTCTAATGGACAGTCAGAGTTGAGAACCACTGATCTAGACCATCTAGTTACCAATTATGATTGAAGTAAAAGGCAGAAATAATTAATACAAAAGGTGTTATTTCACAAAAAGAGTACCATGTACATAATAGCTATAGACTATGAATGAAATAAAAAATTTCTAATATTCCTGACAGACTCCAAGTCAGAACTCAGTCTATAAACACAAAAGCACAAGGGGACCATGGCAGACCAGAAACAAACAGAAACAAGATGCTTTTAAAGGAGTGCTTAGCCTACAGAAATAATGCAAAAAAAATTCTGTTTCTCTGCATTCATTTCCCCTGAATTCTAGAGAGGGGGGGAAAGGAAGATAGAGGGAGTAGAAAGAGGGAGTAAAAGAAGAGCACAGACAGATGCACACAGAATACAAAACTCTCCAGACTCAGTAGTAAGTCTTTCATCTGTGTTCCAAGTAATATATGCAGGGATTTCACAGCTGCACTGCATACAATGCAGTATATTCAATCCTTCAATAATTTTGCCTGCTTAGCCAGACCTCAGCAAACTAGAAGGGTGGGGCTAGTCTCCCATACACTTAAAGTGAACAAAAGGCAGGTCGGTCATCTCCCTTACAAAGGAATGCAATACTAGAAACGGGTAGGGAACCCAGTGTTAGACTTTCAAGGTAGCATGCCTATCCTGCAGAGCTAGACAGAGACATTAGACATTACATCAGACAGAGAAACATTAGACAGACACACTAAATCACCATGCAAATAATGCAATAATCTCATGAGCAATTAAAGAAAAGCAAATTAATATCACTCAAGCTATCAAAAATGAAGTTCAAATAGTGAATTAAGCACAGATATTTATATTCACTCCTTCCTGAGACAATCTTGAAATAATAATAAAAAATGAAAAGGAAGAAACAGGAAAGGGGCCTTCAGTGGATAAGAGATCTCAACAAATCTTGGGAGGATAGAAAACAGATGGTTGAGTGATGAGCAATGTGTCAAAACATGGAAGCCATTGTTTGAAATACAGAGTGAGTATGCTGTGGCAGAAAGGTGTCCCACACACAGAACCTTGGTGAGGCTGGGGATGGGGGCAATGGAGATTCATCAAGAATTTGCATAATGGAACTGTCAATCCTCTCCTCGCTTCTGCCAGGATGGCTGGAAGTCAGATGTCCCCCCAACCACAGAACAGGGGTCATTTCTCAAGCAGTGGTCCTCAGCAGCATCATCACCTGGTAGGTTTGCTATAACACAGATCATGGGGCCCCCTCCCACTGTTTCTCATTTCAGCAGTGTTTGCCAGGGCAGGGGAGAGGTGAATAGGAAGTGACTGCTAAGGGGGAAGGGATTTCTTTTTGAAGTGATAAAATATAAAATTAGATACTGGTGATGGTTGCACAACTTTTTGACTATAGTAAATACTGAGTATTTAAAAAATGTTTATTTTTGATTTTAGAGAGACGGGGAGGGAGAGAAACATTAAGAGAAACTCAGTCAGTTGCCCACCTTATGCGCCCTGACTGGGGACTGAACCCACAATCCAGGCATGTGCCCTGACTGGGAATTAAACTAGCGACCCTTCAGTTTGTGGGCTGACACTCAACCAACTGCACCATACTGGCCAGAGCGAATTGTGCATTTTTAAAAGGTGGATTTTATGGTATGTGAATTTTAGCTCAGTAAAGTTATTCTTAAAAAATCATTTACTCACCTGCACATAGGGCTCTCAAAGAAGCCCACCAAATAGATTTGAACAATCATCAAACCATGTCTCCCCTTTGTCTTCCCTATGCTGAACACACTCAGTTTCTTTACTCATTTGTTTAGGTCGTGATGTCCAGATCCCTCTTATCCTGCCTGCTGTCCTACAGTCAGACAGATTCAGACTCACAATTGTGTCATACAGAGCCTAATGAAAGATTCTAAGTATTTGGAAGTGGATAAAGGAACAGAGAAACTAGAGGGTTTTCTAGCTTCTGATAACTTGGCTAAGTATAATTCATTCAAGGATAATGTGTCAAACATAACATATAAGTACCAAAAGACATTCCATAGCCAAATATAGATAAAATGTACCGGAGTAACTAAAAGATTATACAGTAATCTATAATAATGGGGAGAAAAAGTACTAACTGGTTTCAGTTGTTCCAAGAAAAGCAATAGAATCCAAACCAAATATAATAACCTGTGCTTATTAAATATGAATGCCATTTTAAAATGCACTCTCATGTAATCATTCTACTGATAAGATTACCTCTAAATTCAGTTCAGCCCAGGCAAGGTGAAATTTCCTTGCCGTGCGCTCTTCTTGCCCTCAGGTCAATCTTCTTTTATAACAGCGAATGCATTTCCAGCTTCTCACTTAATGCCTGTCCTGCTCCTCAGAGTCCTGAAGGTTGGGATCCTGTCTCTGTAACTCAGCACCTAACCCAGTGTCTGGTACACAATTGGCTCTCAACAAATATTCAACTGAATTGATTGATTTTTGAGCCCTGAATCAGGCATGTGGTAGTAACTGAAACTAAGAAAACAAAGAGGAACAAGATACAGTTTGAAGAATTTACAAGCTAGTGGGAAGATAAACATAAAACCAGATAATTTCAATATTTTTTATAAATAGAATTGATAGAAACCCTTTTTCAACAGGTATTTAAGTCTTTATTTTGTATTAAGTAACATAAAAACTAAAATAAAATCCCTAAATGCAAAAGCTGAGAATCTAAGCTACAGGGGGAAAAAAATAAATGATATCAGAGTTACAAAATAGATAAGAATAAAGCAACCTGGACACACAGAACAAGGACGTTTAACAAGAAAGACATGGTGGTGGTGGGGATTCTGGGCGAGATCACTTTTAAGCCGAGTTTAGATGGATAGGCAGGGGTTAGCTAGACAAGGGCATGGGGAAGGACACTAGGTGGAAAAACAAGATATGCAAAAAAACATAAATATGTGAAACAGGATGATGTGATTAGAATATTATAAGCAGTTTTGATTAGCTGAAGCAAAGGGAAGTGGAAGCAAATGACTGAAGGAAAGCAAAGGGTGTGCAAAGGGAATTTGGAATAACATCCACATAGCTACATCGACAAAAGGGTGACAGTGCATTTTAAAGACAGGAAATTCAGAAGGAAAATAAGTAGACTTGGGGTGTAAGATGATGAATTCAGCTTTGAACGTGTTGAGATTGTTACACAAGAGCCAACTGGAGAAGACAGCTGGCACTTTTCAGGCGGGAGCTGAGCAGAGACTCCATGTTAGAGAGTGATTTCACAGTGGCTTGCTTTGACCATCACCCTGTACTCGTCTAGGTTTTTTCCTATAGTACTTCCACACCAACAATTTAATTCTTCGTTAAAACTTCCAATTATTTAGCTTTACCACTTTTTCCATCATCACCCTCTACTCCTACTTCCTCACTTTTCTCCTTACCAAAGCATAGATTCCTTGATCTATCATTATAACCTTCTGTACCTATATACTTCTATCAAATGCACTTGGCAATACCCAACGCTTGATTAATCCAAACATTCATATACTCGGTATCGCACATGCAAGCAAGCTAAATATTCCCACTAAAGAGCCTCTGCACTTGCTGCTCAACTGGCCTGAAATGTGCATCTCCTGGCTATATCATACTAATAATGTAATTGGTAAGGTGATAATGAATAAAGTTCCTGAGTCATTTATACCAGAAGTGTTAATTCATATTTCTATCTAAATAGGGTTAAATTTTAACATAAATAATACACTAAAAGAAGAAACCTGTGTGTTTTAAGGTCTCTCCTTCATGAGAACAGCATAAAGAAACATCATTGTTCACATGCAATCAGGAAACATTAAAGTAATTAAAGATCTCAAAGTTTCATGGTGATGTTTCCATGAAATAAAGTAAAAAGAGAAGATTAACATACACTTAACTCCTATTGTGGGATCAACTTTATAGTAGAAACAGCAGAGGAAAATTCTAGAAGAAGAGAATTTGTGTTTTACGAATTCAACTTGATGATACTTCCTGAAATCTATTTTTATAGATATAGCTCCTTAGAACAGTATTTATAATCTATAAGATAGACATGTATGAAAAGAACTACAAAATAGCTACCTGTTAAAATGAGAGAAACTCTATTTACTTTTGGACACAAAATAGCTAAGTAGTATAAGAGAACAGAAAAAGAGAAAAATAATTTTTATGGAGAGAAAAAAAAGGAGTCAAGGAGCAAGCACTATTTCAGTCGAGCCCTGAGGAATGAGTTATGGCAAAGGGAATCTGATGCCAGAGGGCAGAGCGTTAGAAACACAGAGGTACATGAAAATGCACAGCATGAATTAAATAGCCACAATCAAAAAGATCTTGAAAATCAATGTGTGTACATCAACAAAGTTCAGATAAGCAAGCATCTAAACATCAAGTAGATGAAGAATGAAAAAGTGGCAGAGGATGGAAAGACAGATGCACACCAGTTACAAGGACACCTCAGTTTGACTCACATGCTGACATTCTTACCACAGCCACTACTGAACAGGATGAGCGAATCCTGACTATGAGGGTTTCATGGCTTCTGAGCTCAGCACCTGAACTGATGAGATAATCTATGCAAATGAGTTTAGGATTGCTCATACCAATCGCAAAGCAACCAACTACTCAAACTGGAATGAAATCAACTAAAAGCCTGAACTGATTCCCCCCTCCTAAATAGAAATAGCTAATGTTTTCTCATTATGAAAGTAATAAATACTGTTTTTTCAAATATGAAAAAAAGGCAAGTTTAAGAAAGAAAATAAAATTAGTAGAGCTAGCCATTGCTATTGAATATTGGTGATTTTTCCAGATTTTTTCCTACTCATACATACACATGCGGTAGAAAACTGAAATTCCACTCTATTTTGTTTCATAACCACTTTTTTGTTTCTTTTAACAACGTGATGTAAAGCTTTAATTCATTGTTTGGGCGAATCACAATTAACTCTCAATTTATTGCCAGGGTCCCTTACGTCTACTTTTAATTTTTGAGTTCCTTTGTTGAGAAGTTTAAACTATTTCTAAAAATTAGTATTTCATGACTTTAAACCTTCTTAGACACTGTATCCGTTTCCTCAGGCGGCCATAGCAAATTACCACAAACTGGGGAGCTTAAAAATTACAGAAACTTATTCTCTCGCAGCTGTGGGGATAGAAGTCTGAAATCGAGGTGTTTGCAGAGCCATGCTCCCTCTGAAGATTCTAGAGAAGAATCCTTTCTTGCCTCTTCCCAGTTTCTGGTAGCTCCCAGCAATTCTTAGTATTCCTCAGCATCATGTCAACCTCTGTCTCTGTCTTCACAGGGCCTTCTTCCCTCTGTATGCATGTCCTCTAAGCCTTTGTATCCAAAATCTCCTTCTTTTTTGTCTTATAAAATTACTAGTCATTGGATTTAGGGCCTATGCTAATCAAACATTTTAATGTGATTACACCTGCAAAGACCTTATTTTATTTTTTATAAATTTGTGTTGTTTTATTTATTTTTTTAAAGATTTTATTTATTTATTTATTTTTAGAGTAGAGAAGGAAGGGAGAAAGAGAGGGAGAGAAACATCAATGTGTGGTTGCCTCTTGCGTGCTCCCTACTGGGGACCTGGCCCGCAACCCAGGCATGTGCCCTGACTGGGAATCGAACCAGTGTCTCTTTGGTCCTCAGGTTGGCACTCACTCCACAGAGCCATACCACCCAGGGCTACAAAGACCTTATTTTGAAATAAGGTTACAGAGTTGTGCAGCAGAAGTGTGCTGGGACCATAAAATAAGGTTGCATTCACAGGACTTGTCTTTTGGGGGGGACAAATTCAAGCCACTACAGAGATCAGCCAAAAAGACAGAAAAATTCTTTTTTTCTTCTAATAGAATAAAACCCACTGAACCTTTACATGAATCTAAGATGAGCATGGGATTTCCTGTACACTGAAACATTTTTCTATTTCAACATCCTAGAAATTATTTGATCATCAATTACTCCTAATTAGGTTAAAAAAGAGTAACTATGAAAATAGAAGAATGATGGATGCTTAAGATAAATAGTGGATAAGAGAAAGATGCATATTGGGATAAATCATTACCATTACATCATCTTCAGTTTTCTCACTGTAGTACACAAAGTACCTACCCAAGGGAAATGAAAACATGTTCACACAAATACTTGTACTCAAATGTTCATAGTAACATCGCTCATAATAGACCAAAAGCAGAAACAACCCAAATACCCATTACCTGCTGAGTGGATAAACAAATGTGGCACACTCATAATGGAAAGTTATTTGGCAATAAAAAGGAACGAAGTATTGATACATGTTACAACATGGACACACACTGAATATACTATGCAAAGTAAAAGAAACCAACCACAGAATACAATACAGGGGTGGGCAAAAGTAGGCTTACAATGGTAATACAAGTAAATGATACAATAATAAACAGTAATACAAGAGTAAACTACATACCCACAACTGTAAACCTACTTTGCCCACCCCTGTATATTGTATGATTCCATTTATGTGAAATATCCAGAATGGGCAAATCCATGGAGACATAAAGCACAAAGTAGGTGATCAATGGTTGCCTAGGGTAGGAGGGATGATGGGTAGTGAGTGCTAATGGCAAAAAAGTTTATTTGGGGGTGATAAAGATATTCTGAAATTATAGTGATACCCGAACAACTCTGAAAGTCCACTGAAACCCAGTGAAATGTACACTTTATTTTGGGGGGAATTAATATTATATTAAAGAAAATTTTTTTCATGACTGACTACACTTTTTATTTTTTTTGTTCACTTTAAATTGGTAATTTATGGTAAATATATTATCTTTCAATAAAGCAGTTTTAAAAATTTGAGTTTGCTATGCTTAAATTCATATTAATATTAAAGTTAGTTTCACTATTCCCTTATTTTACTTCTGTATATTATCATAAGATGGCTTAAAAATATTTATTGAGAATAAAAAATAAAAAAGAGTAAGGCCCAGTCCTGGCTGGGTGGCTCTCTGTTGGTTGGAGTGTCACTGTTCGTGAAAACACTGCGGGTTTGATTTCCAGTCAGCACACATATCTAGGTTGCAGGTTCTATCCCCGGTCAGAGCTTGTATGGGAGGCAATTGATCCATGTCTCTCTCTCAAATCTATGTTTCTCTCTTCTTCCGTGTCTCTCTCTCTCTCTCTCTCTCTCTCTCTCTGCTTCCTCTCTCCTCTCTAAAATCAGTAAACATATCTTCAAGTGAGGATTTAAAAAAGGAGTAAGGTCCATTACCCCAGATGACTCTATTTTCTAGGTATACTGAGGGTTAATCAATCTTGTTAAACAGCCATTTAGGTTGTTAGTAATTTTTCACTAGTATAAATAAAGTTGCTTTTAACATTTTTGTTTACACATCTTGACAGAATTGCCAGAACATTTCCTTAAGAAAAATTCCTAGATATGAAATTCTTGATGAAAAGGTATTTCTCCAGAGAGGCCATGCCTATTTATATTTCCAACAGCAATGTTTAAAAGAAAAGCATCAGTTTTATCTTGAAACAGGCTTGACTTCAGAGCCTAGTAAAAAAAAAAATCCCTAATAAGGAAAAAACACCTGTAACAAAATGACAAAATAAACAAAACATAACCACCATCAACAACAAAATGATAAAAAAAAAACTTGAAGCTTTCCTCCAATTCTGACTTTAACTGATAAGAAATGAAAATTTTTATTAGATGGCATTTCTTAATTGTAGGTTTTGCAATTTAGAACATTTTGAATTCTCTTGGAATAAGAGAATATAAATTATATTTGTAGGCAGAATATAATAAAAACACTTAAAAAAAAACACTGTAGCTTTTTGGCTCTCTGCGCAGCACCACGGCAGTCAGCAAGAATAAGCACCTTACGAAAGGTGGCAAAAAGGGAGCCAAGAAGGAAGTGGTTGATCCATTTTCTAAGAAAGATTGGTATGATGTGAAAGTACCTGCTATGTTCAATATAAGAAATATTGGAAAACCTCTCATCATGAGAACTCAGTGAACTAAAATTGCATCTGGCAGTTGTGTTTTAGAAGTGAGCCCTGCTGATCTACAGAATCATGAAGTTGCATTTAGAAAACTTAAGCTAATTATTGAGGATGTTCATGGCAAAAACTGCCTAATTTCCATGGCGTGGCTCTTACCCGTGACAAAATGTGCTCCGTGGTCAAAAAAAATGGCAGACCATGATTGAAGCTCATGTTGATGTCAAGAAACCAGTGGTTATTTGCTTTGTTTATTCTTTGCTTGTTTCACTAAAAACCACAACAATCAGATTCAGAAGACCTCTTATGCTCAGCATCAACAGGTCTGCCAAATCCAGAAGATGATGATGGAAATCACGACCCGAGAGATGCCTGCCAACAAATGACTTGAGAGAAGTGGATATCAAACTGATTTCAGATGCCACTGGAAAAGACACAGAAAAGGCTTACCAGTCTATCTATCCACTCCATGATGTCTTTGTTCGAAAATTCAAAATGCCGAAGAAGCCCAAGTTTGAACTGGGAAAACTCATGGAGCTTCATGACAAAGGTAGCAGTTCTAGAAAAGCTACTGGGGATGAGACGGGTGCTAAAGTTGAACGAGCTGATGGATATGAGCCCCCAGTCCAAGAATCTGTTTAAAATTCAGACTTTGAATGGTGACAAGAAATCCTATTTGTGATGAAAAATAAAATAAAATAAAATAAAATAAAAACCATATTACAGATTTATCTGCTGAGAAGGCTTGGAAACAGTAATCCCCCCATAGCAGCAAAATACCCAGTGACTAAATCTTGGTTCCTATTTACTATTTTCTCATAGAAGAAACCAGGGCTCTTTGGAGAAATGGCTGATTCTAGGGCCAGAGTAGGCAAAATTTAAAAATAAGCCTGGGATATTGCTGAAACACTTGGAAGCAACCAAGTTTCACCTTTAGTAGGTGAATGGATAAAATAAACTGTGGTACAACATATAAAGATAATAAAATATTATTCAGTGCTAAAAAGAAATGAGCTCTCAAGATATGAAAAGACAAGGAGGAAACTTAAATGAGTATTACTAAATGAAAGAAGCCAATCAGAAAGGACTACAAATTGTATGATTCCAATTACATGACATTCTGGAAAAGGCAAAACTTTGGAGGTGGTAAAAAGATTAGTGGTTGCCAGGGGCTAGGGGGGAGGAAAGGATGAAAAAGAGGAACACAGAGTGTTTTTAGAGCTGTGAAACTATTCTGTACAATACTGTAATGATGGATATGTGTCATTACACATTTGTCCAAACCTATAGGATATACAATACCAAGAGTGAACCCTGATGTAAACTATGCTCTTTTAATGACGATAATGTGTCAGTGTAGGTTCACTAAAAATAACAAAACAAACAAATGCATAAGTCAATCAATCAATCTGGGGTGTCTTACAGTACCAGAGATTAAGGAAATACTCAAAAAACAAAAGGACGGGGGCAGGTGAGAAGGATACAAGAGTCAACCTGAAAGAGTTCCCAACAGCTATAAAATTAAAACAGTCTGAGCAAAAAATAAGTAACACAGAATTGAAGTGTAACCCAAACTATAAAATAAATATATATAAATCTACCCTGACATAAACAATTACATAAATAAACACACAAAGGTAAAGAGACAACAAATCTTCCTCACAGAAGAATTCTGAATACTCCCACTCCTTGGAGGTGGTGTTTAATTCCATCTCCCACTTTCCAGTCCTTATTCCCACCTCCAGTGAGAATGCACTAGGCTTAGTGACTTAATTCCAAAGAACAGAGCAGAGAAAGGGACAAAAAGTACATTTTCAGTGGAGAAATTTGGCAAATACCACCTCATCCAAATAATCAAACTTAATTATCACCATATGGATATCATGCATCCCCTGATATGATGTGATGAGAAGAACATTTTGCCTCTGTGGTGTTCTTCCCCAAAATCCACGTAACTCCAGTCTGACCATGAGAAATACAAATCCAGACTGGGGCATATCTTGCAAGTCATGAGAAACAAGGAAAGACTAAAAAACTGTTACAGACTAGAAGACAGTGGGGAAATATTACAACTAAATGTAATGTGGTGCCCTGAACTGGATCCTGGAAAACAAAAAAGGCACTGATAGGAAACTGGGGCAATCCCAATTAGTTAATAGTAATGTACTACCACTGGGTTCTTAGCTGTGACAAATGCACCATGGTAATATAAGATGTTACCTATGAGAAACTGGGTAAGAGGTATAATAAAGTCTGCACTATCTTTGTAACTTTTCTATATTTAAAAATTATTCAAAAATAGCCCTGGCTGGTGTGGCTCAGTGAATTGAGCACCAGCCTGTAAACCAAAGGGTTGCTGGTTTGATTCTCATCAGGGCGCACGCCTGGGTTGTGGGCCAGGTCCCTGACTGGGGGCATGTGAGAGGCAATCGGTCAATGTATTTCTCACACATTGATGTTTCTCTCCCTCTCTTCCCATCTCTCTAAAGATAAATAAATAAAATCTTTTAAAAAATTGTTCAAAAATAGAAAGTCTATATAAAAACAACAATAAAATTAACTTAAAATGGAGCCATAAACCCACTAAACTGACACGGATATCCTTTTGGAAAATGTTAACCTTTCAAATTTAACTACCATTTACTCTACTTTAAAAGTCTGCTAAATAAAATTTAAGAAAAACAAAGCTAAGGGAAAGAAAACTAACAATTTCTTATTGGAGATTAAATATTGCATTAATCTGAGACATGATGTACTGTATATTAATAGTCCTAGAAATATGCATATTAAAGTAGGAACATTTATTTGACTGACATTATTAGAAATACCCCATAACACATTAAAAAATACAAAAACTTCATATTCTGCCAATTTACTCTTCTGCCAAGTTTCACTGTACACTGTGTTCTGTGCTTCACTGCAGTTCACTGGGAAAGAGGGAACATATTTAATCCACAAGTGATATTATAATAGAAAAACCAACATTTCATAAATTTACATCTTTCATGTATTATGAAATATGAGGGGAAGACAGATAACTTTATAGATAAAACAACTTTATAGGTAAAACAAACGAATATTGAAAGGCTGTTAAAACAAGGCTATCCAAAACTTGGATATAAGGCCAAAAGGTAGACAGCATGTGCTTTCAATATAATATGGGGACACAGCCATATTAAATAACCCACTCAGAGGTTATTTAATTACTTACAGGAAGGTACTTGCTCAATTATTCTATTTTCACTGAATTAAATATCCCAGATTAACAAAAGTTACATGTGAACTTGTAGATTTTGTCCAGTAGAGTAGTAAATAATTTGTCAGATAGAACACAAAATTCCAAAGGTCAGTGTTTATTGGTATGTAGGTCATTAACCAGTTTGTAACTAACCTAGCAATCCTACTCTAAAATTCCTTTATAAAATTGTCTATGAATACTCAGCATATCAAATGCTCTTTGAACTAGCCTTACTATTTTACTTATTACCTCAGTAATAAATAAAATACGTGATACATGCTAACTTAATATTTGAATGAGTCATATTTTATTTTTTTTAATTACACTTTGACAGGCATAAGAAACTGGTCAATTACTGGAGGCAAGGATATATAATGGGGTAAAGACAGTCTCTTCAACAAGTGGTGTTGGGAAAACTGGACAGATTCAGGAAAAAAATGAAATTAGACCACTTTCTTAGACCATATACAAAAATAAACTCAAAATGAATTAAAGACTTAAATGTGAGACCTGAAACCACAAAACACCTAGAAGAAAACATAGGCAATAAACTCTTTGACATGACTCTTCGCAATAACTTTTTGGCTGTGTCTGCTGAGCAAAGAAAACAAAAGAAAAAATAAACAAATGGGTCTGCATAAAACTAAAAAGTTTCTGCACAGGGAAGGAAAACATCAACAAAACAAAAAGACATCCTAGTGAATGAGAGAAGATATTCACCAATGATACATCCAATGAGGAGTTAATATTCAAAATATGTAGAGTTCATACAGCTTAACACCAAAACAAACAAACAAAAAACGTCAAATAATTTGATTAAAAATTGGGCAGAGCACCTGAACAGACATTTCTCCAAAAAGAACATACAGATGACCAACAAACATATGAAAAGATGCTCAACATCACTAATCATTAGGAAATGCAAATTAAAACCCCAGTAAGGTATCATGTCACACCAGTCAGAATGGCTATTATTAATAAATCAACAAACAAGTGTTGGCAGGGATGTGGAGAAAGGGAACCCTCATACACGGTGGGTAGGATTGTAAGTTAGTGCAGTCACTGTAGAAAACAGTATGGAGATTCCTCAAATAATTAAAAACAGACCTGCCATACAACCTGGCAATTCCACTTACGGGTATTTACCCAAAGAAAATGAAAACGCTAATTTGAAAAGATACTTGCACCCCTATGTTCATTGCAGCATTACTAGTAATAACCAAAATATGGAAGCAATGTAGCTGTTCATCAATAAATGAATGGATAAATAAGAGGTGATATATACAGGAGTAGGCAAAAATAGGTTTATAGTAATTAATAAAGTAGATTTACAATAATTAATAAATTATGATATCAGAATAAACTTTGGAAATCTAACTTCGCCCACCCCTGTATAATACACACAATGAAATATTACTCAGCAATAAAACAGAATGAAATCTTGTCATTTATGACACCATGGATGGGTCTAGAGGGTATTATGCTAAGTAAAATAAGTCAAACAGACTGTCTCATTTCACTTATATATGGAATCTAAAAAATCCAAAACAAATAAACAGAAGCAGACCTATAGATATATAAAATAATTTCAATGTCTCTGGTTATATTTTGTTTGCTTTTTTCTTTTGTTGATTATGTTCCAGTTAAAGGTGAGATCATATGGAATATTGTAACAATAGCCAGAGGGGAGTGGGAAGGGGATAGTGGGGAGAGGGGTCTATAGGAGCTACTATAAAGGACACAAGGACAAAATCAAGGGGGAGGGTAGTGGTGGGGGAGGGAGGTGGGACTGGCTGGGGTGGAGGGATGGGGAGAAAATGCAGACAATTGTACTGAATAAAAATAAATTAATTAATTTTAAAAAATAAATAAAATAAGCTGATGGTTGTCAAAGGGGAGGATGGGTGAAGGGATAAAAATAAAATAATTTATATTAAAATTTTTAAAAAACTACACTTTAACAGGCATTAGGTACTTTCCATGACATGCCTGACAAGGCCCTCCCCCAACACAGCTCTGCAGATCCCACAATCTCACAGGGCCTTTATGATGATAGTTTTTCTGCATAGTATCCTAATATTATTATCAACTATTTGGTTATTGAATTTGTCAAATAACATATTTCTGCCTCAAAGATAAATGAGAAAGAATCTAAGTAAAGTATATTTTCAAGACGATTTTTATTCCACCATTGACTTTTCCATCCTGAGTAAAGTATGTAAAAAGAAAAATAAACATGAACACTATTCTACTTCCCCTGGGTTTTCCCACCTGTACATTTTTTTTGAAGTGTTCCTTTTTTTTTCTTTTATTTCTTTTTAATTTTTTAAAATTATTTTATAAAACCACAAGATACCACCTCACACCAGTCAGAATGGCCAACATAAACAAATCAACAAACAAATGTTGGAGAGGATGCAGAGAAAAGGGAACCCTAGTGCACTGTAGGTGGGGATGCAGACTGGTGCGGCCACTGTGGAAAACAGTATGGAATTTCCTCAGAAAACTAAAAATGGAACTGCCCTTTGACCCAGCAATTCTACTGCTGGGATTATATCCTAAGAGCCCTGAAACACCAATCCAAAAGAACCTATGCACCCCAATGTTCATAGCAGCACAATTTACAATAGTCACCTACACTTTAAGAACAATGGGATGCATATGAAGATTCCCTTGTTTTCTTGGGAGTCATTTCTTCGAGAGATTTTTAAGTCTCAATCTCTATATGAGAGAAAAAGATGCACAAAAGAGACTCAGTACTTGTTGAGTCAGCATTAAGAAATCACTCACAAAATCACAGAACACAGTATTTAGATAGGACTTTAAAAGTCTTCCTATCCAATTCCTTGTTTTAAAGTAAAGAAAAGTTGGAGTCCTGGCGGGCTACCTCAGGAGGTTAGAGGGTCGCCTCAATATGCCGAGGTTGCGGGTTCATCCCTGGTCAGGGCACATACAAGAAACCACCACGAATGTATAGGTAAGTGGCACAACAAAGTCTTCTCTCTCTCAAACCAGTAAATAAAAGAGAAAGAAAAGAAAAGCTGGGCTGAAAGGGGTATAGAGACTTTCCAGAGATTTAAGAGTCACTAAAATTAATGTGATCTGACTTCCAGGACTTTCTAATTTGTCACACGTCTCTCATGATGGCTTTGTTGGTTAATTTTCTTTATGTAAATTTAAACCAATCATTTAAAATATTTTTCTTCTATTTGTTTCAAGTACCTTTCTTTTTTTTTTTTTTTTCCTTAATTCCTGGTTCAGGTGTGAACTATAACTTTATTTTCATAACATAATTAATTATACTTATATTTTCATTATTAATAGTAAAATTTAAAAAATTATAGCTTCATATTTCCAGTGTTACATTTTTCACTAAACAGTACAGACTAATGTGATTTTTATAAAGTAAGATTGTCATGTCAATCTAAATATACTTTTGGTGAATCCAAGTGGACTAATAATAAACACAACTTTCAATTTTTAGGTTTTTAGCATTGGGAAAGGAAACATTATTTCACTCTCACTCAACCCATAATCAGTAGTACCTTAAAGCAAAGAGAAAAGAAAATTCTGTACCCTGACATCACTTCTAGGTGAAGTTGTCCTGAGACAGTTAAGAAAGCAGGAACATCGAAGAAATTCTCTTCAGGTACCTTTATTTTGCTTGAAGGCTGCAAATGAAAACCACAAACCACAAAAAGCTATTACACGCTTTGATCACTTTTCACACTCACATACAAGCTATAACTAAAAATCATAATGCAATTAAACAATGTGAGGCCAGGTCATTCACATAAGAATAAAGGCAGCACACACCTAAGAGAAAAGTGGCTGCTTGGGAAGTGCTTAGGTCAAGGGAGTTTGCTCCATATTTTCCACACATACAACAACCAAATGAAAAAGTACTTTTGTCACAAAATAAATTTGTCCTTAAAAATTGATTCTGATTGAGGGTCAAACCGGGGCAAAAGATTATAAATTAAAAATTTTAAATGTGAATAATTATAGAATCTCTTAAAATTCTGACCTATTATTAAGATTTAATTTTCTAAGGGAATAGCCTCTAGAACTGCTTTATGATTAATAATAATGCTCTTAATACAGATTTTCATAAACACATTATAAACTTTTAAACACATTATTTCATTTAATTGTCACTACTGCTAGAAGGTAAGAGAGGGACCCTACCTTTAAAATACATGGTAAGTAATTAGTTTTAAAAATATTTATGAACTTACAATATAGATAGAATTATTATTCCATCTGAAATGGGTAGCAAACAAGATAACCAACATTTGTAACAGTTAAGCTAAAAAATTATGTGGAGGTCAAACACAATTTAAATAGTATAATTAAGAAAGTTCCTGGATCAAGTTATGACTATTATGCCAATTTTTTTGGAAATAAGTCAGCTAATTTACTTACTATTGTATTTCAAATTGTGTATTTATTTGGAAGTGTTTTACTGTAATGGTGCAGTTACTATAAAAAATAATAGTTAATTTTAAATATGTAATAGAGGATGTAAGATTCCTTTTAAGAGAGTTAGTACCAAATACTTAATTATAGAAACACATGAAATGAAGGTATCATATTTAATTCCACTAGTTGTTTTAAAAACAATGCATATCATATACAGATATGCATGTGTATTAATGAGATACCAACTGGAATCATTCACTTATTTTATAATTGGCTATTATTTTTCAAATCTACTTTGATATTGGTTTTAAATGTTCTGTCATTGCTTTTCTAATAATAATATAATGATATTAAATGTACCAAATTTTAGATTTTTTTCAAATATTTACCAGTTTATTTTTATAAATTAAATTTATTGGGGTGACATTGGTTAATAAAATTACATAAGTTTCAAACCCAAAATTACATTGAGTTTTTTAAGTTTCAAGTGTATTATTGTTCCTTTTTAAAAATCCATCTTTAAAATCCCATTATCACTGAAAGAATATTGTTTCCAAGGACTTAAATATTCAAGACTAAACTATCTGACTTGACACATGTTAGGATTTCAAAATAAAAGATATGTTCTCTGGTATTTCTTTACTATTTACTAAATAATTTTATTTCAAATAAGGCCCCATACATATGAATATTATATTTTCTCCTTTCCTTCACCTTTTTAGTCTATAATTTGTACTAGAGTTTTATCCCAACTTCTCTCTTCCTGTACATATGAACACTTCTAGCTTTTATGACTAGATTTTAGCCTTTCATTACTTGGATTTGTACAAAATGGAATCTGACCTTTTTACACCTCTTAAATCTAACTTATATTTGAATAGGTACAAACATATCACTACTTCATTATGCCTTCCAATGGCATATGTGATGTTTGCACACTGAAATTCATATTACTTTTTAATGAATTACTTCCTTTATTTCTCCTTTACAATTAATGTATTACATTAATTTTTTAAAAACTTCTTTGTGTATTAAGTTATACTACCTATAAATTTTATTTTAGGATACTAAAGGAACATTATAAAATATTTGTTTTAAAAAGTAACTGCTGAGAGTCATATCAACAAAAATGATGGGGCAGGTAGTTCTGAAGGTTTGTCCCTCTACAGAGAAACTTAAAAAAATGAGTAAAACCCATCAGAATCAACTATCGGAAACTGGAAGAGAGTCACAAGTTTATAGTGACCAAAAAATGCCGAATTAAGAGGAAACTTTAAAATGGTAGATTCTGTCCAACAAGAGCAGACTGCACGTTCTTCTCCAGTGCACGGCGGCAACGCGATACTGCCACACAGTTTTCAGGGTTCGCCAGAGTAGTTAACAATGGTCGATTCTGGGGAAGGAACTAGATCACTGGGGAACAAAAGTGGGGTAGAATCCTTCTGTACTGTTAAGTGGTACCTTCTGAACTACAAACTCCATTACCTATTCAAAAATAAGTTTAAAATAACATTTTTAAAAAGTTGGATTCGCAGGCTTTATCAGCAAGTACTCAAAGTAAACACTCTATTGGTTTTATTCCCTGTGTATTCTTTATCATATAAAGAGTGACGATTTTATCTTTTGTCCTATAGAAGCATGGATTCCTTTGATCAGCATCAATAGAAAAATCAAAAAGTCAAGAACAAAGTATAGAACAAAATCAAATACCAGGAAGAATTTAGGTTATCAGAAAAATCTAACACTGTGCTACTTAAAACAAAAATATTGAATTAAAATTCAATAGTTGGGACAGGTCAAGAGAAGAGAAGGCCAAATGATATTGTTTTGAGTAGAGATCAAGTTTATACATCTCGGTATGCTAAGCGCCCAGCCCAGTGCCAAAGACAAGTAACTGTTCCATAAATGCTTGTTGACCAAAAGAGTGATGTTAAGTGTGAGCAGAGGGGTTAGCAATCAGGGATCAGAGGAGACAGAGTCTGACGAGCAAGCAAGGAAAGCACAAAAAGCGTGTGGCACATTCAGCCATAAGAGCTGCTAGCAAAGTGTCACGGCTTTGCTGGTCCAAAAGTGCACTATTAGTGTTATGTTTGTTTACAAACGTAGGTACTGATAAGCAGGTAGTATAGCGGAAAGAAGTTACTTCTTTTCTTAACTTTTATAACTATACTGCTTTTATTAGTTTTTTATTATACTTCTAGTAGAGCTATAAATAGGTGTTTTTCTGTGGTTTTTTTCTTTAATATCACCAATCATCTTAACACCTTCAAGAATTTAAAAAAATGCACAAGGTAGAGAATGTATTTCCAATGAACACATAATTTATAGATACCCTGCCTAATTAAATATAGTTTTCAGCTAAATATAAAAGACGTCTTCATTTTTTTGTCCAATTTCTCAACACCATCTACCTAATTCTGACATCTATCCTAATTCTGAAGATTATATATGTTCAATTTCCTCTTCTGCTTTCTCAAGGATGTGGCTCACTCTGTTCCAAAGAAGCATATATCAATATATATTCTCCACAATCCTTCTGCTCTCTAACAAATCCTCCCAGTCACCTCTGGGACAGCTTCTTTATTTCCTTCTCTCTTTATGCTTGCAAGTCGCATAATGACCCAAACCTACATCAAGCACTATAAGAGTTATAAACTTTAAAGTAAAAATCAACATAATCCTAAAAATGTCACGTTTCATTTATTTTAAAAAGTTTCTGAGGCAAAATATTGAGCTGGATGATGGCATTTGGTTGTTTATTGTATTATTCTCAACACTTTTTAGTATGTTTAAAATTATTTAAAAACTACAGATCAATATTTACAGCTCTTAAAAATGTACAGCATAGTATTGTACGATCCTGGTAAGTCAATACTTTACATTCTCCCATTTTCTTCAAGTGTGAAATAAACTGTTTCTTACTCAGTTTCACTGTTCTTGTTTTGTTTACTTACTAGTGTTCTATACATTTTCATTCACAGGTGCTGTATTTCACCTATCTGAGGCATTGAAAAGTCTATGGCTGCCCTGTGAATGTAATTATTACCTATTTCTGTAAGAGAAAATGAGTTCTAAGATCCAAAATAACCCACTTAAAAATGAACTTTCCAAATGAAAAGATTTCTCTGTATCTTAAAGAAAACAAGATAACATAATAAATAAAACACAAATGAAAGTATATTATGTACTATTAAAATACCATAATGATAAAAATCAGTAAGTATGGTGAAAGTAATGAGATAACAAGCATTCTTGATGGTTTATGTTCACAAAGAACAAAGGCTCTGATTCCAAATATTTATTTCAGTACAGTACTTTAAAAAATATCTTTATATTCTACTATTTCTCCCAAATGAGAGAAAATACTCAGGGGTTGAAAGACATATGTTAAAGATGGGATAAGAGTACACAAATTATGCACCATAATTGTAAGAACTACAGAAATTACTACTGATGTGCTAGAAGTACCAGAAATTCCACAGCATCATTATCCTGCAATTCCACAGGAAAAAAACAAACAAACATGTATTTACATCACTCTACCTGCCACAATGTAAGTAAAAAGTCTTCAATTTATTCCTTGTCGATACAATTATATGGCCACCAAGCTGACCTAGCACCACTTACCTCAGTGAGTTGAGATACTTCCTTTATATACATCCATACAAACTTGGATCTATTTCTGAGCTTTCAGTTGTATTCCATTGGTGTATTTGTGTACCAATACCACACTATTTTCATTTTGGGACTTTACAGTGTATTTTAATTTCTGGTTTTTCAAGTTTTTTGATCACTGTATTCCTTAGAATTATTAACACGAATGAAGACTTTCCAAGCTCTCTCACTCCATTAGAAATAAATTTGTGTTTCATCTCAAATGTAGTATCTCCCATAATTGCAGGCCATACTTCAATTCATTTTTCAACTGAACAAATATTTCACTGACTACCATGTGCCAGGTACGAGGCTAAATGCAGGGTTACAGTAATGAATAAGAAATAACATAACTGAGGACTGTAATATTTTTTTTATTTCATGCATTAACACCGTGAAACAAAAGAGAATTAATATGAAGCTTTCATCTTAAGAGGTTTTGAAACTTGTGAATATGTCTGGAGGGCTTACATAGCCAAGTCCTAATTTATTCACTCATTAATCAGGTTTGTTTGTTAACAGTTGGAAGGAACTTACATAACTTTCCCCAAGGTCCTTACTCCTTTAAGTGTACTAACATTCCAAAAATAACTAGCTCATAGATTCTGAAAGGACTAACCACTGCTCATTTCAATGGCTGAGGGTGGGGTCGTGCACGTACGAGCTATGGGATCCAAACTATGTGATCCACAGAAAAAGGCTAAAAAGCAGTATCCTGGCCAAGCACACTTAAAAGCAAGTCGATACTACTACACACCTATTAGAATGGTTAAAATCCAGAACACTACACCACCAAATGTGGAGCAATAGAAACTCTCATTCATTTCTAGTAGGAATGCAAAATGGTACAGCCACTCTGGAAGACAGTTTGGCAGTTTCTTACAAAACTAAATATACTCTTGCCCTAAGACCAAGCAATGACAATCTGTGATATTTCCCCAAAGGAGCTGAAGTCCATATAGATGTGTATAGCAGCTTTATTCACAATTGCCAAAACTGGGAAGCAACTAAGATGTCCTTCAGTAGGTGAATGGAAAAATAAACTATGGTATACCCACATAATGAAGTATTATTCAGCACTAAAAAGAAAAGAAATGAGCCATCAAGCCATGAAAAGACATGGAAGAAACAAATGCATGTTACCAAGTGAAAGAAGCCAGTCTGAAAGGCTACATACTACATGATTCTAACTACAATTGACTCTTGAACTGCACGGATCCACTTATACATGGACTCCTATCTGTGCCGTTCAAGGGTCGACTGTATTTTCCTCCATGGATGGGAACTCGCCCAAGTATGCGGAGGGTGGACTTAAGTTATATGCAGATTTTCAACTGTGCAGTGGGTCAGCACCCCTGACCCTCACGTTGTTCAAGGGTCAAATGTATATGACATTCTGGAAAAGGCAAAACTATGGAGACGATAAAAAGATCAGAGGCTGCCAGGGGCTGGGAGGAGAGGGATGAATAGGCAGACCATGGAGGGTGTTCAGAGCAGTGAAGCTACTCTATAAGACACTACAATAGTGGATACATGCCATTACATATGTGTCCAGACCTGTAGAATGCACAACACCGAGAGCGAACCCTAACGTAAACCATGGACTTAAGGTGATAATGCTGTGTCAGTGTAGGGCACAGGTGGCAAACACAAGGCCCAGGGGCCGAATCCAGCCTTCCACCTTGTTTCTACCTGGCAGCAGCGCCGAGCTCCTTGCCCCTAGTTAAGGACTAGTTACATTTATACAGCCCTAAAATTATATTTGGCCCTTTGAAGGCAACGGAGAGGCTGATGTGTCCCCGGTGAAAATGAGTTTGACATCCCTGATATAGGGTAATCAACTGTAACATCTGCACCACTCTGGTGTGGGAGGTTGATAACAGGGGGAGGCTATGTATGCGTGAGGGCAGGGTACATGAGAAATATTTACATCTTTGCTCAATTTTGCTGTCATCCTAAAACTGCTCTAAAAAGTCTTTTTTTAAAAAGCCAATCAGCATATGGATATCTATGACCAATATGCTATATCATTCATTTGCCAAAAGAAATGATCTCATTCCTATCAGTCTCAGCAAATGTAAATGAGATAAAGAACTCAGAAGACAGGAAGGACCAGCAAGCTGAGGAGGTTGTAGGTATTCATATAGGGTACAACCTGATCCTCACTCTGGCTTCTTTACCACAAAGATGAGAATCAGAAACAGAAATGTAGGGGTTTTTTGTTTTTATTTATTTTACACTTTGTAAATGTGCCCAGAGGCTTCAGAATTAGATGATGAAACCAATAATTGAATAAACACTAAGGAACAGGGCTTACTTAATTATCACTATATTATTTAAAACATTCCTTACTAGGAACTTTGAAGCATAATATACTAGCAATAAGGAATATAATCTCACTGGATATAAACAAAAAATTCAAGTTCTAAACATGTTAAAACTCTTAAAAAGGCAGTTTTTGATGCAGGAATTAGCAAGGTTTAAGGCACTTTAAAAATTGATAATTTACTTATGAGACACAATAGTATGTTTCTACTAAAAGTGTTTACTAAAATACTACTAAAAGCCTGCTAATGTTAATTTTTTTCCTCTAATTTTTCTATTGTAATATACACATGAAGAAAAGTAGGGAAAATGCACAGCTTGATGGTTTATCACAAAATAAAGGCTACTACCCACGTCACAGATAGAAGAGTATCAACACTTGCCAAGACTCTAGTGTTCCTCCCTCAGTAATTCCTCTTCCCTCCCCAAAGATAACAGTTCACCTGAGCACCAAAACATTACATTGCTTTTCTAGAAGAACAAGCTGAGCTCAAAGTTAGCACAAGTGAAAGCTACCCAAGTGAAAATAAAAACAAAGTCATGAAAGGCAAGGACCTACATCCAAGATTACTCTACGCAGTAAAGCTATCATTGAGGATGGAAGGGCAGATAAGTGCTTCCCAGATAAGATAAAGGAGTTCATCATCACCAAGCCCTTATTATATGAAATGTTAAAGGGGCTTATCTGAGAAAAAGAAGATGATCAAAAATATGAACAGTGAAATGACAACAAACTCACAACTATCAACAACTGAACCTAAAAAAGCCAAAAACAACCTAAGCAAACAACTGGAACAGGAACAGAATCACAGAAATGGAAATCACATGGAGGGTTATCAGTGGGAAGGGGGACGGGGAGGGAGGGGGGAAAGGCACAGGGAATAAGAAGCATAAATGGTAGGTACAAAATAGACAGGGGGAGGTTAAGAATAGTACAGGAAATGGAGAAGACAAAGAAGTTATATGTACGACCTGTGAACATGAACTAAAGAGGGGGAATGAGGATGGGAGGAGGGGTCAGGGCAGAGGGGAATAAAGGGGGGAAAACGGGACAACTGTAACAGCATAATCAATAAAATATATTTAAAATAATAATAATAAGTAACAAATAATTATTATAATATCAATAAGTATCAAATAATTATTATATTAATAATTAATATATATTATGTAACATAGTTATATAATAAAATGATTATTATATTAACATCAACAATTATATTGATAATGATTAAAATAATTAAAATAATTATATTGAACACAAAAAACAGAAACTAAAAAGACAATAGAAGAGATCAATGAAGCTAAGAGCCGATTTTTTTGAAGAGATAAACAAAATAGACAAACCATTACTAGACTTAACAAGAAAAGAGACACAGCTTAAATTCCTAGAAACATATAGCCTGCCCACACTGAATCAAGAAGAAATAGAAAATCTGAACAAACCCATTACTAGTAAGGAGATTGAATCAGTAATCAAAAACCTCCCAACAAAAAACACTCCAGGAACAAATAGCTTCACTCCTAAATTCTACCAAATATTTAATGAAGAACTAATAAAAATCCACTCAAACTCTTCAAAATATATAAATAAATAAGAGGGAACACTTTTAATCTCATTTTAGAGGGCAGCATTACCCTGAAAATACCAAAGCTAGACAAAGACAAGAAAAAATAAGTACAGATCAATATTTGTGATGAACCAAAGATGTAGAAATCCTTAACAAATATTAGTAAACCAAATTAAACAACACATTCAAAAGATTATACACCACGGTCAAGTGTGATTAATTCCAGGGATGCAAAGGCGGTTCAACATCCACAAATCAATCAATGTGATGCAACTGGTTGCAGAGTGAGGACCCCCTAAAATTCCCCACAGGCCATGGTTGGGGGAAGGAGATACTTTTTAAAAGATACCTTGCATTACAATGGCAAGTGGATAGCCTGTCTTTCCTTTGGGGAAATGGGCTGCTGCCCCAGTGCAAAAGGAGTACAGGACTTTCAGAATAGGTAGCAACTCATGAATTAGCAGGGGAAACTTACACTGTGTCTGCTTGAGCAGCAGGGAGGCAGAGGCTCCTGTGTCATGGGGTACTTTTGCCCTGACTAAAGGTGGCAGCCATAAGAAGGTAAAAAGACACAGGGGAACTGGTTAAGGTAGCACTTTGTGGGAGGAGCTGGAGATGAGGTCAGGTAAGAAGCTCTGGGTCAGGATTTAAAATAAGGGTGGGCAGAAAAAGAACAGGGCTGGTTCACCATGCGAGAGAGAAAGATGCAACCATGCAGTTTTGAAAGGGAGGTAGCCATGAGGAAGGAGCTGGTCCGCCATGGGAAAGTAGAGGTAGCGGTAGGCATGTGGTCTGAAAGAACATAAGGAGAGAGCTGATGGAGCCTGAAGAAGAACCAGCAGACCTGATGAACCTGGGAATTGTGAGAACCTGCAGAACCAAGCACAGATTAGGGGGAGATGCCTGGAATGCTGACCTGTGACTGGGGAATGCTGACTGCAGTTTCTCTGGAGGACAGACAGAGAAGCCACTGTCTTGGGACGTGTGTTCTCCTGGACTTCACCATGATCCAGTGCAACACTGCACATGTTTTCCCAGGCTACTACATGGAGGCTGAGAACAACATATCCCAGATCCTGAAGGAGAGAGCTGCTGCGAGAGGATGGCGACTCTGAAGCCCACAAGTGCACATTCCAGAGGGGATGGAGAACTGCTTGCACAGCTGGCTTAAGAACAGATAAGGATATGGGGAACTATTGGGCTTGGTTTTGGCTTCTAGCCTGGTAGGGAGTAAGGGAAGTGCTGGGTCTCCTGGGAGAACAGAACTCCGAGTAGGAGTGCTCCCAGCCCCCTTGAGGTTGGAATCCTGTAAGTAAAAACCTGTTTCCTCCAACACTAATTGTTGGGTCATGCATGAAGGTGCCATGTGCATGGGCCCTAGTTTGCTTGGTTACAGTGATATACCACATTAACAAAATGAAATCTGAAAACCATAAAATCATCTCAATAGGTACAGAAAAAGAATTTGTCAAAACTCAACATCTTTTCATGATAAAAAGTCTCAACAAATTGGGATTAGAGGGAATGTACCTCAACATAATAAAGGTCGTATATGACAATCCTATAGCGAACATTGTAATGGTGAAAGCTGAAAGTCTTTCCTCTAAAATCAGGAATAAGACAAGGACGTCCGTCCACTTCACTATTTTTATTCAACATAGTACTGGACGTTCTAGCCAGAGCAATTAGGCAAAAAATAAACAAACAAACAAACAAATAAAAAGAAAGAAAGAAAAGGCATCTACGCCAGAGAGGAAGAAATAGAACTGTCACTACTTTCAGATGACATGACAGTATATATAGAAAGCCTGAAAGACCCCATCTAGTCTTTGGATGAACTATAAACAAACTCAATAAAACTGCAGGCTACAAAATCAATATATAAAAATCAGTCAGGTTTCTGTACACCGACAACAAACTATCGGAAAGAGAAATAAAGAACACAATGTCTCTTTAATACTCGGTGTGAGAAAACAGGAAGCCCCCACAAAGCACTGGTGCTGCATACTGAAGTACAGTTGTTGTTTCGAGGAAAAGCTCTTGTGTGACTGTTTGAGTTGAAAGTTGAACAAGCTGTTTTATATCTCATGGAACAGCAATTTTACTTGAAAGAGTGACTGACATGATAATTCAGTCTGGATATTTGGCTGACCTTTATTCAAAACTGAATGAAGGGAGCCTATTGGAAGGGAAAACAACTGACAGAATTTTTAACCAATGATAAAACGTGAGCTTTCAAGCAAATATTGGGATTTTGGAAAATGTAAATCTACCACTGTGAGCTTGACAGCTTCCTGATCTTTAAAGACTTTTCTGATGAGACCGACAGTGATATTAATGAATGTGATTTTTTTGATATTACATAATGAAATGTGTCAAAATAAAAAGGTCTGTGTAACTCAGATTACCAATGTTATCTAAATAAATGTATGATGCTACACAATTATGTATTGGTAAAAGATCCACTCAAATTGTAAGGCAGACCAAAGGATTTCAATGTAACAGAGTATGAAGGGATGAAAATGTATTTGTTGTAGTAAGAACTGGTAATAATGTTCCAGGCACAAGCAAAGGCCACCACAGAGATCAGGACATTATGATGAGTATAGACTCTACATTGTAACTAATCTTTAAGAAACTACAATTTGTTGAGTTGTGGCATTGTATCAAAGAAGAATAGCCACAATAATCTGAAAAGGCTATTAGAATACTCCTCCTTTTTTCCAACTATGTCTATATTAGGCTAGATTTTCTTAATATAGTTCATCCAAAAGGACGGCCGGCAACACACTGGATGCAGATAGAAGAGAATCCAGATGTCTTAGACCACTCAGACATTAGTGAGATGTGCAAATATGTGAAATATCACTGTTCTCACTAATTCTTTGTGTTTTAGAATATATATTTATCTTCCCTAGAAACAGTTTATTTATACTAAAATATGAGTTTATTATAGTTAATTTTAAGTGAAGTCATATTAAAATTTTTCTCAGTTTTGATTTCTAATTATAGCAAATGTCAATAAAATAAAACTCACATAAACAAAAACTCTTCAGGATCCTCCACAATTTTTAGTGTAAAGGGGTCTAGAGAACACCAAACACTCTGTTTCTAACAGGAAGCAAAATGAGTTTCTTAATATAATCAAGGACTGAACAAAGCCTTAATAAAAAGAAGGTGTCCAAAAACCTCCAATCAAACCTTAAGCTACTTGCCAGGTTAATCTTCACAAAACTGAAATTTTGATTACTTTGAAAACAGTACAAAAATTCTTTGATGGTTCCCCATAGCCTTCCTTGAACTAGTATAAAAGAAACTTCATTTTCTGGCATTTACCTTCTAAAACTTTCTCACTCTAATTCATACTCACATTGTACACTCTAGACATGTTCAACTATAATATGTTTTTGTTACCCTCTGAGTCTTCATACAGTATATTTGCTCCCTCTCCCCAGAGGTCTGCCCATTCTGTGCCTAGCTAGGAAAGATGACCCTCCTATGTACTTCCATATCCTATGTACTTCCATACTAACCTATATGTACATGTACATTCATTCATCCAGGCACTGTACTAGACTGTGGAGACAGAGTAATGAATTACACAGCTCTCTTTGAGAGCTTACATTGCCTAATGGGGAGCAAAGAAAATGAACACATAAAGAAACAAAATGGCCCTGGAGCGTGCAGCTCAGTAGACTGGGCATCGTCCTGCAAAACTAAAGGTCGTTGGTTCAATTCCCGGTCAGGGCACATGCCTGGGTTATGGGTTTGGTTCCTGGTTGGGGCATGTATGAGAGGCAACCAATGTTTCTCTCCTTCTCTTTCTTCCTTCCATGTGAATGCATTTGTTATACTCCACTGGGAAGAATATTCCAGGTACAAAGAACAGCCATGAGATCAGAAGGTGGGATGAGGGAATTCTATATTCAAGGAGTAGAAGGTAGGTTACTGTAGCTTGAGAAGATCAAGCATTAGAGAGAGGGTTAAAAGATCCTGTTGCAGAGGTAGGCAGGAGTGAGATCACTGTAGTGCCTTTATAAATCATGCTAAGTAGTTTTGGTTTTAAGAACACAGAGGAACCACTGAAATGTTTTCAGCAGGGTGGTGGCATGATATGTATTAAGATTACACTAGTGTCTGAGTGGATAATAGGTAATAGGAGAAAAGATAGTGTCTTAAATTAGACAGGAAACACTGGAAATAGAAATGGAGTGATTGAGAATTTCTGTTTAGTTAATAGAATTTATTGATAAATTAGATGTGGGGGTTAAAAAAGACAGGCAGGAGAAACATGAATTACATTTCATTTTCAGGTTTTTAACTTAATCAACTGAGTAGGTAGCACTAACTTTTACAGAGATAGGAAAGATGAGAAGTGGAAGAGGCTTTGGAGGGACGAAATCAAGAGATATTTAAGACACGTTATGTTTGAATGTATATTGGATGACACAGGGAAAATGTCAAATAGGCAGTTGCTTCTACAAATCTGCAGTTCAGAAAGAGAGGCTGGGGCTAGAGATAAAAGTTTGTGGTTATCAATATTTTGATGGTATACAAAGCCTTGGATCTGGTTAAGATCACTAGGGGAATGATTATAGATTAGTGCTTCTCGATGGCGGTAATGATGTTCCCTAGTGAACACACTGGAAATCTGCAGGGGCGTCCAGAGGGCAGGAGTCAAGGCCGTCCTGCAAACACGTGTGAAGTCCTACATAACTGAGCCTTTCCCTGCAATCTCCCCACTTTCTGATGTTCTTCTAGAGATTCACATAGGTGATGGGTATACAATTATCAATCAAACAACACAGACTGGAGCTGCCTGATAAGCACAGCCATTACTTTTATCTAGTTTATGTACTGGGTCTTTGTATAAAATTATGTTTAGAAAAGACTTCTGAGCAAAATCACTTGAAAATCACAATGGATGATTTTAAATTCCCTCCCACTCTTAATATTATGAGTCAATTAACCTTTCCCAGATTATATACAGTTTATTAGTGCAACAGAAAATCCTGTACAACAGAAAATTCTTTTTTTGCTAAGTTATTCTGCCATTGAAAGACAGAAAATGCAGAACCAAGAAAAGGGAAACCATGAACTACCAAAAATTTAAAAATGTGTGTATCCCAGTGAGTTTTGTCACCATGGGGGTCTAAAATCCTCCCTGTTTTTTTTTTTTTTTGAGGATTTCCAAGAAAAAAATGAAGTAAATATTTTGAATTGCCCTCCATATATCTGTTCTCATAGCAGATTATAGCTGAGTAGTTTTTAAATCTGAAGGGAATGAAATAGAAAAACCCACAAGTCTGAATCTGCCTCCTTGCAAAAAAATATGCAGTGGGGAGAGGGTAAACAGCAATCAGCTGAAGAGTGGAAAGGAGTATAACCAACAGTGGAAAACTCATTTGACTTCCACAGTTACTGAAGCACCCACATCCTCTTTATCCCCTGTTACTCTTTTTCCATCTTCTACTTTGTCCCTCCGCCCCCACATTTTCCCTATTCTATTTACTCATAATTCCAGAAAGAAACAGTTGAGATAACACATAAAGATGAAGCATGGCACAGACACCTAAAAGGTATAAAATCAAAACAGCATGCCATTGCCCTGTTTACCCTCATTTGCAATTTCCTTCGAAGAGTATGAAGAAGAGTGCTCACGATTGTAAGCCCCACATAATCAGTGAATATCCTATTTTCTTCCTTTACTCCAATTAAGGGTTTTATAGAAGCTATGCCTTTTGTGATACAGATGATAAAGAATCAAAGAACATTTGACGGAGATGAGAACTAACTCTCTCTCTCTCTCTCTCTCTCTCTCTCTCTATCTATCTATCTATCTATCTAATCTATCTCCCTAAAGCTTTAAAATGTTGTGTTAAACATTAGGCCAAATGTCATACAACACCAAGTTCTGGCAAGACCAGTCAGAGAATCCAGATTTTTCAGCTTCGAGGATAATCATTTTTCTAATATACCAGGTTGCTCCCCTATTTTTTTCCTGGGCAGAAAAATAATGCTGCCCAGGAAAAATAGGATTCAAAATGCTTTCATAAAAAAGGCTATCACTCTCTCCTAAGTATCATATAAAACAAAACACAGTAACTAAATCTGTCATACAGTCCCCAAAGATTTGTGGTTTGGTAGTTTTATGTTCCCTATCAAGTTGTGTCTCAAAAGGGGCTGCTATCATGCTACAGAAATTGCCCTGGCATGCTGTCATGAAATGAGGAGCAGAGTGAGGGCCCCCCAAAGTTCCCCACAGCCCATGGTTGGGGGTTGGGAGACGGGGGAAGTGGATGATATGGCTTAAGATACTCTGCATATCTGTGGCAAGTTGGTAGCTAGTTTTTAGTTGTGCTACCGCTCTGGGGCAAAAGGTGTGTACGTGACTTTCAGAATGCATGGTGACTTGTGACATAGCTGTGGGGGCTTCCCCCTGCCTCCCTAAGTCAGTCATGCTTGCCCCAACTAAAGATGGCAGCCAAAAGAATGTAAACGGTTTGAGAAACTGGCAAATGTAGCTCAGTATGGGAGGAGCTGCATAGGAGGTCACGTAGGAAGCTCCAGGTCAGGATTTAAACTAAGGGTGGTGTGACACGTGGGGTGATTCAGCCATGCTGCCGGTAGTGAGACAGGAGCCATGTGGGTGGAGTTGAGGGTAGAGGAGAAGAGCCACAATGTAGCAGCTGGGCAGTTTGTAGTCAGGATTCAGCCATGTGGGATGGTGTAGTAAGGGAGAGAACGGCATGCTGCTGCTCTGATTGTGCCCAATCTAGCCGACTCTGAAGCCACCAAGGACTCTGCCTTGCGAGACACTGACCTGTTGCCTTGCAGACTTGGACTGTCTGGACTCTTGGGACTCGGGACATATGGAAAGGCCACTCTCTTGGGACTTGTGCCTTTCCTGGACTTCACCATGATCCAGTGAACACAGCACATGCTTTCCTGGACTATTCTATGGAGGCTGAGGACAATATACCCCAGATCCTGCAGGGGAAAGCTGCTGCACGAGGATGGCAACTTTAAAACCCACAAGTGTAATTTTTAGAGGAGATGGAGAACTGTTTACACAGCTGGCTTAAGCACAGATAAGAATATGGGGAACTATTGGGCTTGTTTTTGGCTTACAGCATGGTGGGGAGCAAGGGAAGTGCTGGGTCTCGTGGGAGAACAGGGCTCTGAGCAGAAGTGCTCTCAGCCCCCTGCCCCCACCACCAAGGTTTCACCCCTGTAAATAAAAACCTGTTTCCTCCAACACTAATTGTTGGGTCACGCATTAAGGCGCCCTGTGCATGGGTCTGTTTCCTCAGTTAGACTGTACCTCACCAAAAAACTCCAAAGCCAAGACAAACAGGCACAATAAATGCAGCCTACATTGCTGGGTATGTTAGTGTTGAGGTTCTCCTATTATTAACAAATCATCTAAGTAGGCCTTTCACAGCTCTAATAATTTCTAATTAAGTCCAGTTTATGTTTCCATCCTTTCTAATTGCTGCAAATGTGTATCTTGGTGTATGTACACTGAACTTCTAGTATAAAATTAATCTTTCTTAAAATAAGGATCCATTTACATTCCAGAACACCCACTAACTAGAACACCCACTCTCAGCCCTGAGAAAGGTTTTCTTTGGGCAACTATTTGATCAGCAGGAAAGGAAGTTGCTAGCTCAGACTGTTTGTAAACAGTCTGCTTTCCTGCTGAGCAGTCTGAGAAAGTGAGAATGAGCAAGGCAAGGGAAGAACCAAGAAAAGGGGTCTGGAGTCTGTAACATCAGAGTGAGGCCGGTGCAAAACAAAAGGTTTTTTTCTTTCAGGAGAGAAACAACGTAAATTGCCAAAAGTCAGATTTGCTGCTACATGTGAAGGGGTCAGGAAAAAATGTTAACAAACATTTTCTTCACTATCATTCATAAAATATTAATTTTGGCTTATTAGTTGTCAGACTGGTGTTATAAAGGTGGATATTATATGGCCCCAGAGCATTAACTATCTTCTCACCCTGTTTTCCGGCCCCTTCCATAAGAAGGGACATCCACTGCCAGAGTTAAGTCCTGTGTAAATGAATACGGAACCCTCATTTACATGGAGTTGGGAAGCCATAGAGGGAGGCTTCATTGCATCTTACATAACCAGCAGGAAGAAGGCTATTTCTTCCCTTCTTGCCTCAGCAACAACTGCCCTCTCTCAGCTCCCTGCCAATAAGAAAGTGCCAAAACTTCAAACTCTTGTTCTCTACCAATGGACTCCTTTTCAAAACAACCCTCCCCAATTTCCTCTTCGAACTCAGTAAAAGCTGATCTTCCTTTCGGACTTGCCGATGGCTCACCATAGCTTGCATGTCCCAAATTGTGATTCCTCTGTTACTCCCAAATAAACTCTTATGTCGTTTGATAACCGTTGTTATTCACTTTCTTAGGGTGACAGTCCCTAAACCACTTGTACATATCAACTAAATGAATATTTTATCCCACTTACTGAGATGAAGGAAAAAGAATCTTGGGAAGAGGAGGTAAAAGGGAAATGTTCAAGCAGTCACAGTAAATTTGGAATATTGCTTATCTGAAATGTTCCCCTTTTAGCCCTTTCTGATCATGAAGTATTGGTTCTAGACCTTTTCTTCCCCTTTAACACCTAAACACTTTTATTTTGCTCCCTCCTTTCTATGTTTACAATTGCTACGGAGACCTAGTGCAAAGCACTAACATCTAGATTTAATGCCAATGGCCTAATCCTTCCTCTTCTCCTACCTCTTCCTCTTCTAACCTGTTTTTGCTGCTTTCATCAACTCTTGCCCATGCTTACAATCCTCACTGGTTCTGTGGAATATCCTCTACTTTGTCATAACCTACCATACCTTTTGGGGCTTCTTTCACATTACTCTCCGTTAAAAACATTAAAAAATAGAGAAACATATTGATAATACCCTTCAAACTCAACCAATCTTGTTGCTTTGATTTTGCCTTAATCGTTCTTACATTGGGTGTTTGCTTATGCTATATTTCCGTTCCCCCCCCACCAGAATACACATGCCCTTCTTCCTCTGAGAAATAGTACCAATTTTTTATCACTTAATCATATATTACTTTATCATAGTACTCAACTTTGTATGTACCTATTTCCTCAACTGCGATATAAGCTCCTTCTTAGCAGGAACTATTTTATATTTCTTTTATCCCTCGGAAAGGACTTGGTTACCACTAAACACAGTAGGTACTCAATAAATATTTATAAAACAAAACTGTACTAAGCATCTTGAACCCTTATCAAATGTCCTTCGATGAAATCTAGTCCCTTATTTCCTACACCTCCCAATGTAAAAGTTGAATCCCACCAACGATTCAAAAACAACGTTTTCTTGTAGTTGCTGCATGGGACAAAGCAAATTACTGATACTTGGGACAGAAGGGCTTGGTTGTCCTTCACCTCGGGCTGTGATGTTTAAGAATAATCTATTATAAGACACACTGACATAAATTTAATAACTTTGATGCCATTCAAAAATTATCCAAAAAAGATTCGTATCATTTGGGGGATCAGAGTGTCTCCTGAAGTCAACAATGCCATGGACTGCTTCCTTCAAGGATGGCATCCATAAAATTAATGTCCGATTTCCAACAAAACCCCATTCCTCAAAACAATTGAATGGCACTGGCCCTAAAGACTATAAGCTCAAAAGGCTGTCTAGTGCCTATGAAGCTGGCATTTTCTTTTCATTTATGAGAACTTAACTAAATTCTAATGTCTGAACCAGCTTCATAAAAGTTCATGTTAAACGTTTTAAAAAATCTGCTTTCTGTTTTAATTAGCAATGGAAACACTATTTGTAGAAAATAATAATCCCCACCACATTAGAAGTTCAAAGGTCTTTAACTGAGGTGAAGTAGCCAATATTACTTCTGGGAAAACACAGGTCAGGAGTGAAGATAATTTTTTTAAAATGTGTCCTGGTATTGACATGCATAAACTACTTTCTAAATATATCCAGGATCCAACCACATTTTAGGATTTACCACTTCAACTTTGGTCTAAACCGCTATCATCCATCTACTTGGATTACAGCATTAACTTTTAACTGTATTTTTCATCTTCTGTACTTACCCACCCACCATTTACTCTCCATACAGCAGCCAGAATTATGTCATTAAGACATAAGTGATTTATGTTATTCATTTGCTTAGAACTTTCTGACTTTCCATCCCTCTGAGTTAAAGTTCCCACAATGGCCTGCAAAGCCCTGTACTGGAGGTTCTTAGTAGGAGTATTTCTGGTTACCACAATGAGTAGAGGGAGGTCCTGGAGTTTAGTGGGTACCACTAGTTTCACATAAGCCTTGGGCTACTCTGCTAGTGAATTACATGAATTTTGTTCTTTCAAAGTACCCTGAATTTTCTAGAGTGTATCCTCCATGTAAATTAAGGGAACGCTGCACTTCAGTGTAGAACTCTACCAAGATTTTTTTCACCATTTCACAGAATCCCATCATCACTGGCCACACTGTTCATGATATCTGAGTCTCCAACATAAGACACCTGTATACACTGAGAATACTGGGGGGAATACTTTGTAAAGCGTTGTGATTGTCTAACCACTATGCTGTACACCTGAAACTAATACAAAATAATATTGAATGTAACCTATAATTGAAAAAAACCCTATATAAGTCCTAATTTATAGCTCTCGAAGTCAGCAACTCATATAAAGGCTACTTGTATTCTACACTTTCATAGCACAGCATTTACCTAATGAAATTATATTTCTTTCATCTTTTATCTTCTTTTTTATTGTTGTTCAATTACAGTTGTCCCCCTTTTTCTCCCATTCCTTCCCTCTGCCCTACTACCCCCTCTACCTACCACATTCAATCCCCCCCCCCAACCCTGTTGTCTTTGTCCATGGGTCCTTTAAACATGTTGCTTGACTTGACCTTCCCCTTCTTTCCCCTGTTATCCCCCTCCCCCCTCCCCTTTGGTCATCTTTTGTCTTCTTTATATTACATTCAGAACGGTGTATTATTTCTTTTTTTAAATTGAGTACATAAAAAGCTTATATTGTTTATATGACATTTCAGGAGAGAAAAGGGATTATTACAATATAGCTGTTATAAAGAGTGTTGCACCTTATAAAGCTGAACACTGTGCCCCTATATAATCTTCACCTGCTCCCAACCCCTTATACCACAGGCGGCAAACACAAGGCCCATGGGACACATCCGGCCTTCCAACTTGTTTTACCCCGCCTGGCACCTTGTTTCTACCTGGCAGTCCCGGCAGTGCCAAACTCTCGCTTAACTGTTAAGGAGTAGTTACATTTTAACAGTCCTAAAATTACATTTGGCCCCTTGAAGGCAACCTCAAGGCTGATGGGCCCCAGTGAAAATGAGTTTGACACCCCTGACTTATACCTACCTGTCTCCCCTCAACTCCCACCATTCTTCCCCTCATTCACTATGTCCAACCACACTGGCCTTTGTGGTTATTTCTTAAAAACTACAGGCTTCAGCCACAGGGCCTTTGTACTTGCTATGCCTTCTGACTGGAGTGGTCTTCTCCTAGGTATCAGTACTACTTACTCCCTCACATCCATCATGTTTTTTAGTATTTTCTCAGTGAAGCTGTCCCTGACCACCCAATACAAACCTGAGTCTCTCTCTCTCTGGCACTCCCTAACCTCTTCTTCCTGCTTTACTTTCCTCTGCAGTACCAATCATCTGTTCTGATTATCTATTGCTGAGTAACATGCCACTCTAAAACTTAGCAGCTTAAAACAACAATTTGTTGCTATCCTTCATGATTCTTGGGGTTGTGTGAGTTCAGCTGGGTGATTTGTGCTTGGGGTCTGCTATATGGTTACAACCAAAAGGCCCCTGGGACTGAAGTCATCTGCAGACTCAACTGAGCTACACGTCCAAGATGACATCTTCAACAAGTCTGGTGCCTTAGCTAGGATGGCTAAAACAGCTGGGTGCTGGCCAGGAATCTCTGTCTCATTGCTTAGCCTTCCCACATGACTAGTTTGGGCTAGCTCAAACACGGTGGTCCTGTGGTAGCCAGACTTATACTGAACTGGCTTTCTCCAAAAGGCCAAGTCAGAAACTGAGATTCATGACCTAGGAAGGAAGCTTCCTTTCTACCTTGCTCTGTTAGTTACACAGTATCCGCCCAAATGAAGCATGGGAGGGGACAATAGAAGGGTATACATACTGGAAAGAACAGTACACTAGTGAGCTATCTTTAGACTGTCATCACAATACCTAAAATATTATTACACCTCCCTTTCTGAAAGGATATACATATTTAAGGATAAAGACTTCTGTGTATTTTTTGCGACTATATTCCCAGCATGTTATGTACTCAATATTAATTGGAAAAAATAACTATTGCATTAGTTAAGTGATATGCACCAGTAATTCACCCTATATACTTGCTTCATGGGTCTCTCCATCCCCCGACTGCCTACCAACCTAACTCCCTGGAAAGGGACCTGTGATGAATCTGGATTATTTTGGAAGCAGAACATGAAAGACAAAGTTGGAGGCAAAAATAAGAAGAAATATCAAAACGGGTCATGAACTGCTTACTCTGTCTAGCAGACATCTCTGGTCACCTCAGCACCTAGTCTCACCCTCTCAGAAGGCTCCCCTAGCACTTATGAAATATAAGTGCTAGGGGAGCCCTATTTGACATTTAACAACTCTATATATTTGTAAGTTATTCTGTATAATTACCCTTATAAAACCCAATTAAATAGTTATGCTGTCTACAATTTTATGTGTCAGCTGTCTTCTGAATAAGAAACAATTTCTTGAGAACCAGTTCATTTTAATATAAAAAACAATTTTTAATTCAAAATTCTCAACATATGACACAATGCAAATCTGCGCATACTAGTGTAACAGAAAGAAAACTGAACTAGCTGGAGAATTCCCCGAGTTGGTAGAGGCAACGCAGCTATGAATGTGGAGTGAAAAGGGTGTTGGTCATGATCACCTAGCTTTCTAAGCCTGTGTCTATATTTGATGTCCTACATTTATGAGTTTCTCCAGGGCAGTAGCTTTCAATATTGACTGTATATAGAAGCACTTGGTAAGCTTAAAAATCCCTCATGCCACACTGCATCCCAGACCAATTAATCTGAATTTCCAGGGGCAGAGCCCAGGCATTCACCCTTTTGAATGTTCTTTGGTGAATCCAATATGCAGAGACTCAAAATCATTGTCTTAAACTCTCCCTTCTCCTTTACTTCATCTGGTAGTGTACTACTACTACTACACTACAGTAGTAGTGTAGAAAAAGTGAAATGAGAAAAAATGTTTAATTTATTCCAGAGAAGGCAAAAAAAGGGGGATTTTTTTAAAAAAGAAAAAGGCACAAAATGAGATGGTTAAAAAAAATCGAACACCGCCCTGGCTGGTATAGCTCAATGGATTGAGCGCAGGCTGTGAGCGATTCAAAGGGTTACTGGTTCAATTCCCAGTCAGGGCACATGCCAGGGTTGCGGGCCAGGTCCCCCAGTGGGGGCCACATGAGAGGCAACCACACGTTGATGTTTCTCTCTCTTTCTTTTTCCCTCCCTTCCCCTCTCTCTGGAAAAAACAAAAATCGAACATCAGAGTTCGAGCACACACAAGATTCAATCCCCTGTCCGAGCACACACAAGATTCAACCAATGAATGCATAAATAGGAGCAACAACAAATGGATGTTTCTCTCTCTCCCTGTCATCTCTCTCTAAAATCAATAAATTAATTTAAAAAAAAATCAGCCCTGGCCAGTATGGCTCAGTGGATTAAGCTCTGGCCTCGGAACCAGGGGGTCTCGGGTTTGATGCCCAGTCAGGGCACATGCCTGGGTTGTGGACTGGGTCCCAGGTGGGGGGCATGTGTGAGGCAACCACACATTGATATTTTTCTCCCTCTCTTTCTCCCTCCCTTCCCCTCTCTAAAAATAAATAAATTAAATCTTTTAAAAATTTTTAAAATCAAAATGCATAAGCAATCACAATAAACATTAGTGGACTAGATTAAATAATAAAATTGGCAAAGACTAAGTAACTAAATTTTTTTAAAATCTGAGCTGTATGCTATTTTCAAGATTATTTTAAAATATAAGACAAAAAAAAAGGTTAAGAGCAAAAAGATGGATAACAGGAAAAAAAAATGCGGACAAATACTGATCAAAACCAAGCTGGTATGTTTAAATTAATATCAAACAAAATAGACTATAAAGCAAAATGCTGTGCTTGAAAAAAAAGGCCACTATAAAATTAAAGGTTGATTTGACCAAGAAATGATTCTAAAGTTATATATATCCAATAGCATGACCTGAAATAAGTGTGTGTGTGTATATATATACATATATATATAGCAAAAGTATGAGAAAAAATTGAAAAATATACCAGAGAATTTTAACACACCAGTAGATGGCAGATAAAGAAGACTAAATATCAATAAGCATACTACAGATTTGCATATATAATTAATAAACTTGTCCTAATAAATATATATTGAACACTGTACCAATAACTGAAAAATATAATATCACAGAAATACACAGTACCTAGAAATAAATATAACAAAGGTATTTATGATCTTTATGAATAAGGTTATTAGCTCCATTGAAAAACATTTAAAAACTCCTAACTATGTGGAATGATACACCATGTCCAAAGATAGGAACACTCAATACCATAAAGATAACAATTTTTCCAAAATGATCTAAAGAATCAATGTTTTTCTAATTAAAGATCAAATAGGGTTTTTCAAAGCTTGTCAAGATAGTCATAAGTTTACATGGAAAAGAAAAGGGTCAAAAATAGCCACAAAAACTCTTAAAATTAGGTCCAAAGATTTACCTTACTACATAGTAAGACTTATCAAAGAGCTAGAGCAGTTGACAGAGTGAGCGGCTGGCACAGGGGTATTCTGACAAACCAATGGAATAGAATACAGTACACAGAAGTAGACACACACACACAAGTAAACCTGATTTATGACAGAGCTGGTAATTGTGTTTACAGGAAGAAAAAGTTACTATTTGGTAAACTGAAATAATTAGTTATATATTTTGGAAAAAAATGGACTCTTACATCATACTCAAAACTCAACTCCAGGTAGATAAAGGACATATAAGTGTAATGCATAAACTATAAAACTTTTAGGAGATAATATAGGAAGGATTTCTTAAATAAGATAGAAAAACACAAAGCATAAAGAAAAAGACTAAAACTTGACTACATTAAAATTAAGAACTTTGCTTATGAAAAAAATAGTACAGAGCAAGAGAAAAGGCAAGCCACAAGCTGGGAGAAAACATCAGCAACAGTATACTCAACAAAGGATTAATATTATCCAGAATACAAAAACACTGACGTGTAAAGACAACACAACAGAAAATACAGAAGAAAAAAAGAGTGGCCAATAACCATAAGAAAATATTCACAATCTCAACAGTTATCAGAGGAAAGCAAATTAAAATCACATAAGGTCCCATTTTATATAAATGAGAATGGCAAAAATTTAAGACTGAAATATCAGGTGTTGGCAAGGATGTAGAACAGCACACCCTGCTGGTGGGAGTTTAAATTAATTCTTCCCATCCTATAAAAATTTGGATTTCTCTAGCGAAGCTGAGGCTATGAGCATGCTTCCACTATTTTGTATATATATTTTGAAGATACATTTGAATCACCTAGAGAGTCTTAAATATACTAATGCCGAGTCCTGTTTCCTAGGAATATAATACTGAGAGAACAAAAGGAAGTATAATTCCACTAGAGTAAGTTGCAAACCATGCACACAATATTTTGCTTAGGGGTTCATCCACATGGTAAAACCTTTTTTTTAAACATGGGTATAAACAACACAAAATCAACATAGATGGAGAAGGCACAAAGTGGGGAATCAAAGGTACTAATAGTGTTCGTTTTCAGTTCAGTAGTTTTACAGGTACATCCCTTATATAATATCTATACAATATTTATAAAAATAAGTGTTATTAATAGTTTATACACAAAAAGAAGTGTACTCATAGTTCTGCCAACAGCAGGCTATCAGTAAATGTTATTCTCCTTCCTCAAGGGAAAAAAAGATGCCTTAGAGGAGTGGCTAAAAGAAATGGCAAGGATGCTTTACTTCAGTGTGGTGTTCATTCTTAACATTGTCTGTGACCTAATAAAGAATGTTCTTTGCCCTGGCTGGGTGGCTCAGTTGGTTCTAGTGTCATCCCTTACACCAAAAGGTTGGGGGTTCGATTCCCAGTCAGGGCACAAACCTAGGTTACCAGTTTGACCCCCGGTCTGGGCACGTGTGGCAGGCAACTGATTGATGTTTCTCTCTCTCTCTCTCTCTCAAATGAGTAAACATATACTTGGGTGAGTATTTTTAAATTGACAGAGAGAGAGACAGACAGACAGAGAATTGAGAACTTTAGTCAAAGTTATGGTATCTTCTCTCAAAGGCCAACTTCAGGCGTCAGTGTGGTATGTACAAACAGCCTTTACTGTATCGCCAAACATCTCATTTAATCTACAACTCAGTCTCCTTCTGGGTGGCTTTTAGTCGGTTTTTCTATCTGAATCTAGTTTACTCATTTTATTCAACAAATATTTATAGAGCTTCTACCGTGTGCCAGGGAATGTGCCTGGTATTATATACAACAAAGTTCTGCCCTCCTGAAGGCAAACTAATTACTACTTCAAAGCGTTGCTGACAAGATTATATAATATATAAAGGAACTTGACATGGTGCCTGAAATGTAGTTGGTATTCAATAAATATTGAGTTTTGTTATTTCTCTTTCTTTTCTGCTTGGATTACCTAAAGCTAGTAAGAGATTATTCCTTTTAGAAACCCTGTCTAGTGGTCTAACACATAAAAAACATCAGAGAAATAACATAAATGACAGTGAAGTATTATACAAACATTAGTTGACTTAATATACTTTGCAAATATTAGATATTATTAGTCTGATCTATCCTCACATTAAAATGCTGGCACCTGAAGCAAACATTAGTTTAGGTGACTTAACATACTTTGCAAATGTTAGATGTTATTTGTCTGATCTATCGTCCTCAGGTTAAAATGCTGGCATCTGAAGCAAATTAAAAGTATTTTAAAATTATGAACCCAAACATAATTGGGTTTAGATTACACAGGATTTAAAAAAATATATTCTTCGTGATTTGACTTAAAATGTATCTGTGTAATATCTGCAGTTTACTTTTAATATGGCTAGCTTTCAAACTCACATTACTTTTTTAGTGATGCATTCCCTACTGGGGACCTGTCCCACAACCCAGGCATGTGCCCTGACTGGGAATCGAACCATCGATCCTTTCGTTTGTAGGCTGGCACTCAATCCACTGAGCCACATTAGCCAGGGCTATTTATTTTTTTAATCCTCACTGATATATTCTAGAGAGTGAGGAAGGAGAGAGGGGGAGGAAAGGGAAGGAAAGGAAGTGAGAGGAAGGCAGAGAGGGAGGGAGAGAAACACTGATGTGAGAGAAGCATCCATCAGTTGCCTCCTGCACGTGCCCTGACCAGGGATGGAACTGGCAACCTAGACATGTGCTCTGACTGGGAATCAAACCCATGCCCTTTGGTTCATGGGACAATGCGCTAACCAACTAAGCCACACTGGCCAGGGCAACATTTTTATTTATTTATTTTTGTTTTAAAATTTATTGGGATGACATTGGTTAATAAGATCACATTGGTTTCAAGTGTACATATCTACGATACATGATCTGTACATTGCACTGTATGTCCACCAAAGGCAAATCATCTTCTATCACCATGTATTTGCCCCCCTTCACTACCCTCCACCTTCTTTCCTCTGGTAACCACCATAGTGTTGTCTGTGTCTGAGTTTCAGTTGTGTATCTCACACACAAGTGAAATCATATGGTTCTTAGCTTTTTCTGACTTATTTCGATTAGCATAATATTCTCAAGGTCCATCCATTTTTGTCTCAAATGGCACTATTTCATCTTTTCTTATGTCTGAGTAGTATTCCGTAGTATGTATGTATCACATCTCCCTTTTTTAAAATTATATTTTATTGTTTGTGCTATTATAGTTGTCCCAATTTCCCCCCGTTTGCTCCCTGTCACATAGTTCCTCCCCCTCAGGCAGTCCCCACACCGTTGCCCATGTCCATGGGTCCTGCATATAAGTTCTTTGGCTACTCTATTCCCTGTGCTGTAGTTTACATCCCCATGACTATTCTGTAACTACCAATGTGTACTTCTTAATCCCTTCACCTTTTCCACCCTTTTCTCTGACCCCCTCCCATCTGGCTACCATCAAAATGTTCTCTGTATCTTTGACTGTTTCTGTTCTGTTTGTTTATTTTATTTTTTAGATTCCATTGTTGATATATATATATTTATTGCCATTTTATTGTCTATTCTTCCCCTTTTTGTTCTTAAAGAAGGCCCTTTTGGCATTTCATCTAATGCTGGTTTGATGGTCATGAAGTCCTTTAGATTTTTTTGGTCTGGGAAGCTCTTTATTTGTCGTTGGATTCTAAATGATAGCTGTGCTGGGTAGTGTAATCTTGGTTGTAGGTCCTTGTTTTTCAACACTTCAAATATTTCTTGCTAATCCCTTCTAGCATGCAAGGTTTCTTTTGAAAACCAGCTGACAGTCTTATGGGGATGCCCCTGTAGGTAATTAACTGTTTTACTCTTGCTGCCTTTAAGATTCTCTCTTTGTATTTCACCATTGGCATTTTAATTATCATATTTTTTTCCGGACTATAAGATGCACTCCCCCCCCCCAAATCTGGGAGGAAAATGGGGGTGCATCTTATAGTCCGAATATAGCTTACCTGGCTCGCTGGGATGGGCCGTGGTGGAACGGGTTTATTTTTTTCCTGTTTTCCTCCTCTAAAACCTAGGTGCGTCTTATGGTCCGGTGCGTCATATAGTCCGAAAAATACAGTATAATGTGGTGTGGTATGGGTCTGTTTGGGGTCATCTTCTTTGGGACTCTCTGTACTCCCCGGACTTAAATGTTTATTTCCTTCACCAAGTTAGGGAAGTTTTCTGTCATTATTTTTTCAAATAGGTTTCTAATTTCTTGCTCTCTTCTCTTTCCAGCACCCCCATAATGCAAATATTGGTATACACAAAGTTGTCTAAGAGGCTGCTTACACTATCCTGGATTCTTTTGTTTTCTTGCTGTAATGGTTGGTTGCTTTTTGCTTCCTTATGTTCCAAATCACTGATTTGTTGCCCAAATCCTGGCATTAGGAGCAGTCAGCCTTGGTTCTCAGCTTGGCCTCACCCGGCAACTCCAAACCCAGCACAAGCAGCAGCCATCTGCAGACTGCTTTGTGGTTTATGTTGAGTGGCCCTGGACAGAACACAGGTGACGGCTGATCTTTGATGTGCCAATAGCAATCAAGGCTCAACTACAACAGGAGGGTGTACACAGTCCACACAGTGGCTACCACTTGAGTACCCACTCTGGGTGATAGGGGAGGCTGTGCCACTAGACCCTACAGGACACCTACTACATTAGACCATTCTACCACGGCTGGGAGATATAACAGCTCTACCTAATACACAGAAACAAACATGGGGAGGCTGCCAAAATGAGGAGACAAAGAAACATGGCCCAAGTGAAAGAACAGATCAAAACTCCAGCAAAAAGAACCAAACAAAATGGAGACAAGCAATCTACTAGACGCAGAGTTCAAAACACTGGTTGTAGGGATGCTCAAAGAACTTAGTGAGAACCTCAACAGCACAAAAAAGATCCAGTCAGAAACGAGAGGTACACTAATCAAAATGAAGAGCACTTTACAGGGAACCAAGAGTAGAGTGGATGTAACCAAGAACCACATCTTCTTCATCCAATCCTCTATCGAAGGACACTTTGTTTGTCTCCACGTCTCGGCCACCATGAGGACCTGCACGGACATCTCTCTCAAGAAGACATACAAATGGCCAACAGATATACGAAAAGATGTTCAACTGCATTAGCTATTAGGGAAATGCAAATCAAATTCACATTATTTAGTGGCATTTATTATTGTAGAATTTTGTTTTTCCCATTTAAAAATATCTTGCAAATTCATGTTGCTGAGAGGCAAAACAGAAATAACTTTGTAAGTCAAAGAGCAGTAGCACAGTACTTTTCACAAAAAAAGGAAGCTTAACAAATATTTACAGGATGAATCAAATACTGCAATTTTAGCCCAGTGTGCATGTGATGGGGATTAGATCATATTAAGAATGCACTTCATTTGGTGGATACCAGAGTATGGAAGAAACGGCTCAGTCTTCTGAACAGGAAGCAGTAGCAGGCTGTTCAGAATCTTAGGGAATTATTATTATTTATTTTACCATAGTATTAATTCACAAGACCCTCACTTTACAGAAGGAGTGGCAAAAACAGTATGACTGAGAGCACACCAGCTTCAGGTCAATTCTCTTCTCAGTGACCTTGAAAACAGATTCGCTTCTCTTAATCTAGTGTGGCACTTTCTTTTTTAATTAAAAAAGTAATATATCAAGTTAAAATTGGAAAAGAGTTTAAAATTTTGCAACACACCCTGAAAGGGAATTGCTAAGAACTAGCACTCACATATATTGCTGATAGAAATAAAAGTTGGTACAAACTCTCTAGGGAGGAGTAGGCAACAATGGCTGCCTCTATGGGAAAGAGGACAGGGTATCTGGGAGTCACGGATGGAAGGAAGACTCACTTCTGCAACTTCTAAATTGTGTACATTTTATACATATTATCTTTTTGAAAAAGTAACACATGCATATGACCAAAAATTCAAAAAATACAGAACAGTAGACCCTACACCCAGAGGCAAACACTATTGTGAATCTCTTATCTGTCTTTCTACGGACACTTTTCCACCAAAATGGAAAAATGCCCTAGGCATTTTTTCCCATGCAGATACTGGGCCTTAATAGCAACAGACATACCCACAGAAAAGAAAATGACTAGTCTTAAGGTTGAAAGTTCTGCAAACTTAAAGAGCCCACAGAAAATAATAACAGGTACCCAAATGTCCCACCCATGTCAGGGAGCATGGAGGGCATAGTTCTTCCCTATAAGGAGCTTGATGAGAAAACAAAATTGATGTCAAAAATCCATTACCATTAAAACAGGCTATAATGCAATACGACGCAGCAGTAAAAAAGAAGGAACTCACCTTCTGTAATAGCATGGATGGAGCTAGAGACTATTATGCTAAGCGAAATAAGCCAGTCAGTAAAAGACAAATACCACATGATCTCACCTACATGTGAAATCTAATGAACAAAATAAACTAACAAGCAAAATAGAATCAGAAGCATGGATACATGGAACAGACTAACAGCTGTCAGAGGGAAGGGGGCTTGGGGGGACTGGTTAAAAGAAGGTGAAGGGATTAGCCAAAAAAATATGTGCATGACCCATGGACATGGGCAATGGTGTGGGGATTGCCTGAGGGAGTATGGGGGTGCTGGGTGGACAGGAGCGAAGGGGGAAAATTGGGACAACTATAATAGCATAATCTATAAAATATAAATTTAAAAAATAAAACAGGCTACAGCAACTGAACACAAGTACAACAGGAGCTATAAGAAGGAAAATATTAATGTTAGCTGAAACAGAATTGTTTTGAAAAAAAGTTTGACCTGGGTTAGCCCTCATGCCATCTAAAAGGTTTAAAAGAAACAGGAGTATTAAAAAGTGGAAACGTCAAGCAGAACCAAAATGATGTGTGCCATAAATAACCTCACCGTAAAAATTTGTGAGCATCAAAATTCCAGGTCCAATAACTTCTTGTTACCATTTCTAGAATGCACAATAGTTTGGAAAAGAGAAAGTTTTGGTGCTTACATTAGCTTGCTCCTACATATTAAATTTTCCTGTTTTTTTGAATAGGAATTTTAAGTTTCCATCTATGTTATTTCAATTCATTCTTACAACCTATAAGCAAAGTGTTAGTCACATTTTTCAAGTCAGGAATTGAGGATCACAGAGGTAAATACAGTCCAAAAATGACTGGCCTTTTTAGCCTAACCCTATCCCAATGTCCATCAATACAAAATGTGGTATTATCCATACAACAGAATATTGTTCAGTAATCAAAAGAAATTAAGTTCTGATATATGCTACAACAGAAGCCAGGCATGAAAGGCCACATATTATATTATTCCATTCACACGAAATATTTCGAGAGAAGTACAGAGACAAAAAGTAGATTAGAAGTTACATGGGACTGGGGCGAAGGGAATGGAGAGTTTCTGCTATAGAATTTCTGTTAGGGTGATGAAAAGGTTTTGGAAACGGTGATGGTTACAGAACAGTATAAATATAATTAATGGTAATGAATTGTATACCTAAAATGGTTAAAACAGTAAATTTAATGATATATATATACACACACACATATATACTTGTTTCATATATAAACAAAGTAATTAAAAAAGCAAACCAACCTAATGCCAAACTTCAGTGCACAGAATGAGATTCAGTAGCAAACTTTCAGTATGAGATTTTCCACAGTATGAAATTCAGATATAAAATTATACATGTCTCCCTGGGTTCCACTTAATAGGCTTATACTTTCAGTTCCTTCTTCACTTTAAAAAGTATTTAAGTGTATAAATTCTAGAGCTGAGTAGTGTTTCTATTATATGAAGTATTACCCTTAGATTTTCTCAGTCTAATTTAATTTCATAATGTGTAACCATTTGTCTGGTACACGTTGGCATAGAAGAATTAGTAATTAAAAGCTTAAATGTGAATCACACATTTACATATAAACTGAAAATGGCTCAAAAACAAAAGGCAAAAAGAAAACCCCCAATAAGATATCACTTCACACGGTTAGTATGGCTATAAAAAAAAAGCGCAATAAGAAGTTTTGGCAATGATGTGGAGAAATCAGAAGACTCATACATGCAGATAGGAATGTAAAACGGTGCAGCCACTTTGGAAAATGGTTTGGCAGTTTCTCATAACAAAGTCACTATATGACCCAGCAATTCCACCCAAGAGAAATGAAATCATATGCTCATCCAAATGTTTTCACAAATGTTCATAGTAGCATTATTCATTATAGCCAAAAGGTGGAAACAATCCAAATAGCCATCAACTGCTAAATGAATAAACAAATGTTGTATACCCATACAACAGAATACTAGCCAAATATGAAAAGAAATGAAGTACTGATATACGCTACACCATGGATGAAACTCAGAAACGTTGTGCTAAGTGAAAGAATCCAGACACAAAAGACCATATGTTGTATGATTCCATTTATATAAAATGCTCCAGAAGGGGCAAATCTATAGAGTAGTTTTAGGTTACCTACAGGAAAGGGAAGGGACTGCTAATGGGTACCAGGTTTCATTTGGGAGTGATGAAAATGCTCTAAAATTAGATTGTGGCGATGACTGCACAACCCTATGAATATAATGAAAACCATGGAACTGTATACTTGAGCGAATTTTACGGTATGTAGTTTTTTAAAAGCCTGCTCCTTCTCCTCAGTCCTATAGCCATCCACGGACATGAGCCTTCTAATCTGTTCACCCACGATTCCAATGAGAACCCTCCGCTACTTCAAACACTTGACCTGCTCACATTTTTCCCTACCTGGAGTGTCCTCCCTAGGGTACAAGCAAGTGACATACTCACTTTGCAGATTGTTCTAACCAAGTCAATCCTCAGTGACCTAATTTTCCTCTAGATTCCATACTACTTAGAACTGGTAACACTGTAACCTCAAACATACACATAAGGCAGTTTCACCTATTTCCCTGTCAATGTCTACTTTTGCTACAATCTCTAATTCCTCTTTTAGTCTCCTTTATCTTCTCAGAGACAAAATAGTTAGTCTAGTATTGTAAAGACCAAACATAATTATGGGGGCACAGCTAGAGCCTTAAGACAAGGAGGAAAAGGTGTACAATCAAGGAATATTGAAAGTCAGTCACATCACAAGTGAATGAAAAGCATTCTCCGGCCGCTGTCAACCCCTGCCAACTCACCGACTTTAAGGCCAGAACCTCAACTACATCCCTATATCCCACATAACAATTAGCACAGCATCTTGAACACAGATGGAACCAAATGCCAGCAGAATAACAAATGGATGGCTTGATGCAACTTTCTACATATGTATTCAGTAGTTCCTAAACCTTAACATCCAAAGTCTTAAAGCAGGAAATAGAAATGAGAAAAAAAGAAAACTGAAACAATGAGATGTGCATTCACTTCTCAGCTGCATTTCAAAAGTGCACATTTTCACCCTTCATTTCAAGGTGCTCTCTTACGGCTGCCCTCAAACCTGACATTTAGTTGTTGTCAGACCAGAAAAGAGGAGTATTAAGAGAAGCAACAATTTAAATATGAAATGGCTTCCTCCTAACAGTCAGGTGCCAAGATTCAACCCCCTCCCCTCTGGCTCTACCTGCAGTGAGGAGGAAATTAACACAATAAAGCTTGGAAGGACAGAGGTGTGTGGGGTGGAAAGCAGCAGCAGCACTGCTTTCAAAGGATACAGGGTTGGCAGGGGCAGGAGTCTGAGAGCGTAACTTCTGAAAGCAACGCAGACTGCAGGTCACAGCAAAAAGCTACACCTTGCTGAAACCTGAGACAGAGCCTGACTGCAGGGGTCTAGGATCAGTGGAGGTGAGAGCATCTCTTCAGGTAGTCTGAAAAGGGAAGTAGAATTCCGCTATAAAATTACTCAACCTGGCCCTGAAATACTAGGAATACAGAACATTTGTGTAGCTTCAGAAACACATAGATTTTTTTTCCCTTCCGATGTATTTATACTTATCTGGTAACTTGCCTTGTGTTGTTTAGAAGCCAAAATACACATACTGTAGTCAGTCAGTCTTGCTTATGGGATTTCCCTTATCGCAAAGCAGTTATGTCCAAATTTATCATTTTTTAAGTCAGTTACAGATTTTTTTTTTACTGTTTATTTTGGGTCTCTTTAATAATTCCTTTTGTTTGTAAAAATGCCCTTAAATTTCCTTGTCAGTTATTTTTTAGTATTTAGTGGTTTAGGGATTATAAATGTATTTAAGGTAGATGATTCTCTAACAGGGTACAGCGAATGGGGGGACCCCAAATAGGGATTTGTAATGGGGTCCAGAACTCAAGGTGTCTAGGAAATACTAGAGAAATATATATAGGATGTCCTCACCCACACAAGTATGAGCTCGGGGAAGGGACACATGGAGCAGGGCCATTGAGAGCTGTCTTGTACAGCAACAGCTGTGCAGCTAACCTCTGGCATGGTCATTTAACATATCTATAACCTTTAACTGGTTTCATGGATATGTTAAATAGCTGTGGCCATGCTTTGAGCCAGGGGGATGGAAGTGACTTCCACCCAAGATGTAACTGGGAGTCAATGCCCCCTGGTTACAGCCCCTGCATGAGAGCCTGGAGATGACTGGCTCTATGCCATGGGGCCTCACCTGCCCAGACTGACTATGGCAGCCCAGTAAAGCTGCAAATATACGGGAATGCTGGCAGATGTAACTGACTGTAGGAGGAGTCAGAAATGGAGCTGCAGAGGAAGACTGGTGCTGGGATTTAAACCCAGGCACGGCAGCCATGCGAGGCAGGACTGTGCAGCTTTGGGGTGCTCCCTTTTGCCACGTGGCTTAGGCAGCAGGAGACTTTGCCTGAAAGAAAAGGGGAGAAAGGACCCTCGCTGGTGGGCCATGAGAAGATGCCACACGGCTTTGGATTAACTGGAGATTATGATAGCAACACAGCTGATGGTGCCAGGAGCCTGAATCACACACTTCTACTTCTTTTCCTGAGATATGGTACCCCAGACTGGGCAGAGGGTGAAGGAAGGACTGTGTGCACCTGTGGGTATTCTAAAGGACTTTAGTATTTTATTTTATTTTTTAAATTTTAACTTTTTATTGTTATTCAATTACAGTTGTGTGCCTTTTCTCCCCATCCCTCCCCCAGCTCCACCCTCCCCCTTGATTTTGTCCATGTGTCCTTTATAGTAGTTCCTGTAAGGACTTTAGTATTTTAATGAAGACATTAAGTCATTACTCTAAGTCTGTATAACTTTTAAATAAATGATTCCTTTTCTTTTCACCAATCTCTGGCATTGAGAGACATCTCTCCCTGGCAGTGGGCAAGGCGAACCTAGTAGGTGGGGGAGGACCCCCAGAGAAAAAGGGAGGGTCATTTCGGTAATAGTATATCGTACACCCCTCCTTGGGTCTGTTCTGTAACAATTCGTCTTCAATATTGAGGAGACTATTAAGGTGCAAAACAGAAAAATAAGAAACATAAATACCTAGAAAAAATGTGTTTTTATAATTTATATGCACTCATTCCTCAGTCTCTGCAGGGGATTGGTTCCTTGATCCCTGGCTGATACCAAAATCTGCAGATGCTCAAGTTCCTTATGTAAAAATGTATAATATTTGCATATAACCTATGCACATCCTCCTACGTACTTTAAACCACCTCTAGATTACGTATAGTACCTAATACAAAGTAAACACTAAGTAAATAGTTGTCATGATATATCATTTAGGGAATAATGACAAGAAAAAAGTCTGTACATACTCAGTACAGACACAACCATCGTAGGCCTAACTACACAGTGCACGTCAGCAACAATGTGATTTAAAAAAATATTACCAATCACTGGTTGGTTGAATCTGTGGATGCAGAACCTGCGAATACAAAGGGCTGAATGTATTGTGATTTTATTGTTTGCTACCTTCTTTGAACTCACATATACAGATATTAACAATTTCACTTTAAATGTTCGAAGGAGCATTTTTATTCTGCTCTTTCCAGAAGACTATCAAGATTTTTCCAAGCAATGTATGAAAAAAGACTGCATTTCTTTATTTTTTTATTAAGAACTTCAACATATGAAGACAACTTCTCCCAGTAATACTTTGTTCAGTAATATGAAGAGGAAGCATCATTACCAGGAGTCAACAGTGAAGGTGAAATGGTGGAGTAGGGAAATGCTGTGCTCACCTCCTCCCACAACCACATCAAAATTACTGCTAAATTATAGAACAACCATCGCTCAGAACTGCCTAAACGCTACCTGAACTAAATTCTTAAAACTAAGAATATAAATAAGCCACAATGAGACAGGTAGGAGAAACAGGGATGCAGATGCCATGGTGTGGCAGTTAAGAATCTGAAGGGATATCTCAGAGGCAGAGGTTCCCCCATGAGGAGGGAGGGGACCCCACCTCAAAACTGGCTGCCCAGCCCATGGCACCAGTGCCAGGAAGAGGAGTCCTGATACTATCTGGCTGTGAAAATCAGTGAGGATTGCCCCTGAGTGAAACAGGGCTTCTGGAGTTCCAGGTGTAACTCTTGAGGGGCCCATGCATGGACTCACTCACAAACTCACTTGCTCTGGGCTCCAGTGCAGGGGCAGCAGCTCCAAGAGCCAGGGACGCATGGAAAGAAACTGAACTGACTACCTTCAGGGCGAAGGCTGGAGGGACAGGGGGTCAGGGCAGCTCCCTCTGGGAACAAAAGAGCTGGCAGCCACCCCTGATCCGTTATTGAGAACTCTCCCCAACCCAGCTGGCAGGTGAAGGCAGGGGCCAAACCTGAGCCCTCCATTAACCTGGCTAACATCTTTCACCCAGCCCTGGTGATTCCCTAAGACTCTATCCCACCCAGATTGTGCCCCAGGCCTGAGTCACTCCCAGTGTTTTTCCACACAAGCCTACTTTGGCTCACTGCGGACTATCCTAAAATCTCCCAAAGGTCTACAAACCCCAAACAAGCACTGTTTGGCCTCGGCATACCTTGTAGTACCTTTTGCTAAGTAGCCCCAATCCAGCACAAGTGACTACCAGTCTCACTTGTACTGTAACTCTTATTGGCTTGTCCCAAGCCTGGCAAAAGCTGCAGTGAGTGTTGGCTTGGAATGTAGCTTCTACTAAGCAGCTGCAAGCCTGGCACAAGTGCCTGTTGCCTTCAGCTGTTATCATGGTACCCACCAAAAGGTGCCAAGCCTAGCTCTAGTGGCAACTGGCCTTGGTCCACAGCATAGCCTCTCCCAAGCACCTTCAAGCCCAGAACAAGTGGTAACTGACTATAAACCACTTTGTAGAGTCCATGAGGCAGCACCAAAACACAAACAAGGGCTGACCTTGGCCTGCACCTGAGCCTCTCCCAAGAGGCTCCACAACCAACATACCTGGTAGCCAACACACCCAACCAGGCCTGCAACCCCCCCCTCCCCCGCTTAAGAATGGACTCAGTTAGCACCAGAGCCCTACTGCAGTGACTCGCACTTCACAGGGTCAGCCCCCACACAGCAGCTTGCCTGCTGTAGTCATGGCCAGTCAGCCCAAGGGTCAATCCCAGACACTGCTGGGCCAACATCAATTGAGACCCAACTACAACAGGAGAGCACACACAACTCACACAGGAAACACCCCTGGAGAACCTGGCTAAGAGTATTTGCCAAAAATTGGATAACCAGGAAAAAAATAAATCCCTGGTAACATACAATCTTTTAAGGCTGAATCAGGAAGAAAGAGAAAATTGGACCAGCCTGATAACTACTAATGAAATCAAATCAGTAACCGAACAACTCCCAACAAACAAAAGTCCTGGGCCAGATGGCTTCACAACTAAATTTTACCAACATTCAAAGAAGAATAATTATCCTTTTTAAATTATTCCAAAAAAACTGAAGAGCAGGGAAGGTTCCCAAACTTATTTTATGAGGCCCACATTATCCTGATACCAGGACTAGGCATGACACTATACATTAAAAAGATCATACACTATGATCAAATGGGATTTATTCCCAGGATGCAAGGCTAGTTCAATATCTGCAAATCAGTTAACATGATGAGCACATAAACAAAATGAAGGATAAAAATCATATGACCATATCAAAAGATACAGAAAAAACATTTAACAAAATCCAATATCCATTCAGGATAAAAACTCTCAGCAAAGCAGGAATAGAGGAAACATACCTCAACATAATAAAGGCCATATATGACAAATCCACAGGTAACATCATACTCAGTGGCGAAAAGTTAAAAGCTTTTTCTTTAAGATCAGGGACAAGACAAGGATGTCCACTTTCACCACTTTTATTTAACATGGTATGAGAAGTCCTAGCCACAATAATCAGACAAGAAAAAGAAATAAAAGGCATACAGATTGGAAAGGAAGAAATAAAACTGTCATTACTTACAAATGACATGATACTACATAGAACTCTAAAGATTCCACCAAAACACTATTAGAATAAATGAATTCAGTAAAGTAGCAGGATACAAAATTAATATTCTGAAATAGGCTGCATTTTTATACACCAATAATGAACTCTAGGAAAAAGGAATTAAGAAAACAATCCCATTTACAATTGCATCAACAAGAATAAAATACCTAGAAATAAATTTAACCGTGAGGTAAAAAACCTGTACTTGGAAAAATATAAGACATTAAAGAAGGAAACTGATGAGGATACAAATAAAGGGAAGCATATACTGTGCTCATGGATAGGAAGAATTAACATCATTAAAATGTCCATAATAACCAAAGCAATCTACAGATTCAATGAAATCCCTATCAAAATACTAATGGCATATTTTCACAAAACTATAACAAGTAATCCTAAAATTTATATAGAGCCACTTAAGCCCCTGAATAGCCAAAACAATCTTGAGAAAAAACAAAGTTGCAGGTACCAAGCTCCTGGTATCAAACTATACTACAAGGCTATAGTAATCAAAACAGTATGGTAGATGCATAAAAACAGACATATAGATCAACGGAACATAACGGACAGCCCAGAAATAAAACCATGCCTGTATGGTCAATTAATCTAGGACAAAGGAGGCAAGTATATACACAATGAGATAAAGCCAGTCTCTTCAATAAACATGTTAGGAAAACTGGACAGATACATACAAAAAAAATGAAATTGGATCACTTTCTTACACCATATACAAGACTAAATTCAAAACAGATTAAAGATATAAATTTAAGGTCTGAAAACATAAAACTCTTAGAAAAAACAAAGGCAGTAAAATCTTTGACATCACTGGTAGCAATATGTATTTTTTTGGACATGTCTTCTCAGCAAGGGAAACAAAAGAAAAAATAAACAAATGGGACTGCATCAAATTAAAATGTTTTTGCACAATGAAGGAAATCAAATCAAAACAAAGAGACATCCTACTGCATGGAAGAAAATATTCACCAATGATATACCCAATAAGGGGTTAATATGTAAAATATATAAGGAACTCATACAGCTTAACACCAAAAAAAAACAAAACAAAAAACAAACTGATTAAAAAATGGGCAGAGAACTTGAATAGACATTTCTCCAAAGAGGACATACAGATGGCCAATAAACATATGAAAAGATGCTTAACGTCACTAAATCACCAGAGAAATACAAATTAGATATCCCCTCACACCTGTCAGAATGTGTCTCATCAATAAATCAACAAACAAGTGTTGGTGAGGATGTGGAGAAAAGGGAACCCTAGTGCACTGTTGGTGGGATTGAGAAGTGGTGCAACCACGGTGGAAGACAGTATGGAGGTTCCTCAAAAAATTAAAAACAGAACTAACATATGACCCAGGCATTCCACTTCTGGGTGTTTATCCGAAGAACTCCAAACACTAATTTGAAAAGATACATGCTCCCCTATGTTCACTGCAGCATTATTTATAACAGCCCAGATATGGAAGCAACCGAAGTGTCCACGGACAGATAATTAGATAAAGAGGATGTGGTGCATACATACAATGGAGTATGAGCCATAAAAAAGAAGGAAATCTTGCCATTTACAACAATATGAATGAATCTAAAGGATATGATGCTAAGTGAAATAAGGCAGACAGAGAAAGACAAATACCATGTGATTTCACTTGTTGAATCAAAAATAAACAAACAAAATAGAAGCAAACTCATGGATACAGGGAACAAAAAGACAGTTGCCAGATTGGAAGGCTGAGTGAAAAGGGTGAAGGGATTAAGAAGTACAAATTGCTAGTTATGAAAATAGTCACAGGGATATAAAGTGCAGCATAGGGAATATAGTCAATAATACTGTGATAACTATTATATGGTGTCAGATGGGTATCGGACTTATCAGGGCGATCACTTCAAAAATTATATAAATGTCTAAACAGGAAGTTGTATACCTGAAACTAATATAATACTGTATGTCAACTGTAGTTAAAATTTTATAAAAGTGAAAACATTCAGAACCAGAGACAGCAGTTATATATATGTCTTGTCATTTAGTAGAATCAACCCAATATAAAGAATCTTGAGTTCTTAAAGAAATCAGTGGCTCTGGCCAGTATGGCTCAGTGGGTTGGAGTGCCAGCCCATAACCAAAAGGCTGCAGTTCAATTCTCCATCAGGGCACATCCTAGATTTCGGGTTCAATCCTGGATTCCCGATCCCCCTTAGGGTATATACATGTACAATCTGATCCTCAGTCCGGGAGCTTTCAGGAGGCAACAAATCGATGTTTCTCTTGAATTAATGTTTCTCTCTCTCCCTTCCTCTCTCCTTTCATCTCTTCCTTCCTCTGTCTCTACAACCAATGGAAAACAGTCCCCGGGTGAGGAGAAAGAAAGAGAGACAGAGAGAGAGGAAGAAAGAAATCAGTGAATAAATGACAGAAATACAAAAAGCACTACTTATCAAAATATATTCTCTATAAATTACTACACTACTGGCCAATCAGTTTAAGCAGGCTGGCAAATTGGTAAATGAAAAGGCTTCCACTGCCTACAAATAAGAAAAACTAGTAAATTTTAAGTTACCTATAAGGGCAGGCTGATAATGCCTGAACTTATTAAGAGCTCAAAAAATGATTGCTGAATAAAGAATTAAAATAAGAGCCTTCATGAGGTGTACAGAACATAAATCATTTTTTTAATCCTCATCTGAGGATGTGTTTTATTGATTTTAGAGAGAAAGAAAGGGAGGGAGGGAGGAGGAAGGCAAGGAGAGAGCGTGAGAGAAACATTGATGTGAGAGAGAAACATTGATTGGGTGCCTCCTGTATGTGCACCAACTGGGGATCGAACCCACAACCTAGGTATGTGCCCTGACCAGGAATCCAACCAGTAACCTTTTGGTGTACAGGATAATAACTGAGTCACTCAGCTAGGGCATAAATCTTTCTTATGAAAAATGTTTTTAAAAAACTTTGAAAAAGAAAATAGTCACATATATACTTTTCTATTTTTTTTTTAAGATTTTATTTACTTATTATTTTTAGAGAGAGGGGGAGGGAGGGAGGAAGAGAGGGAGAGAAACATCAATGTGTGGCTGCCTCTTGTGCGTGCGCCACTGGGGACCAGGCCCTGAGCAGGAATTGAACCGGCGACCCCTTGGTTCACAGGCTGGCACTCCATCCACTGAGCCACACCAGCCAGAGCTAATTTATCTTTTAAAATATGAGTTACATCCAAAAATATTAACTGGGAGTTGAATATGCACAAAGATATCTTAGAATCTTTATTAATATCTTCAAATTATTCCAGATCGCCAATTCACAGTTATATAAGAAAACGAACGGGAGTACTAAACTGAAAACCTTCTCCTTTCAGTCACAAGGTAAACAATAGAGCTGATGGGACAGGAATCAGAGAAGTTTGAGTTTTCTACATATTTTTTTTTTAAGGATTACTACTGAAAAAATCTCAGGTTCTGGTCATGTTTTATCCATACAACTCTGACTAAATTTAAAACAAACCCTCAGATGAAAAATGTCAGAGAGCAGTGCACCCCCCAAAGTGGCAAGCACAACTTACTTCAACTTGAAAAAGTTCTCCAGCGCCCTCACAGTCATTGGATGTGATTATTGGAGTATGAACATGCACAAAGCCACTGTCCTGGAAGAAAAAGAAAAGCCATTTTTTTCAGTATACTTGCATATGAAATAATTCCAAGAAAATATGTTATTATACAATTAAAAGAGCATTAAAAGAATGCCGTATCAAATCCCTCCCCAACTCCCCAAATAAAACTACTGAAATTCCAAGCTGAGTGTTTTACTCTGTATAGAAGCACAAACAATTTTAAATCAGGAAATGAGTTAGACATTATCTAGTCCAATTTCCCCATTTCAAAGATAAGGAACTTGAGGCCTAGAAAGGTTAATGAATTACCAAGTCACACAACTAGTCAGTGACAGCCCAGGACTGGAACCTAGGTCTTCAGGGTCTGTCTCTGGTACTATTTCTTCTTCCACTTTTCTAACATACTGGTAGTGATTTAATGCGCACACCTCCCCAACCCCTCAAAGTTAATGTATAACAAATAATGTTGCCCACATTGCTAAGAGAATACAAAGTGATCAAAGCAAAGTTCAGTTATTTTGCAATGAGACCCTCAATTGTAACAAACCACTGAAAAGGAAAAAAATCAAAGTTGACAAATAGGGACTACAGAAATAAACTGCAAACAAGGCAGAAATGATTTTTAGGATGTCTGTCATTAAATTGATGGCAAGAGCACTGCGTGTGGCACAGGCAGTGCACTTCCGTTAGCCTCAAAGAGGACTGTGAGCAGCAAATGCATCCATTACTGAGGCGCCCAACTGCAATTTTTCTGCTCCAAAGTCTGAGACTATTTCCATTAGTGAACCACAAAAGCTGTTGCTAGTAGAATTGAAATAACCCAACAACTTCAAGGTTAAGCTTCATTCATTTTGACTATGGATATAGGCAAAAGGTGACATTCAGCATAAATGCTGCAGGGTGGGCGTGGAGGCAACCAAAGTGGACTTGGGCTGCAAAGGCAGAATAGTATGTGTTTAATGCAAATATTGTGGTCTTGCCCAGGGTGGTGTAGCTTAGTGGATTGAGTGTGGGCTACAAACAAAGGGTCGCCAGTTGAATTCCCAGTCAGGGCACATGCCTGGGTTACAGGCCAGGTCCGCAGAACTGGTCCACAGTACTGGGCGTGTGAGAGGCAACCACACATTGATATTTCTCTCCTTCTCTTTCTCCTTCTCTTCCCCTCTCTCTAAAAATGAATAAAATCTTAAATAAAAAGACTTAAAAAGCTATGGTCTTGAAATCAATACAATGAATTTCGAATCTGCTATCTACTAACTGCCTATCACTGGTGGAATATAAAATGTCTCAGTGTGTTACCAGGGACCCCCCAAGTTTGCTCCCTCCTTCACAAAAAGGTTAAATTAAAATATTCTGGTTAAGATACAAAGCATCTAGTTAACAACTTGCCTTATGATACAGACGGATTAAACATTCAAACTCTAAGTTAGGAATCTCAGACAGCATTCAGATACACACTCAGTCTGGGAGCAAATGCCTGGAGGTGCTGCACAGGGCATGTTATAGAGAACAAATGAAACATAATCAATAATAATATTACTGCATAAAATTTTTATCTCTCAGGAGCCAAGAATTATGGACATGAATCATTTATTCCACACAAATGCAGGCAACTATGAGCTTGAGTGCTGTAAACAAAGAAAGGAAATGAAAAATCCAAAGGAAATGAGGGTGGCGAGAGGGCGGGGGAGAGGGAGGAGAAAATTTAACGGCTAAATATAATTGCCAAAGTTAGAACTGGTCAACTGCCATAAGAATCATCACTGTAAATCTTATGAAAATAACTATATGATATTTTTTAAAAATCACTCAAGTAGTGGGAATTATTTTTAACACTCAACTAATGCTAAACCTTTCAAAAGGTGTCACCAACTTTTTAAGGCTTAGTGCTGCAAGCAAGGCTTATGAGATCAAAGTCCATGACATTACCACCAAAAGCTATAAAGTGTACAAAGGAAGAAAAATAAAGCATTAAGAATACATTCCAAAAAAGAGGAGTGGACAGGGAAGGAGAAAGAGAAAAAGGAAAATAAATAGCCAGGACTGGAGGAGCCCTGCCAGCAGCGGTTTCAATGTGGTACCAGTGTGAGGTCCTTACCCTTTACCACAGCAAGGTGGTTCCTAATTAGAAGTACGAAGGCCAGAGAAGGAACCAAAAATAAAAGCACACACTTTCATCCAATTTTCAGATTGCACCCACTGCCTCTAAATATCTAGTTTGATAGATAGACATTCTGGAACCACATATTTTATAAGGCACTGAATATCTGAAAATTACAAAATTCATGTACTAAGGCCCATACACATCACTCAATGACTCATGGACTGTATTTTCTTTCACACACACATACACACACCCAAAATAAGTATCTTTATTTATCAGAATCAGCAACAACAACACACCAGCAATTGCCAGCCACAGGCACACCATGGCAACAAAAAGTGAAAGCAAAAGGAGACCGCCCCCCCCAAAAAAAAATAATCCACAGAAAGCAGTCACAGGAATTCAGCAGTCTGGGGTCATTCAACACAGGGACAAAGAATACTCCACACTGTCACAGGCTTTGAAAGCACTGCCATACAAAAGAGGAAAAGATCTGATACTCAAAGGAAGAATTCTGACTTCTCAGGAAAGGGTAAACTTTTTTTCCTGGAAGTTAGGAAGCCAGGGAAGTATGTAATACACTGTAGGATAATTTCCACTGGAATTTAGAAAATCTGGTGCCTGAGCAGATAATCCTGTTATTTGAGAAACTCAGCTCTTCTAAATGCCTCATTCCTTGAGGATTCTAGATGGTCAGTTTTTAGTTCATAGCAAATGTGTCAGTTTTATGAGCAAACCAAATTATACACAAAATATTTTTGATACTTAAACCAAAACAGTAACTCTAGATGCTTAAAGTATCCTAATTAAAAGGTACTACTTGTTTATTTTTTTCTATATTTCTAGATTTGAAATTTATGAAGAGTTTACATTTTAAGTCCTAACATCTTCTAGGGAGCCTATAGTCACAACTCACAGAAATATAGGGTCTGGCACAAATAACACCCCTTATTTATTACCAAATATTTTATTACAAAATCATAAGCATGTAATATCACACTCAAGCATACCTATGACATTTTTAGGTGAAATGTTCAAATTAAAACTATAAATTATTACACCCATATTATTACCTTACCAACCACACTCAACCAGGCATTACTTCTGCCAGACCCTGTAGTACCAAATATTAGATAATATATAACGATTATTTAATATGTCATGTAGCTCTCCTCTGATCTCTCTAAACAATTCAATCCTAACTGCCACACATACAACTGGGTAACATTATAGAAGTTGGATTATATTTTCCAATGTCTTTACAATTAAAATGTGAATTTATAGCACTCAAAAAAAGTACCTATTTTGTAATGATCACTGCGTGTTAAAATTTATTTTCAACCACTTATAGTGTTTCTTTTTAATTTTATTTTGCTCATTTTTTAACTTCAGAATTTCTAGTTTCTTCCCTTATTTCTTAATTGTTTACATATCTGCAAAAGCTTCATGTAACAAAGAAATGCAAAAAAAAAAGGTAAAGCCCACTAGCCAAAGGACTGCAAATACCACCACCTGGTGGCCAGAAGTGTGTAAAACTATTTCAGAGTTGGTATAGGTCCACTTTCCCAGCTGTTAAAGCCATATGGGGGAAAACATTTTCAGATCTGAACAAATTTTGTTTGTGTGGTTCAAGCACTACTGGAATGCCATATGGAAGTTGCATAAGAAAGTTTATGAGGCCACATGTAAATGCCCCCTTTCAAACTGGAATGGGGTGGTACTGTATAATGTGATTTATTTTCCTTTGTTTATTCAAGAGTACAGTATATGCTTTAAAGCCATGATGTTCTTCAGCCGTTTTACCAGAAATCAACTCTGAAGGAGCTTTTTGAAAAACAGGAACTCCTGTATGCTGCAAAGGTGGGTCTACATGACTTTGGATACAGGGAAGGGTATACATTACACAATCTCTGCACACTAGCTGGATCTGGAGAAGTGGCAGAGAAAGAGTTCCAAAACCACATGGAATAACAGTGAACTTTATGCTCTGGGTCACTCCTTGCCTTTTCCCCCCAGCCCCCATCCACATGAGGGGGAGGGTCCCTTCACGTCATGAACTTACCAACTATTGTACATTCCATTGTAGCTTTCCCAGGTCGGGGGAAATGGTGGAAAAGCAAAACTAAATAAGACAAAATGCCTTTAATCATTAGATCAATCTACTTGGTCAACACCTCTTTAAAATTTGTAATTATTATTTATTTACATATACTGTATATAAATACTATATAAATATATATACCAGATACCGTATTTTTCAGACCATAAGATGCACCTAGGTTTTAGAGGAGGAAAACAGAAAAAAATTTTTGAAGCAAAAAAATGTGGGAAAATATTTAATAACATCCTTTAAAGCAGAAATCCTGTAGTGAGCCAGGTAAGCTACATTTGGACTATAAGACACACCCCCATTCCCCGCTCCCCCCTCCCCCAATTTTTGGGGAAAAAGTGCATCTTGTAGTCCGAAAAATATGGTATACTATAGATATGGTGTGTATGTATATATAGTGTGTATATATATATATATATATAGTATGTGTGTATATATAGTATGTGTGTGTGTGTATAGTATGTCTATGACCAAATTGGAAAAATAGGGACCAGATTTACCCTCCTAACTGAAATAAACAAAAAGACAAAAACAGGAAAAAAAAACCCTACAAGCAAAACACATGAAAGAATAGTTTTCAGGATACTGGACACCAGACAACAAAGGACAGTGGTCTTGGAAGATGGGAAACAAACACAGTGAACCGCCCCCCAGCAGCCCAGCTTACTACCTTGAGATTTTCCAGGCCATAGCAAGGAGTCATAAAGTGGAGCCCAGCAGATGCCCTGAGTTGAGAAGACAGAGCTGAGAGTCTCAGGAGACCAAAGTGACTAAAATTCAAGACAGACTACCAGAGAGGAAAGAGTTGTGCAGAGAACTCCAGAGATGGGTAGAGGGTCACATGGAGCATTAGTTAGAGCACAGGTGGCAAACACAAGGTCCGTGGGCCGAATCCAGCCCCACACCTTGTTTCTACCTGGCGGCAGTGCCAAGCTCTTGCTTAACTGTTAAGGAGTAGTTACATTTATACAGTCCTGAAATTACATTCGGCCCTTTGAGGGCAACCGTGAGGCTGATATGGCCCCTGGTGAAAATGAATTTGACACCCCTGAGTAGAGGAATGATCAAGCCAATGCTTGTGAGGAAACCATCCAAGACCACAAAAAGAACCACCCCAAAGACTGGGAAACAGTGCCTTGTGCTCACATGTGGCTGGGAACCTTGTCTGAACCCACAAGCCAGACTGAAAAAATCCACTAATACTCAGGAAGGCTTTGCCTCAGTATTGGGGAATAATTACTCCTAGACTGAGAACTTCTCCAGACATACTCAAAGGCAGGACACAAAGGATCAAACAGTTTTCAAATAACTGCATACCAGAACAAAGCTTAACCAGCTTAAAATTCACAATGCCTGGCACCTAATCAAAGATTTGCAGGTATGCAAAAGAGGAAGGGAAACATAATCCACAATGAGGAGATGAATAAATCAAAACTGACTCCTAACTGACAGATATGTTAAAATTAGAAAAAAAAGACATAAAAACAGTATTTTTACTGCATTGTATATGTTCAAAACCATATTGAATATGTTCAAAATTAAGTAGAGAAATGGAAGACATTTTTTCAGAGGGTCCAAATCAAACATCTAGATATGAAACCTAAAATGTGTGAGATGAAAAATGCACTGGATAGAAATAACAACAAATTAAATGTAGAAAAAACACATAAATTTAATCACACAGCAACAGAAATTATCCTAAAGAAAAACAGAATTTTAAAAAAGAAAAGAGCACCAGTGAGCTCTAGGAATACCATCAAGTGGCCTAATATTTAGGTAGCTGAAGTCCCCAAAGGATGGAAGAAACATAAAAAATATTTGAAAACATAATAGCTGAAAAAAGTTGATGAAAATAAAAAAGAATAGATCCAAGAAACTCAACAAACTCCAACCATGAAGAAACTGTGCCAAGGCACATCATAATGAAATTGCTCAGAATCAAAGAGAAAATTTAGCCTGTGTGGTGTGGCTCAGTGGACTGACTGGCAGCCTGCGAACCAAAGGGTCGCCGGTTCAATTCCTAGTGAAGGCACATGCCTGGGTTGCAGGCCAAGACCCCAGTAGGGGGCATGGAAGAGGCAACCACACACTGATGTTTCTCTCCCTCTTTTTCCCTCCCTTCCCCTCTCTCTAAAAAATAAATAAATAAAATCTTTAAAAAAATGAGATAGAAAATTTAAAATCAATCAAAAAAAAAAAAAAGAAAGAAAGAAAGAAAGAAAGAAAAATACCATGATAGTAAAGGGTGCTTGGAATAAATAACTAATAGAACTTGCAGGATAATATTCCAGTATTACAATTACTCAATTTCTTTTTTTAAAATATATTTATTGATTATGCTATTACAGTTGTCCCATTCCCCCCCTCCACTCCACTCCACCCTGCCCACCCCCTCCCTTCCATATGCCCCCCCCTATAGTTCATGCCCATGGGTCATACTTATAAGTTCTTTGGCTTCTACATTTCCTACACTATTCTTACCCTCCCCCTGTCCATTTTCCACCTATCATCTATGCTACTTATTCTCTGTACCTTTCCCCCTTCTCCCCTGTTGATAACCCTCCATGTGATCTCCATTTCTGTGGTTCTGTTCCTGTTCTAGTTGTTTGCTTAGTTTGCTTTTGTTTTGGTTTTAGGTGTGGTTGTTAATAACTGTGAGTTTGCTGTCATTTTTACTGTTCATATTTTTTTATCTTCTTTTTCTTAGATAAGTCCCTTTAACATTTCATATAATAAGGGCTTGGTGATGATGAACTCCTTGAACTTGACCTTATCTGAGAAGCACTTTATCTTCCCTTCCATTCTAAATGATAGCTTTGCTGGATACAGCAATCTTGGATGTAGGTCCTTGCCTTTCATGACTTGGAATACTTCTTTCCAGCCCCTTCTTGCCTGTAAGGTCTCTTTGGAGAAATCAGCTGACAGTCTTATGGGAACTCCTTTGTAGGTAACTGTGTTCTTTTCTCTTGCTGCTTCTAAGATTCTCTCCTTCTGCTTAATCTTGGGTAATGTAATTATCATGTGCTTTGGCGTGTTCCTCCTTGGGTCCAGCTTCTTTGGGACTCTCTGAGCTTCCTGGACTTCCCGGAAGTCTATTTCCTTTGCCAGACTGGGGAAGTTCTCCTTCATTATTTGTTCAAATAAGTTTTCAATTTTTTGTTCTTCCTCTTCTCCTTCTGGCACCCTTATAATTCGGATGTTGGAACGTTTCAAGATGTCCTGGAGGTTCCTAAGCCTCTCCTCATTTTTCTGAATTCTTGTTTCTTCATTCTTTTCTGGTTGGATGTTTCTTTCTTCCTTCTGGTCCACACCGTTGATTTGAGTCCCAGTTTCCTTTGCCTCACTATTGGTTCCCTGTACATTTTCCTTTGTCTCTCTTAGCATAGCCTTCATTTTTTCATCTAATTTGCGACCAAATTCAACCAATTCTGTGAGCTTCTTGATTTCCAGTGTTTTGAACTGTGCATCTGATAGGTTGGCTATCTCTTCCTTGCTTAGTTGTATTTTTTCTGGAGCTTTGAAATGTTCTGTCATTTGGGCCTTTTTTTTCTTTTTTGTCTTGGCGTGTCTGTTACTTAAAGGGGAGGGGCCTTAGGTGTTCCCTGGGGTGGGGTAACACTGGTGGCTGTGCTGTGACGCTATATGTGGGGGAGGGGCCGAGAGGGAGCAATGGCACCCGCTCCACTCTCTGCCAGATTTCAGTCACTCCGTCCTCTATCCACAATCAAATTGGGCCCCTCTGGTGCTGGTTCCTGAGTGGGTGGGCTTGTGCACGCTCTAGGCCCCTGTGGGTCTCTCCAACAACCTCTCCTGTGAGTCTGGGAGTTTCTCCCGCTGCTGCCCCCCCCCCTCCCCCCCCCCCCCGGGTGTTTTCAATCAGAGGTTTGAGGCTTTATTTCCCCAGCGCTGGAGCCCTGGGTTACACAGTCTGCTTCGCTCCCCACCTTTCGTCCTGGTTTATCTCTGCGCAAATGTGGGGCTGCAGGGTCTGTTAGTGGTCAGACTGCCTGCCCCGTTTGTCCCACACTCCGCCAGTCTCAGTCCCGCCACGGCCACACGAGTCCTTTCCGCCCCGGCTGCCCATCTCCGTCCCTCCTACTGGTCTGAATGAATGTTTATTTTTTATTTCCTTGGTTTCGGACATCCTTGCCATTCAATTTTCTGTCAGTTCTGGTTGTGCAAGGAGGCTCAGTGTGTCTACCTATGCTGCCATCTTGGTTCTCCACAATTACTCAATTTCTTTACAAGACAGACCACTGAGAAGCAAAACACCTTACCTTAAAGAAAGAATGAATAGCAGCTGTGGCTTCACTGCGAACCCTCAGTATAGAACCGAGGGCATTAGTCCTACACCTCAGGTGAGGAAATTGTCTTAGATACTCCAGAGGAGGCTTCTCTTTATATTTAAAAGGGAAGTCCTGCCAGTAAATAAAAAAACAAATTAGAAGCTAACAAGATAGTTTCCAGGGCATTTTTAAAATGATAGTGCTTTAGAACAAAACTAAGACATTTTCCTTCTTTATTTCTTATTATAACTGAACATAGTTCATATTAATTCCAACGAGTTAGTAGAATGGTGGCGGGGTAGAATCAGAGAGATGTAGTTTTTAATTCTGCTCTCCTACTTACTAGCTGTGAAGCCATGGGCAAGTGCACTTAATATCATTTAGGCTAATCTGCTATTTACCAAATTTCTATCTGTCAACTATCAACTACTACTTATGAGTAGAGAGATTAGGATATAATTATGTAAAACAGTCCACTGGTACAGAGGAGTTTAGAATATTGTACATATTAAGGATTGTTTTCTACAGCTGTTTGCATACAGCTGGTACTTAATTTTTAAATCACCCAAATGTCTTGAAAGTCCACAGTCTTTCATAATCAATTGACAGTTTAATCACTGTTTACCAACATGCATTACTACCTAAGAATATGAAGGGTCGACAACATTCTGTCATCTGGCAGAGTAGTGTATATTTACAAAATATTTAAAGAAAATTATGAATCTACCTAGAAGTATTTCCACCTGACCCACACTGGTGTTGTAAGATTAAGACAGAAACAAACTTTCAGACCAAAACCAAAGTTTTAATAAAAAGATAACAAAGAAGCTAAGTGAAAAAGCTACCCTGCTAGCTTTTTTAGACTTGTCTATTCCTTTTAGGCCTTGTGCATATATTAATTTATGTTGTATAGAAATAAGCACCACACTTATTAAAGTGAGAAATTTGACCACATTAATAGGAATTTGGGGACTGTTACGTGGTTCAGAACAAATAACACTGAAATGAAGGGAATGAAAGGTTATCAACACCCACAGAAGCCAAGGGAGAACAATTTAAGAAGAGTAAAACACATAGTAAATTTTTAATAATCACATATCCCTCTAAAAAAGGAAAAACAATGGTTACTGTCTCCATTCCTTTCTGAGTTCCAAATTACTTTCAGTTCATTTTTCAGAAATCCCAGAACCTGATTCTTGATTTTACTTGTCAATTAGAATTTCTTAGAAAATTATTCAGAATGACACATTTAAGAAATTGCCCATTTTCTCCTTATTGCCTGTATTTAATTTCTTCCAGTTATCCCAAAGAACTAAAAATGAATCAAAATAATGCAATTTCTCTATACTTCCTTATTTTTTGTTCACTAAACATTTGAAGACAAGCATCTTAAAACCACAGGGAGTCAAATGGCTAGTACCTATGTCAGTTTCAGCTGTGCCACTCACTAAGCAGCTGTATCACCTTGGGCAAAGTCATTTCGCCTGGCTGGGCCTCATTTCTCCAATTGAAGAAATTTTTTAAAAAGTTAAAAAAAAAGAAATTAGATCGATAATCTATTACTTTATTCCTGCTAACCTCTTCATCAGGCTACAAATAAAAAGCTGCTAACAGAAAATTCTTGCAAAAACACGAATAAACATGTCTTAATGTAGAATTTCTTTGTTCAGCCAAGAATTACAAATTCAACTAGCACTGTCCAGTTGAATTTCCTATGAGAAACGGAAATGTTCTCATTTATCTGTGCTAATGTATCTGTGTATCAATGTATCTGTGCTATCTAGTATGGTAGCCACTGGTTGCGTACGACCAGTGAGCACTTGAAAAATGGCTAATGACTTGGAGGAATGGAATTTTTTATTTAATTTTAATTGATTTAATATTAAACAGCCACAGGTGGCTAATGGCTACCCTATAGGACCTAACAGTTCCAGGTCGTGCAAGTCACTTCTAGACAGAACTTTCCTTAGAATGTGGTCTGCCCTGGTATGTCTCCATCATTGGGCATGCTTGTAAAAGTGGCAACTTTCAACTGTGACAGAGATGCATAGAGTAATACTTAGCTCAGAACACTCATCTGTCTACACAGGTACTTTTTGCTACTCTCTCTACATTCCTTAGGCTCTACTGCCTGTTTCAATGACCTGGGAAGCCACAATCAAAACACATTCTAAGTGCCTTCTTCCCAATAATCACATTTACAACAAATTGCTAATGTTTTAAATTAAGCCTAAACAGCCTCCATTAAAGTGTCAGAAAACATACCTTGGGATCACAGTTGCCAACAACTTCAATTCTTTCTGCTTTCAGCTCCACATTTTGTCTTTTGGCTGGACTTTTTACCAACTTTCCGTGAATTTCCACGGAGCTCCCAAAAGCCAGTTCTCTATAGTAACAACACAGCATAAACAAGATATCATTATACACAATCCTTATTTTAATACAAACCTTGCTATGAGAACATTAAAATGTTTAATGATAGAAGTTTTTACTCTTAATTAGGTAAAAAGCTGCAGACGGTTAAGAGAGACTGAAGCAAAGGATAGGCAGGAATATTGTCACATGAATATGTCAGACAGAGGAAGAAAGGCCTGAGCTTGAAGGATCTTGATTTTAAATATTTGGATTGAACCTCAAAACTATGAAATGCAGATTTGTTTAGAAAGACTATGCAGGGTACAATATGAACACTGGATTAGGAAAATGGGAGGCAGAAGAGATGAAAAACTAAATCAAAGGACTCACTTTTTTTTTAACTCACCTACTGTCAAAGTTTGAATCTGCTACAATCTGAAGGCTTTCCAAAGAGGACCCATCATTTACATGCAGGAACAAGACTTCCTTCTGGGATCGGACTGAACGAATCCATCCCTAATGAAAAGAAATATTTCCAAATGTGAGTTTAAAACATGTACACATTTTACATTTTCATTACACATACACATAGCAGATGAAATGAAACCAAGGGAAAAAACGTCCTCATAATCCTGCCTTAACAAATCAATTGCTTTTAGCTCACTCATATGCATATATAACTTTATACGGTTCTTATTACAGTGAGATACAGCTTTGGCATTCCACCTTTTGTTTTGTTAATAAAGCTCATCTTTCTGAATAGGTATCTGACCTTCCAGGTTGATGAGCCTAATTCACACAACCAATCCCCCCATGTTGGCTCTTTCACTTATTTTCTCCTGTCCCTGCACCCTCTTAATTGGGTTAAATTGGGTTAAAAAACAAAGTTTCTTTATTTTGGTTTCTTTCTTCTTTTATTCAGATTCCAAGAAGGGAGATTATGTAGTTATAGATGAGAAACATCTTTATGGGATTATATTTCCTTCTAAAAAATACCACACATAAAGAGTTCTCAAGAAACTTCTCATTATGAACATAAGTTATACGTAAACTTCCAAAACCACTCTGAATTTAAATGACAAGTAGTTTGAGTATAAATGAGATGTGTTCAAGTAGATCAATTAACATTAAAAACAGCTCTCTCACCAATCACATCTAGCTTAAACTTAATTAGCAGAGAAGTTAAGAGAGAATGTTCTTCTAGCAGACACTGAATAATCGTGAAACAACTGATGCTGTTTGATTAACCACCAAACACACCTGGGAAAAGCAAGACACTCCTACTTAGAAAAACTGTACAGTCAGGCACCACTTAATGGCAGATATATTGGGAGAACTGCATTGTTAGGCAACTTCAACCTTGTGCCGGCATCATAGAAGGTACTTACACAGATCTAGATGGTATAGCTACTATACACCTACACATGTTACTGCACAAACCAACACGAGATTAAATCAAGCACCAGAGAAAATGACGCAATCGAGAGATGTGGTAAACACAAGATGCACGAGGCTGCTGCAGGTGTAACAGGGAATACTCTTCCACAGCAAACTTTGTACAAGTAGAAAGAGTAGACTCTAAAATAACAATAAAAGTGTAGTAAATACACACACCAGTTAGCAGTCATTTATCGTCCTTACAAGTATTATGCACATAATTGTATGTGCTCCACTTTTATACAACTGGCAGCACCAGCATCACCACAAACGTGAGTAATGCGTTGCACTATGACGTCAGGTTATGAAGGTTACCACGTCACTGGGAGCAGGAACTTTTCAACTCCATTATATTCTTATGGGACCACGTCCCTTTTATGCAATCTGTCATTGACCAAAATGTCATATGGCGCATGACTGTATTGACCCTTATTTTGTGTCCCCAACATGCCCTATAGACATGGAGTCTTCCTTGACCTCCTCACATAGTTAAGGACTTCCTCCCTGTTTCCTCCAAGGTTTTTATTTATATCATTAATGCCTATCATATTGCTGAAATTACTTGTTTTAGCTACTAGACCAGGGCTCTCCAACAAAAGTATGTGAACCACATAAGCAATTTTACATTTTTTTAGTGGTCACAGTAAAAGTAAAAAGGTGAAATTAATTTTAATATTTTATTTAACATTATGCCCCCAAATTAACATGTAATCAATAACAATATTTTGCATTATTTTTTGTTCTATATTTTATTTGCAGCATCTCTCAATCCAGACCACCCACATTTTAAGCGCTCAGTGGTAAGTAGTACAAGTGTCAGTCCTGTACCAGCACTGGATCGTATTAGACTGCACAGCACTAAAGTGAAAGCCTCTAATGGAGGCATTAGGTTGTTCTTTTCAGCGTGGAGCTGCCTTTAGACTAGCACATAAAAGGCGTCATTAATGTACGGCAAATTAATAGATGGATTCAAGAAAAGATTTTGACTTGGATCATGGAAAGAATATGAAACCCAAGTAAGAGCAGAAGGGTAGATTAGACATACTGCTAAACACCAAAGATACGCAAGGACAACAGAAATTATTGTTTCAGCAAACAACCTTGCTTGGCCTGCTCCTTTAAGAGGAAATCTATATGGAACTGCTGCAAATATTATTAGCAAGGGAAGTAATAGTTAACATTTATTGGCTCTGGACCACTGTTCTATGTCTTATACCTGTTATCACCTTCATTTTTATAAGAGGAAGCTGAGGGTTAGGGCACGTAAGTGACATGCCCCATGATGAGAGTTACACATAGGCAGCGTGACTCCAGAGCTTTCAAGCTGCTACACTCCACTTTTGCCTATTTGATTAAACATGTTACATGCGAAGCCTCACGGTAGGCCCTGTGGTCGAATGAAAGGTATGGTTTTAGTTGAACAAATATTTACAGTCAGCCATATGTGAATAGCAAACCAGGTAAGGCATGTTTTCTGCTCTCAAGGAGCTAGCTCAAGACAACCAGCATATAACTGGATTTATTACAAGGACTAAAGGAAATGGGACTCCTTCGGTTACTTTGCTGTACAATTAACAAGTTTACAGGTAACGCCGTAGTACCGTGAAAGCAAATTTCCAGCGTTTTATAGGCGTCACAAGTTTTGCAAACGCAGTAGCCAATGAAAGGAGAAAAGTGTGAACGCATACGATTGCCTGCATTTTCTAACTTCTCCCTGCCGGTCCTTCTGACCCGACAGTACAAGCCAAGCCTAGATGTGGATGTGCCATGTCAGTAAAAAGAAAACAAAAACCAAACTAACAAAAAAACCCTTCCCATACACCAACCTGAACCTTAACGCGCTCCCCATTCGTGTTCTGGGCCCTGAGAGCTTCCCGCACGCTCAGTTTGGCTGCAGGCTTGGGTCTCGGGCAGGGAGCAGAGGAACAGGAGCGCAGGGCTCGGAGCAGGCACCGGGCCCCGAACATCGCGCCGGTGCCCCAGGCCCTCCCTCCTCCGCACCAGCCCGGATCCTAGCGGGCTCGCCCCTGCCTGCCGGGACCCTCCCCTCTCAGCCGCTCCCCAACTCCCGGCCGCAGGCCTGCCGTCTGGTGCTTTAAAGCCCTCGGTTGCTCCCTTCCCCTTTAGGAGCTCCAGTTCTGTCCCCCAAAGAACCTCTCCTCTGTTCCCCTCTCCCCGAGGCGGCGGACCGGAGACAACACATTCAGCGGCCTGAGCCGCGAGGAAACCACGTGCCGCAAGAGGCCAGGGCCCCCTC